>NC_044904.1:3235895-3575569 GCF_001633185.2 Quercus lobata | reverse complement strand
TTGCATGGTCCTCGGACTCAAGCCTATGGGGAAACCAAGTACATAAAAAGATCATAAGTTTTGGACAGAACCAAGACCTTGCATGGTCCTCGGACTCAAGCCTATGGGGAAACCAAGTACAAAATAAAAAGATCATAAGTTTTGGACAGAACCAAGGCCTTGCATGGTCCTCGGACTCAAGCCTATGGGGAAACCAAGTACATAAAAAGATCGTAAGTTTTGGACAGAACCAAGGCCTTGCATGGTCCTCGGACTCAAGCCTATGGGGAAACCAAGTACATAAAAAGATCATAAACCTCAAGATCCATCCGAAGAGAACTTCTCGTTAATAGTTGGGTCAATCCCTTAATTGCACGGGTTCCCCGGTCTACCCTTGGATCCCCCGTGCCAAAGGGAATGATGCGATACGGTACAACATATTACCCAAAAGCACAAAGTCCTTCGCTACTCAACTACCGTCTCGGACGAATTGTTTAGAGTTTATCGTTCTTGGGAATTGATCTAGCGCGCATCGCGTAGCACTCAACAGCTATCTCGGTTAGTTCCATGAATTTAATCTATTGAGGATTACCATTGTTATACTTGATAATATTTGCGAGTTTAAACTAATAAGGATTTGTGTTAAAGTATTCTTCTGCCCAGAATATTGTTAAAGGCAGGCTTAGATTTAATATTCAGGCCCAAAGTGGTTGTTGCAAAAAAGTATGTATAAAGAAATAAACACATTTTTTATTAAGACAAAAGAACAGTACAGTGTACAACAAAAGCTGAAACAAGTTTACATTAGAGTTAACTGCGTAAGCAAAAGAAAAGTACAAAAGAGTGAAGATGATGCCGAGGAGATATCTCAGAGGAGAGGTTGGCTACTGTTCCAAGATGTCGTCTAAGGAAACTATTCCTCGACACTTCTACATGCCCATAACTCAGGCAGCCAAAGAAACCTGACCTCAGGCTAACACCATCCACAGAAAAGATGCAGGGAGTCGGAAGTTGGGAAGCCCCCGCAGAACTTTGCCTGCTACAAGGCAGACGGCGATGATGGCGGAAATTCCTTCTTCGGACATACCAAAAATCTGGCATGACCAGAACCTGCTTCGGATTTTGACTAAAAGAGGGAGAAACATCCTTTCCCCTCTCTCGAACTGAAATATTCTCTTGAGTCTACGCCTCCTTGGCCCGTACCTCACTATCTGGAGTCTCAGGAAGACACGGCGCTTTTGTGGCGGAAAGAGCTCCTTTGCCCCAATCCTCGCCTCAAACATGATGTACTAGGAGAGGAGACTGAAGAATTTGTGCGAAGGCAAAGCAACTCTCTCTCCTATTTATTTAAAAGATGAGGTGATGGCATTTAATTCACGCAGCGTCCCAAGGAACGCTACAGACAAAATGTCTCCGGCTCGATTTCCAATGCCGTCTGCAACCCTGAGATTAAAGGAGCCTCGTGAAGGCGCACCTCGAACACTGGGACGCCAAAAAGTACCGCGTGACCAAAGACTATGGAAATGCCTCTAAATCTGTGGGCCTAATAAATTTGCGGCCCAGGCCCGTTTTGCATGGAAGCCCACGGACTATGACCCACACCAAGGAACAACCTTTGCCGAGGATAACTTCCTGCTCGGCAGCTTATGAGACACCTGAGAAAAGAGCATAAAGTTTTGGACAGAACCAAGGCCTTGTATGGTCCTCGGACTCAAGCCTATGGGGAAACCAAGTACAAGAATTATTATTATTACGAGTTCTGGACAGAATCAAGGCCTTGCATGGTCCTCGGACCCAAGCCAAGGGGGAAATCAACTGCTTGGATAAGAAAGGGTTTGGATTTCATAAGGTGGGCTACTTGATAAAAATGTCAGATCACTTGACCCACGGCTTAAACACCATAAAAGGTTAAGGACAACAAATTGTAAGGAAGGTGGTGGAACGCCCCAGTATTCAATGGCCTAAGAGGGCTGTTCATTTAGTGGGTAGTATGTTTTCAAATGGTTATTCCTCACACAGCATCAAGCCTTCGTTTCTCTCCTCGGCTAGCAGGGGTAAGTATTACTTTTTACTGGTCTGCCCTATTATGCCGAGCACTTCTATTAAAATTATGGCAACATCTTTTTATTATTAAGTATTTTGGTCTTAGTCGTCATTAATTTAGATGCGATATTATTGAGCCGAGCAGCACTTTCAAATTTATGAAAACAAAGAGACAGAACATGCAAAGTGAAATAGAAACAACTTTTATTAATATGAAAAATTATTACAATGTACAAAAAGGGGCTTCAACAAGCCTATACAAAAGAGGGGCTACTGAAGCAGCACTAACATCCACAGTACAGATAAGCAAACGGTCAAGCGCCTTTTAAACTTGTCTTCAAAGTCTCTCTAATCTCTGCCTCATTGTTGCTCATACTAAGAGAAGAACTCACTTCAAAAAAAAAAAAAAGAGAATGAAGAAGAAGGAAATAGTAAGGAAGAAATCAATGAAGAAGATGGAGGAGATGAATGAAGAAGATGGAGGACATGAGTAAGAGAAGGAGGAGAAGAAGAGGGGGAGAGATGAAAAGACAAAGAGAGGAGCAAAAGAGGGAGAAGGACAGCACCAGGGCGGAACTGGTGCTGGGAAGACTATAAGAGGAAGACGGAGGAGGGCACCAGTGAGCAAAGAGAGGGAGAGGCAGAAGCACTTCGCCCCTACCTCAGTCCTGACTCCTAACACACTGGTGCCATGTTAGGTACGCTCGTGAGGAGCCGAGTGGTGCTGATATTGGGTGTTCTCGACTCAGTCACGCCGAGAATTCGACGTGACGAGCCCTTGCTTCGGATTTTGGCTGAAAGAGAGGCGGGACAGATCTTAAGTCTGCGCCACCCTTGCCCTGATCGAGCCATTTCAAACTTTATCAGAACATGGTGTTTTGAGGAGGGGCATGGTTCCTTCATCGTTCGTTATGGTAGGCGTATACTGATATGGTGTATAACAAACGGGCTAAGCAGACGCTAAAGGAGGCTACGGGTTCCAGATCTCAGAAGGAAGGAGAGGAGTTTACACGAAAGTGATGGCCTCCTGCTTGCCTTCTTATAGGAAGGGCAAAACGGAGGGTATTAAATGCATTCAAGTTTCCCAAAAGAATCTGAAGAAAAAAGAGGCGTCCGTTCCATTTCCCCACCTTATCAGATGAGCCGCCGGACATAAATGAGCCTCGTAAAGGGGATTCATTAAGGGTACGTCTGGGACAGCCAAGCGGCAGGAGTAGATCACGAGCAGATTAAACGGAATCCCTTGAAAACCGGCTAACTTCTTGGACAGGTGGAAAACCGCTCACATAAATGCGGGGCTGAACTAAACAAGCCATATTAAGGGCCCGGGTTTGCCAAAACCCTCCTTTCCAACCCGGAAGTCGGATAGAAGGGTTTTGAGGGGCTATTGTGGGGCCCAATAATTTAAGGGCCAAGCCCAGTTGCTCCTGGAAGATCCGAAGGTCCAATCCGAGGAGAGCTGTGGCCCAAGCTCTACAATACAGAGCCCAAAACAGTTTTTGGGAGGCAGCCGAGGACAGTTTAGTTCTCGGCAGATCCAGAATCCCATCGGAATACAGGGGCAAAACTGGTATAGGGACGAATTTGTAAGGAGATCCAAAATATCTTGGGGAAGTTATCCTTACTACCCTTCCAGATAAGACCCAGCGCCTGACAGAGCCGTACCCTGCAGCTTTATCAAACCATCCCCAACAATTCCGGGATTGGACTGATGGGACAAATGTCAGTTTTTGTAAAGATTGACCCTACACGTGGACGAAGGACAACGAATGCAAGCTAGTATAAAATAAGAAAGTAAGTAAATCTGAGGGGGAGCCCATCCCACCTGAAAAAGAGAGAGACTACATGGGGAAGAACCTCTCAACGACTCCGGACTTCACTGAAGAAAGTCCGTAGTTGGGTAACCGGGATAAGGCCTCAATGGTCCTCGGATCAACTCCGAGGAGACCCATGCCATAGGGCGCGACACCTTAGGGCTTAAATGTTCAAGCCCAACTCCTTTTTTTTTACATGAATTCCTCTAAAGCCATGACCGGGCATCGCCCCTTGACCAGCGGCTAGCTTTTCAAGCCCATTCTCTACAAATCATATTGTGAGGGACCTTTATTGTGTGAGCCCAAAAATGTTAGTGGGCCGCAAAGGAATCGTGTCCTCACAATAGTTATATGTACTGTGTATGAATCAACTTTGAATATATATGTCTATGTAGCATTCTTTCATTAGAATTTTGTATGATAAAAATATTTTTTTATTTAATTACTTACGTAATTATATATTTATGTCAAACCTTACAAATCTTGAATTTGTTGCCCTTGACATCTTAGGCAATAATTCATTATCATGGATTCTTGATACTAAGATTCATCTGGATGCAATGAATCTTGATGAGATCTATGTTGATGTAATAAATCCTGAAGATATTATTATGGATGGCAATAGAGTATCCCAGAAGATCGTTCAAAAGCAATAATTTTTATTTGTTATTATTTACATAAAAATTGAGTGCTTTACTATAAAAGACCCCTTAAGAGAATTGTAAGTTCTAGAACAACTTGATCATCCTAAAAGCTCAGTATGATATGCACTTAAAGTTGCAATAAACTAAAGGTGCAAGTGAGTTAATCTAGTACTTTAAAATCAGCCCACAATTAAAATTCTATAATAAAAGACACATATATTATGTTTCGAATGTGCTCCTGCAGTAGCAATATTGAATACATATGTTCATAAAGTGTTATGAACTAATGTTTTATCTTCTAGTGGCTGAACAAAATAATGAGCTGTTGCTAAAAACCATCAAAGGCCATGAAAATAAGTGTTATAAGTGTGGTATGGAAGGACATTGGTCACGTACATGTTGTACTCTTAAACATTTTGTAGATTTGTACCAAGCCTCCCTAAAAGAAAAGGGAAAGGGAATTGAAACAAACTTTGTTGATCACAATGATCCTGAAGATCCCATGAATTATCTTGACCTTCCAAATTGAATGGATATGACTCATCTTGATGTCTCTGATTTCTTTAAGGACGTTGATGGAAAATTTGATAATTTGATTGGTGATGGAAATGGCCATACCGATTAATTATTTTTCTTTCATTATATTAAAGTTTAATTTATGTTTTGCATATGTGAAGATGCACGGGTCATACTAGTAAAATCAATTCCAAGATGAATAGAGAAGATTTTTGTCTAGCAAACATTGCAACAACTCATATGATCCTTAAAGATAAAAAAATTTTCAAAATTTAAAATTATGCAAAGCAATGTCAATACCATATCAGGTTCATCAAACTTAATTGAAGGCTCTGGAAGAGCGATTATCAAGTTGCCAAAGGGTACAAAACTTTGTATTAATGATGCTTTGTATTCTTCTAAATCAAGTAGAAATTTACTCAACTTTAAGGATATACGTTATAATGGTTATCATATTGAAACTAATAACGAAGGCAATGAAGAATTTCTTTATATTACTTCAATAGTATCGGGCTAGAAGCTCATATTAGAAAAACTGTCTATTTTCTCTCCTGGGTTATATTATACTATAATGAGAACAGTTGAAACAAATGATGCAATACACCAGAAGTGTTTGGACCCAAAGGTTTTTATGCTTTGGCATGATCATCTTGGACATCCAAGATTAATAATGATGCTTCGAATTATTGAAAACTCTCACGGACATCCCTTAAAGAACTAGAAGATTCTTTTATCTAGTGATTATCTATGTAGTGCATGTTCTCAAGGTAAATTAATTACCAAACCATCACATTCAAAGATTTTTGTTGAGTGTCCATCTTTCTTTGAAAGAATTCAGGGTGATATATGTGGACCAATACACCCATCTTGTGGTCTATTCAAATATTTTATGGTTTTAATTGATGCATAAACTAGATGGTCACATGTATGTTTACTTTCTAATAGAAATGTTGCATTTGCTAGGTTTCTTGCTCAAATAATTAGGTTGCGAACACAATTTCCTGATTATCCAATTAGGAAAATTCGTTTAGATAATGTTGGTGAATTCACACCTCAAGCTTTTAATGACTATTGCATGTCAATTGGAATTGATGTTGAGCATCCTATTGCCCATACACATACTCAAAATGGTTTAGCCAAATCACTTATCAAGAGACTTCAAATTATTGCTCGACCTTTGCTTATGAAATCAAAATTACCAGTTTCTGCTTGGGGTCATGCTATTTTACATGTTGCATCATTAGTTTGCATTAGGCCAACTGCTTATCATAAATTCTCACCATTGCAACTTGTACTTGGCCAACAACCAAATATTTTTCACTTGCACACATTTGGTTGTGCTGTATATGTACCTATTACACCCCCACAACGCACTAAGATGGGTCCTTAACATAGACTTGGAATTTATACGGGTTTTGATTACTCATCTATCATTAGATATCTTGAACATCTAATTGGTGATGTTTTTAAGGCACGTTTTGAGGATTGTCATTTTAATGAAATAATCTTCCCACCATTAGGGGGAGAAAAGTCGTTGCCTGAAGCATGATGTGAGATTATTTGGAATGTTTCGACGTTATCTCATCTTGATCCTTGTACAAATCAATGTGAACTGGAAGTTCAAAGGATTATTCATTTGCAAGGAATTGCAAATCAATTACCGGATGTATTCACCAACAATAAGAAAATAGTGAAATCTCACATTCCAGCTATTAATACTCCAACACGGATTGAAGTCCCTGTAGGACAATCAGTTAATACAGTAGCAAATGAATCAAAGCCACACTTAAAGCGTGGAAGACCTATTCAGGGCCGGCCCTTCCCCTAGGTGAGTTAGGCAATTGTCTAAGGCCTCCAAGTGGAAGGGAGGCCTCAAAATTTTAGAAAAGAAGGGGTAGGAGGGAAAAATAAAATTTGGATTCAGATGAATCTAAAAAATCGGGAACATCCTTTTGACTGACAAACAAAATTTCAGTTATACACTTATACCCAGTTAAACATTGGTAGCACAACAAAATTTTTTGGTCCAAGTAAAATCAATTGTCCCAAAAATAACATCATTATCCTCTAGACAAACCAAAATCCAACAAGATAAACTACAAATCTGGTCTAAGAAATTTACCACAAAAAAATCAATAATCAAAACAAATAAAAAACCTCAAATCCCTAAAAATTTTACCGTCTCTTTCTCATTTTTTCTCTCAACTCTTGCTCTTCGCCTCTCTCATTCTTTCTCTCCACCGTTGCTGGGCCTGCCTGCCTGGCTCAAGCTTCCTTTCCTCTGCCGACTGCCCTTTTTTTTTCGCTGCTGCCATCAGTGTTGTGCTGCATAGCCTGTGTTTTGATTATGGCTGGGTAATGGGTTTTGACTTTTGAGCTTCACTGCTTCAGGTATCACTAATAGTCTAATAAGGCTTAGGCTTGCTTGTTGCTGTCTATTCTGCTTTATATTTGTTAAGAGGGCTGGGCCGTGCTACCGTTTTTTTTTTTTTTTGGTTATAGGTGTAAATGTAATAGGATATTAGGATTTGTTTTATGTTTTTTGTGGTGGGTGGGTCTTGGCAAGTTCTTGGCTGGGTTGGGCTTGTTTTTGTTATGGCTGTTGTAGGGACACGATTATTTAACGGCCCAAGAATGACGTTGGACTCGTAAGTAAAGGACCCTAACAATATGATTTGTAGAGAGTGGGCTTGAAAGGCAGGACCTTAGTTGCAGGTTAGCGGTTTGATCGGGGTTCCTATGGAAGCTTCTCTATGGGTGGACTTGGCTTGAATAGCGAAGCCTTCCATTAGTGCGGGTTGCAGGGTTTTAAGTCCTCGGACAGTGTCCGAGGAGCATTGTGCCCTTCCCTTTTCTCCCCTTTGCAGGATCTTTTCTCCTCCCGGGAGGGGGGGGGGGGGTCCCTTTCCCTTTCGCTTTCTTTCCTTTTTATACTAGTGTTCCTTTCCCCCTTTAGTGTCCACGTGTAAGTTTTACTTTCTGGGGTGCAGACCTGTCCTGTCAACCCATACCTAGAGTGGTTGGGGGTCGTTGGAAAAGTCAAATGGCATGGTTTAGAGTATGGGCTTGTTAGATACAGGGTTCTGTATTATGATTTTGACAGCTTTCTCTCTTGTCCTACCCCTATACTGAGTTTGCCCCTTTCTTCAGGCATTTTGTGAGGTGCTGAGCATGAGGTCGTCCTCGGCAATATCCTTATGCTCCTTTTGGGATTTCATTATGTGTCCTCGGCAATAGCTCTCCTCAGCTTAGGCCTTGGGCCCTAGTGTAGAGTGGGCCTGGGCCATGAATTCTCTGGCCCCACAATAGCCCCTCAAAATCCTGCTGCCCGACTTTTTAGTTGGGGAGGAGGGTTTTGGTGATGTTGGGCCCACATCATGGCTCGCTCAAATTCTGTACTCTACTAATATTTGTGTTTTTCCATTTACATGGGAGGCGTGCCAAATTAAGAGCCATTCCTTTATTTTTCACTCACGCGGAGTCCTTTGACATTTCAGTACTCGAGGCGCACCTTCACGAGGATTTTCAGATCTTAAGGCTGCGGATGGTGTTGGAAATTGGGCCAAATCTGCCTTGTCCGTAGCATTCCTTGGAAAGCTGCACAAATTAAATGCCACCACCTTACCCTTTATATAAGTAGGATAGGAGGTTGTTCTCCTTACATACAGACCCTTCGGCTCTCTTCAAAATCATAACCCTTCATCTATAATCACAGTCTCCGTATCCAGTGCTATCCACCCTTAGTGCAATATGTTCGAGACATGGGCAGGGCTAAAGGAACTACACCCGCCACAGAAGCGCCGGGTCCTTCCGAGACTCAAGGTGGTGTGGTTTGGATAGGGGAGGCACAGATTCAAGGTAATCTTCCGTTTTGACGAGGGGGAAATGGTATTCCTCCCTCTTTCAGTCAAAATCCGAAGCAGGTACTGGTCGCATCAGATTCTTGGTGCGTCAGAAGTAAGGTTTTCCGCCATCAGCGCCGTCTGCTCTATCGCAGGCGTGGTTACGTGGAGGCTCATCAATTTTCGGCTCCCTGCACCTTTTCTTCAACGGTGCAAGCCTCAAGTTGGGCTCCCTGCACCTTTTATTCAACGGTGTTAGCCCGAAGTTGGGCTCTCTGCACCTTTTCTTCAACGGTGCAAGCCCCAAGTTGGGCTCTTTTGCTGCCTGAGTTATAGGTATGTAAAAGTATTGAGGAATGGTTTCCTTAGACAACATTTTGGAACGGCAGCACCCCTTTTCTCTGCACCTCTTCTTCGGCTTTTTCTTCATTCCCTTGTATCTTTTCTTTTCGCTTCTATAGTTAGTTTCAGTATGAGCTTATTTAAGCTCTTTCATTGTACGCTGTACTGTTTCTTTGTCTTAATAAGAAATGGATTTGCTTCCTCTTAAATACTTTTCTTTTCTGCGACAACTACTTTGTGAATGGGATATTACATGTATATTTTCCTTTAATGATGCTTAGAGCAGGAAAAACCTTGAAATAGAATCCTACTAATTTGAACTTATCGACATTATCAAGTATAATAATGATAATTCCCAGTAGATTAAACTCATGAAACTAACCGAGATAACGGCTGAGTGCTTCGTAATGCATGCGAGGAGACCGTCCGAGAACGATAAACTCTAAATAATCCATCCGAGAGGGTCGCCGAGCAGTGAGGGACTTTGACCGTGTTTTTGATAACATCTGACCCTATAACTGTCGCATCAGTTCCCTTGGTATTGAGGATCCGAGGGTAGATTGGGGATTCCATTCAGTCTAGGGATTAACCCAACTATCAATGAGTAACTCTTCTCCGGGGTAGATTCTAAGGGCCATATAACATCCAGGTTGTGTCCAAACCTCGTATTGTCTCTTCTAAGTAGTTGGTTTCCCCAGAGGCTTGAGTCCGAGGACCATACAAGGCCTTGGTTATGTCCAAAACCTGTAGTTTTTCTTCTAAGCAGTTGGTTTCCCCAGAGGCTTGAGTCCGAGGACCATACAAGGCCTTGGTTCTGTCCAAAACTTGTAGTTTTTCTTCTAAGTAGTTGGTTTCCCCAGAGGCTTGAGTCTGAGGACCATACAAGGTCTTGGTTCTGTCCAAAACTTGTAGTTTTTCTTCTAAGTAGTTGGTTTCCCTAGAGGCTTGAGTCCGAGGACCATACAAGGCCTTGGTTCTGTCCAAAACTTGTAGTTTTTCTTCTAAGTAGTTGGTTTCCCCAGAGGCTTGAGTCTGAGGACCATACAAGGCCTTGGTTCTGTCCAAAACTTGTAGTTATTCTTCTAAGTAGTTGGTTTCCCCAGAGGCTTGAGTCTGAGGACCATACAAGGCCTTGGTTCTGTCCAAAACTTGTAGTTTTTCTTCTAAGTAGTTGGTTTCCCTAGAGGCTTGAGTCTGAGGACCATACAAGCCCTTGGTTCTGTCCAAAACTTGTATTCGTTCATTTATTTATTTATTTTTCGAAGGTTAGCCCCTCGACCAAGGTGGGGGGAGTTGGCTTGATGTTAGAAGCCCCTAGAATTGCCCGTGCCATTGGCACTGCGAGGCGCAGCCCCTAGCAGAAATCTATGTCGGAGCAACAATAGCACGTTGCTGGAAATGTAAGAACCTTCGCAGACCTTTGCTCGACAGAGGCTCAACTCCACCGCCACCTGTGCCAACGCGCAAGCCTTCCCCACAGACGGCCCCAATTGTAGGGACACGATTATTTAACGACCCAAGAATGACGTTGGGCTCGTAAGTAAAGGGCCCTAACAATATGATTTGTAGAGAGTGGGCTTGAAAGGCAGGACCTTAGTCGTAGGTTAGCGGTTTGATCGGGGTTCCTATGGAAGCTTCTCTATGGGTGGACTTGGCTTGACTAGCGAAGCCTTCCATTAGTGCGGGTTGCAGGGTTTTAAGTCCTCGGACAGTGTCCGAGGAGCATTGTGCCCTTCCCTTTTCTCCCCTTTGCAGGATCTTTTCTCCTCCCGGGGGGGGGGGGGGTTCCCTTTCCCCTTCGCTTTCTTTCCCTTTTATACTAGTGTTCCTTTTCCCCTTTAGTGTCCACGTGTAAGTTTTACTTTCTGGGGTGCAGACCTGTCTTGTTAACCCATACCTAGAGTGGTTGGGGGTCGTTGGAAAAGTCAAATGGCATGGTTTAGAGTATGGGCTTGTCAGATACAGGGTTCTGTATTATGATTTTGGCAGCTTTCTCTCTTGTCCTGCCCCTATACTGAGTTTGCCCCTTTCTTCAGGCATTTTGTGAGGTGCTGAGCATGAGGTCGTCCTCGGCAATATCCTTATGCTCCTTTTGGGATTTCATTATGCGTCCTCGGCAATAGCTCTCCTCGGCTTAGGCCTTGGGCCCAAGTGTAGAGTGGGCCTGGGCCATGAATTCTCTGGCCCCACAGCTGTGATTAATTTTTTTTTTAATAATTTTAATCTTGTGTTTATATATATATATATATATATACTAGTTGTAGGACCGTGCGTTGCACGGTTTTATGAAAAAACTTGTAAAATAAATGTATAAATAATTATATATTTTAATAGATTCAATAAAAATAAAAGAAAAAATTATCAAGTGTAACTAATTATCTCACTAAAATAAGGGGTAAGATTTCTTCCTAAAACAAAATTAAATTGATAATTCCAAATTGAATTTTAAATTGATAATTATTTAAGAAAAATGTAGTAAACAATTGATAAATCTAAAATTAATATAATCTTGATAATATTATATGTTAAAATTAAAGTTGATAATTCAAGAATACATGTGTAGAACATCTTAATAATTTGATGTAACATAAAAATCAAATAAGAAAATTGTTAAAATTAATCTATTAATTCTAACCATATTTAATCATTAATTCTAAGACCCTAACCCTAAGCATATAAATTAGATCAAAGCTAAGAAAATTAGTTTAAACAAAAGGCAACCAATACACAAAACCTAATCAATTTAATAAAAACAAAATACAAAAACAAAGAAGGAACATTTAGAAATTTGACAATGTTTTCAAATGTTTTGAATTCATTAATTAAAATCACATGAAGACAAAAAACCAATAATAACACTAAAGAAAATAAACAAAATGAAAATAATAATAATAAAAGAAGAAAGAATGCATACTTGCATTGTCATGGGATTTAGGCATTCACATATTGAAATAAGCTTCACTCCAAAAATAATATATAGGGTTATATATATTGGTAGAGTTCCATTTGAAATATAATTCATTTAAATCTAATTGAAATTAAAGATATCTAATCAATGTGTTTGTTTTTATCCCATAAAATTGGAATTATAAAAAGGTTTTTTTTTTTTTAAAAAAAAAAAAGAGAAAGAGAACGTGGTTGATAGCTATAAGGAATTTTGATATATATATATATATATATATATATATTTTAAATGTTATCAACGTAAAAATTATCAAATTAATAGAGATATATACTGTTTTTTGGAATAGATAGAGATTATCAAATTATTGGAGATATATATTGTTTCTTAGGATAGATTTATATTAATCACCTCTTGAAGAATTTGGATTGTGCTTATCCCTTAATAATCAAGTTTTGTAGCTTGATATTCTGATAAAATAATATTAATTTAATAATATTAAAATTTTGAAAATTTAGATGATATTTATTATCTAAATTAAATTTTTATATGTTAAATATTATCCCCTAATTTAAGAAATATATTCTAACAAATAAAAAAAAATAATGTTAATTAGATGATAAATACCCTAATTTAAGAAATATATCCTAACAAATAAAAAAAATAATGTTAATTAGATGATAAATATTATCTAAATTAAATTTTTGTATGTTAAATATTATCCCTTAATTTAAGAAATATATCTGTGGGGATCATTCGGTTGATAGGCCCACAGGATTTAGAATTGGTTGAGGATCGTTGGGCCGTTGGCCCATCCGAGGTCGTGCACCCGTCCGAGGACGCCATGCTCCTCGGCAGTATGCGTCCGAGAACGATCGCGTCCGAGGACGATTAGGACGTGGTCTCACCACGATCAGATCTCAGAAGTAGATCATCTCAAGGGGTAGAGTAGCCGACTAAAGATGAAGGAGATAAGGCAAACAAATATCTAAAACTATAGCTGCCTCCGCATTAATGACCGCTCAACCAACTCTCTGGCCGCATTAATGTGGAGGTGATACCTGAGCAGTAGGGAAGCAGCCTTACAGCTGCCCATAGGAAGTTCCAGGAGGTGCCAGATGGGACAGAAAGAAATCCCTCGGACACAATCTACACGTGTTCGGCGAGGATGGATCGCGAAGGGGAGTATATAAACTAAACGAAGAACATGGAGAAGGGGATCGAGGAAAAAAAGGAAGAACACATATAAAAACTGGAGAGAAAGAAGTAAGAAGAGAGAGAGAGAGACACTAGGGACTGAAGAAAAAACGTTGATTATACCAACAAAAAAGAAGGAAAACCTTGGATGGGCTTGAGATAAAATCTTAGAGGTAGATACCACAGTTAACCTAGTTCTTTACACCCACGCTCTACAAATCATATTGTTAGGGGCCTTTTTACGTGCGAACCCGACACTGTTACGGTCCGTCACGAATCGCGTCCTTACAATTGGCGTCGTCTGTGGGAAGAGCTTGTGTTAGCTTGTACAACCTCCGACACAACGTTTTCGATGGAAGGAGTGGAACTGCCTCACCCCGCAGCAGGGCTGCATTAGGGTGATATCAGCCCGCATCAGGCGGAGTCAAGGGGCTCTCAGCATGATGGTCCTCGAAAAAGTCCCGAACGGAGGGAAGTCCAGGAGGGGAGCATTCATACTACTCACACCACGCGAACCCGTACGCGCGGGAAGAGTCACGTTTCCCACGTGAAGCATGATGGGGATCTGCAACGTGAAATTGCGGACTTGAAGAGAGAGTTACGTCATGCACGGCGGGAGCGTTCCCCACCTCGCTCCGAACTATCATCCGGGGAGTCGGATGGAACTAGTTACAGGCGGAGATCGAGAACTCCGCAGAGTGAGACTTTCTCCTACGAAGAGGAGCGTCGCCATAGGCGTAGGCGTAAAAGTCCAACTAGTAGGGGCGTGGGAAACGATGCCATGAACAAAGCCTTGAGTCAAATTTCCAGGTCACCCTTTACAAGAAGCATAGATGATGCTACCCATCCTCGGCGGTTCAATCAACCTACGTTCTCTCTGTATGATGGCCATTTGGATCCGGTGGAACATGTAAGCTATTACAGCCAGAAGATGGCTATTCATTCCAGGGATGATGCCCTGATGTGCAAGATTTTTCCGTCGAGCTTGGGTCCGACGGCGATGAGGTGGTTCAATGGCTTAAGGGCCAACTCTATTGGATCTTTCAAAGCACTGACCCAGGCTTTTGGTGCTCGTTTTATTACATGCAGCAGGACTCCTTTGCCGCTGGGGTCCTTGTTGACCTTGTCTATGCGAGAGGGCGAGACTCTCAAGAGTTATTCGGATAGGTACTGGGAGATGTTCAACGAAATAGGAGGGAAGAATGACGCTGTGGCCATAACTACTTTCAAAGCCGGCCTCCCAGCTGATCACGACTTGAGGAAATCCTTGACGGGTAAACCTGTTACCAGTGTGCGCCAACTGATGGACAGAATAGAGAAGTACAAAAGGATAGAGGAGGATCAGCTTCAGGGGAAAGGAAAGGCCAAGATGATCCCTCAGGAGAGGAGGGATTTCAGGTCGGATCGTTATAATAACAACCGACCAAGGCGGGACTTTGTTGGCCAGTCGGTCTCGGCAGATGCCCAGGTCGTTAATGCGGTATTTCGGGAGCCTGTTCAGCAGGTTTTGGAGAAGATAAAGGACGAGCCATTTTTCAAATGGCCTAACAGGATGGCAGGAGAGCCTACAAAACGCAACCCGAGTTTGTATTGCCATTACCATCAGGACCATGGACACACGACAGACAACTGCAGAAATTTATGGGACCATTTGGAGCAGTTGGTCCGGGAAGGAAAATTAAGGCAGCTCTTACATCACTCCAGTGGAAGGGCGAGCCAAGCAGGTTCCGAGGTGCGTGGGGATGCTTCATCAAGGCTCCCTCGGGGTACAATCAACGTCATCTTTGCGGCCCCAGGGAGGACTGGATCTTGCCCCACCAGAGTGTTGTCGGTGTCCCGATCCCCGGCTGAGGATCGTTCTCAAGCATGGAAGAGAGCCAAGAAGCGTGTCTCCTTGGTTTTGGGTTTTTCAGACGAAGATTTGGAGGGAACCATACAACCCCATGAGGATGCCTTGGTGGTAACGCTGAGGATCAGTGGGTACGATGTCCGAAGGGTGATGGTTGATCAGGGAAGTGCAGCGGATGTGATGTATCCGGATTTGTACAAGGGGCTAGGTTTGAAGCAGCAGGACTTGACAACCTATAGTTCCCCTCTGGTCAGTTTTGAGGGAAGGTTAGTCATTCCCATGGGGCTAATCAGGCTGCCGGTGCAGTCAGGCACGGAGGTGGTGGAGATGGATTTTATTGTCGTAGATGTTTTTTCTCCGTATACGGCTATCCTGGGCAGACCTTGGCTTCACACACTTAAAGCGGTTTCATCTACCCTGCATCAGAAGGTGAAGTACCCGTCTGGAGACCAAGTGCTGGAGATAGTAGGGAACCAAGCGGCTGCTCGGCAATGCCAAGTAGCGGCTATACTGCATCGGCCTGAGGCAGAAACCTCGGCTACAGCCGATAATGAGTCATAGCAATTAAAGATCCCAGCATCAGGTTTAGACGTACCAACCAATGGGGTAGAGTGTGAAGATCTGGAGAAGGTGACCGTTGCTGATGATTCAGAGAAATTCTTTCGGGTTGGGGCCAAGTTGCCTCTGGAAGAGAAAGCGAGTTTGCTGGAGTTCCTTCGAACTAATGTGGACGTATTTGCATGGGACCCGTATGAGGCTCCAGGAGTAGACCCAAATTTTATTTGTCACCGACTTAATGTAAACCCTGCCATTCCCCCCAGAAGGCAAATTCCTCGGCGACCATCGAAAGAGCATGCCGAGGCAGTCCGAAGTGAAGTTGCCAAGCTCAAACAGGCTGGGGCTATCAAAGAAGTCTTTTACCCCCAATGGCTGGCCAATACGGTGGTAGTGAAGAAGAAGACGGGGAAGTGGCGAGTGTGCGTGGATTTCACGGATCTTAATAAGGCATGCCCCAAAGACCCATTTCCTATGCCAAAGATTGACCAGCTGGTGGATGCGACCGTGGGCCACCCTAGGATGAGCTTCTTGGATGCCTTTCAAGGGTATCACCAAATACCGTTAGCCACCGATGATCAAGAAAAGACCGCTTTCGTGACCCCGGTTGGGAACTACCATTACAAGGTGATGCCTTTCGGTCTGAAAAATGCTGGATCTACCTACCAACGCATGATGACGAAAATGTTCGAGCCACAGCTGGGCAGAAGTATTGAAGTTTATATTGATGACATGGTAGTGAAAAGTAAGGTAGTCACTGAACATGTGGAGGACCTCACTAGCATCTTCGGGATACTGAGAGAACACAGGTTGCGCCTGAATGCTTCGAAGTGCTCCTTTGGCGTAGGTTCAGGAAAATTCTTAGGGTACATGGTGACCCATAGGGGAATTGAGGTTAATCCAGATCAGATTAGGGCTATTAACAGTTTGCAAGCGCCCCGGAATCCAAAGGAAGTGCAGAGGTTGACGGGGATGACTGCTGCGTTAAACCGATTCATTTCCAGGTCAGCCGAAAGGTGTCGTCCTTTCTTCCGTCTGTTACATAAGTGGCAGGGATTCAAATGGACCGAGGAGTGTGTTGAGGCGTTCCAGCAGTTGAAAAATTATTTATCCAAACCGCCGATCATGTCTAGCCCTGAAGTGGATGAGATATTGTATGCCTATCTGGCGGTAGCTCCACACGCAGTCAGTTTTGTCTTGATGCGAGAAGACAATGGCGTCCAGAGGCCGGTATATTATGTAAGTAAATCCCTCCATGAAGCGGAGGTGAGATATCTGTCGTTAGAGAAGGCCATACTGGCGGTCGTCCATGCGACACGTAAACTCCCACACTATTTTCAAGCTCACACTGTAGTTATTTTGACCCAATTGCCTCTCAAATCCATACTTAGAAGTGCTGACTATACCGGCAGAATTGCCAAGTGGGGAACGATTCTGGGTGCTTTTGACATCAAATACATGCCCCGCACCTCTGTGAAGGGTCAAGTACTCGCCGATCTAGTAGCGGAATTCGCTGAGTGCCCTGAGGAAGTTAGTAGGAGTCAAGACCACATGGATGAAAAATCGGTTGGCATAATATCCGCGCCAGGAGGGCCGGTATGGAGGGTATACATGGATGGGGCCGCAAACCAACGGGGAGCTAGACTGGGATTGGTCCTGATATCTCCCGAAGAGGTCATCATTGAGAAGTCGCTAAGGCTGGGGTTCTCAGCTACTAACAATGAATCAGAGTACGAAGCTCTGATAATGGGAATGAGCATGGTCCGTAAAATGGGTGGAAAGGCAGTAAAACTGTTCTCGGACTCGAAGCTGGTCGTTGGCCAGGTTACTGGAGAGTTGGAGGCCAAAGACCCGAGAATGCAAGGGTATCTGAACCGGGTTAGGCATATGCGAACAGAGTTCGAGTCGTTCGACGTATTACATATTCCACGAGGCGAGAATACCCACGCAGACTCCTTAGCGACCCTTGCCACCTCCTCAGCACGAAATTTCCCGCGGGTAATTATCGTGGAAGACTTGCATACTCCCACTTCACCAGAAAAGGAGATTTGCCCAAGTTCGCCAAGCTAGTTTGACGCCATGCTGGATTGACCCCATATTAAAATTTCTCAACAGTGATGTGTTGCCCGAGGATAAGGTAGAAGCTGAGAAAATACGAAGGAGAGCACCTCGGTACTGGTTATCCAAAGATAAAAAGCTATATAGACGGTCCTTCTCTGGGCCATACTTGCTCTGCGTGTCTCCCGAGGCAGCAGAATTAATTCTGGAAGAGTTGCATGAGGGTATTTGTGGAAGCCACACAGTAGGAAGATCCCTGTCATGCCGAGCCCTAACGCAAGGTTATTGGTGGCCGAATATGCAGAAAGAAGCGCAGGAGTACGTTAAGAAGTGCGATCAGTGTCAAAGATATGCTCCGAATATCCACCAACCTGGAGGAGTTCTTAACCCTCTCTCAAGTCCTTGGCCCTTTGCACAATGGGGGCTAGACATTGTCGGCCCTTTTCCTAAAGCTATAGGAAACAAGAAGTACCTGCTGGTCGGCACAGACTACTTCACCAAATGGGTTGAGGCTGAACCCTTGGCGAACATCCGGGACATAGATGTGAAGAAGTTTGTCTGGAAGAACATTGTTACGCGATTTGGAATCCCACGAGCTCTTGTTTCGGACAACGGGCTCCAGTTCGATAGCAATGCCTTTAGGAATTACTGTTCAGAACTGGGAATAAGAAACAGATATTCCACTCCAGCTTATCCGCAAGGCAATGGGCAGGCTGAAGCTGTTAACAAAGTCATTGTCCATGGGCTTAAGAAGAGACTAGACGACGCGAAAGGAAGATGGGTGGAGGAACTCCCACATGTGCTTTGGACGTATCGGACAACGCCCAGGCGTTCGACGGGAGAAACTCCTTTCTCCATGACCTATGGAGCCGAGGCCGTTATTCCGCTGGAAACTGGATTCCCGACATTAAAGACCAGTGCATTCTCTTCGAGTAATAATGATGCGATGTTGGAAAAAAGTTTAGACCTGATTGAAGAACGGAGGGAAAGCGCGATGGTTCGGCTAGCTTACTACCAGCACAAACTCAAGCAGTGCTACGATAGCAATGTGAGGATGAGGCCGTTAGCCATAGGCGACCTGGTGCTGAGAAAGGTCCTGGGGGCCACTAAGAATCCAAGCTGGGGAAAACTGGGACCCAATTGGGAGGGACCGTATCGAATTACTTCTGTAGCTGGAATAGGGGCTTATTATCTAGAGGATCTAGACGAAAAACCTGTACTCCATCCTTGGAATGTAAATAATCTCAGAAGGTATTATTATTAGTAAAGAAGTTTTAATTCAAATATTCTCTTTTAACTTACGTCAAATATGCATTCTATGATTTCCGCATCCTGTCATATCATACTGAATTGTTAAACAGAAACTGAGTTATGCCAGGTCCTCGGATCGCAGACTTAGTGGAAATTAACATCCTATCATACTGAATTGTTAAACAGAAACTGAGTTATGCCAGGTCCTCGGATCGCAGACTTAGTGGAAATTAACATCCTATCATACTGAATTGTTAAACAGAAACTGAGTTATGCCGGGTCCTCGGATCGCAAAACTTAGTGGAAATTAACATCCTATCATACTGAATTGTTAAACAGAAACTGAGTTATGCCGGGTCCTCGGATCGCAAAACTTAGTGGAAATTAACATCCTATCATACTGAATTGTTAAACAGAAACTGAGTTATGCCGGGTCCTCGGATCGCAGACTTAGTGGAAATTAACATTCATACTGAATTGTTAAACCTATCATACTTAGTGGAAATTAACATCCTATCATTCATACTGTTAAACAGAAACTGAGTTATGCCAGGTCCTTGGATCGCAAACTTAGTGGAAATTAACATCCTATCATTCATATTGAATTGTTAAACAGAAACTGAGTTATGCCAGGTCCTTGGATCGCAAACTTAGTGGAAATTAACATCCTATCATTCATACTTAATCGTTAAACAGAAACCGAGTTATGCCAGGTCCCAGGACCGCAAACTTAGTGGAAATTAACATCCTGTCATTCATACTGAATTGCTAAACAGAAACTATGTTATGTCAAATTCTTAGACCACTAATTCGGTAGAAACTTACCTGCTAAGTTGTGCATTGAATTATTAAACGGCAGAAAAAGTGGTGATGAGTTTTTCTAAATCATAATCCTAGTAAAAGTAATGCCTTATGAACATTCGTTAAGGAGTCAGAAAGAGAGAGCTTCAAATGCAAGATTGGCGTACAATGAAAGAGGCGTCTGAAATAAATCCATCCAAAATTACGACGACAAAGTAAGTAAGTGTAAAGATAACTTAGAACCATTAGAATGATAAGAAAGTAAGCAAGAAAGTCCTCTATTAAGTGTCTAAACTAAAATTACAAAGCAGTTTCTATCTTTTTACTTTTTGATGATGCCCCCAGCCGATTGAACTGTAGAGTCCAATTCTTGTTGAAAACCCTGTGAGACCGTATAGGTCTTCGAAGCAGTGATGGATTTGCTTGGGGAAGCTCCTGGAGAGGAGGTGTGAGGTAAAACCTCCTCGCCGGGGTTAATGGCTGGGGCTGGAATATCAGCTTGGTGTGGTTGAGGAGCGGAGGGGCGTATCGCTTCGGGGTAGTATACGTTCTCTGGCTTACGTAGTTCAGATGAGGCTTCAACCCCAGCGCGGTTAAGAGCCTCGCTCCAGGTTCTCGCACAGAAAGTACGGCAAACCTCTGGAACTTCGGCTCTTAACGCTTTCTCAGTTTCAGCTATCCCGATTTCGTAGCCCCTCTGCTCGGCTTCATCCTTTGCCTTCTCAGACTCGATTTTTGCTTTCTCGGCTTGTTCTTTAAGCTTTTCAGCTCTCTCCCTTAACCTCTGAGTTTCTTCTAGATGCTTCTTAAAAACAAGAACTTGCTCCTGAGTCTTCTTCAGCTCGGCATTCGCCTCGCGCAGAAGCTTGGCCTGTTCCTCGGCCTGCTTCTGGTAGCCTTCTGATGACGATTCAGCATTCTTGCGAGCTTCTTCCTCGACCAGTAGCTTTTTCCTTGCGACGGTTAGATCCTGTTCAGATTTGGACAAGGTCTGAACAGCCATTACCCTTCTTTTCCTTTCACCATCTAGCTGGTTAGAACAAGCATTAAGCATCTCATCTAGCTTGAAGGTATTTTGGATGATCTGTAAAAAATAAAAAGGGGGGGGTGAGTTAGTGTTATAGTTAATGAAAAATACGCATTAGCGAGTAGCAGTCACAGAATGAAGCAGTATAAAAGATAGCTTCCCACCATGCCCAAATATCGTTTATTGTCAAGGATGAGTTGATTCTTCCTCACATTCTTTAGCTCAGCCATATCCTTTGGGAGCAACAAGGCCTCCTCTATGGCCGAGGCCACATGACACCCTATGCCGCCGTTATAATCCCTTACAGAGGCGTCGTTTCGCAGGGGTTCCCCACCGAGCATAGGAACTGGCAGCCATGCTTGTGAATCGGGATGTGGGGAATCGGATTTCTCTTGGCCCCGCGTAGAAGATTGTTTGGTTTTCTGCTGTTTCGCCGCTCGTTGGACATCTTCCTCTCGAGTGGGGCGGGATCTGCTCGCATCTGCCACCCCCTTACTTTTTTGCTCTCTGCGCTTCTCTGGCTCGGCAATGCTTGGCGGTGCTGTTTGCGAGGATGATTGAGGAGGGTGGCGGGTGACTGGAGGAGGAGACCTGGCTGGAAGAGATGAAACCTGGGATGGTACTGTTTGGGCAGGTGCAGACTTTCCCTGTTGACCTCCTATCAGCTCCATTAGGCTTTTTTGGGGTATCCTTTTTACCCCTATCTCGTCAGAACTTTCCTCGGGGTTTGTGGGCTGATCGAAAATCTCAAAATTGTCCGTAGATTCCGATACTGTTACAACGGTTTGCTTGCTTTTTTCCCTTTTCCTTCTCCTATTGGTGCCCCTTTTCTTGAGGGAAGGTGAGGGTAAAGAAAGCCCCGCTGAGACGCTGGCCACGGAAAGAGGTTCTGTGAGAGGTGTGTGTTCGGGAAGTGGAATACCCTCGGGGACAATGAATCCTTCGTAGGCAACACTGATACGGCGAAGCCGAGGATCGCGTGCCCTAATCACGCACTTCGGCGCCTGAAAGCCAAAAGAAAGGGGGGTATATCCGAGAATTAAATGTGCTGCTCGTAATTGACCATCAGCCTCGTTCACGTATATTTCAGCTCTCAATAATCTGTCTAGGCTCGCTTTATTGACCAATCTGAGATTGGGCTTTGTGTAGCGTCTATCTGCAAGACCGTTGATTTTAAAGTTAAAAGTTGCGAGACGCGAAAATAGTAAAGGTGATTAAAATGTGATTATGAGCTAAGTAGCATAGGTCTATAACTTCGCACCCACCTGGCGTTCCCTCCACAGTCGGGCAAGATAGACCATCATGCCATTCCCCAGAAAAAATGAGGAAATCTTCTTTTAGGTGCTTATTTGAAGTAGGAAGGCACTGAATCAACCTTACTTCAGGATATCTCGACTTGAGATAGTAGTCCTGGTCAGCTAAGCGGTGAAGGCTGTACACCCAATTCACGTCGTGATGGGATAGATCTAGACCCATTCTCTGATTCAGAGCGTCTATACTTCCCAGAATCCTAAGCATATTGGGGGCACATTGGGTGGGGGATAGCCTAAAGAAATTAAGGTAACCCCTGGTGATACTACCCATGGGGATGGTCATCCCTCCTTCAATAAAGGCGATCATGGGGATAACCACTTCCCCAGTTTGCCTGGCGTCAACCCACTCCCCTTGGGCCGCATACCTCATCCCTACCGTTGGTGGGATACTGTACTTCATGCGGAAGTTTCTAATACCCTCCTCGGAGTCGACGAGACACCGAAAGGGATTCCTCTGCTTCCCCATTTTTTCTTTTTCTTTTTTTCTAAAGAAACTTAGTAGAGAAAAAACTTTTTGATTTTGAATAAAAATGGTAAAAGCTTCGAGAGGACTTACAGGTTCAAAGGAAGAGCCTCGGACAACGTACGGTTATTTGTAGTCGCCAGGAGAACAGTGAAGACAGGAAGAAGGCAGGTTCAGTGTATAGGCCTTGGAACCGCGTAACCATTAAGGGTAAGGTACAGGTTTAATCTGGGAACGCCTTTATAGTCATGTGAAGATTGTGAGCGGCGAAATTCCCGCTCACAGAACAAGAGAAGCCCCCTACCGTTCGATTTGGATCTAACCGTCGAACGTGGGAGACAAGGGAGTTGTCAGAATTTAATGCTGCCAAAATCGGGGCGCTGAAGCGTCAGGGGCATGCCCCGAAACGCGCACAGGTGCAGGCTCATGACGTCAAAACCCACCTTTTCTCTTGAGGAGTCGAAAAGTAGGATTTTGAGGGGCTATTGTGGGGATCATTCGGTCGATAGGCCCATAGGGTTCAGAATTGGTTGAGGATTGTTGGGCTAGTGGCCCATCCGAGGTCGTGCACCCGTCCGAGGACGCCATCCTCCTCGGCAGTATGCGTCCGAGGACGATCGCGTCCGAAGACGATCAGGACGTGGTATCACCACGATCAGACCTCAGAAGTAGGTCATCTCAAGGGGTAGAGTAGCCGACTAAAGATGAAAGAGATAAGGCCAACAAATATCTAAAACTATAGCTGCCTCCGCATTAATGACCTCTCAACCAACTCTCTGGCCGCATTAATGTGGAGGTGATACCTGAGCAGCAGGAAAGCAGCCTTACAGCTGCCCATAGGAAGTTCCAGGAGGCGCCAGATGGGACAGAAAGAAATCCCCTGGGCACAATCTACACGTGTTCGGTGAAGATGGATCGCGCAGGGGAGTATATAAACTAAAAGAGGAGCATGGAGAAGGGGATCGAGAAAAAAAGGAGAACACACATAAAACTGAAGAGAAAAAAGGAAGAAGAGAAGGAGAGAGAGTAACACTAGAGATTTAAGAAAAGACGTTGATTATACCAACAAAAGAGAAGGAAAACATGGTATGGGCTTGAAAGAAAATTTTGGAGGTAGATACCACCGTTAATCTAGCTCTTTACACCCACGCTCTACAAATCATATTGTCTGGGCCTTTTACGTACGAACCCAATACTGTTTAGGTTCGTCACCAAATCGTGTCCTTACAAGAACCATTACAAAACCAAAACAATTCAATGTGAGAGAGATACATGCCATTGAAATGTAAAGTCAATAATGATTGTGAAGAGTAATATTACAAATGAAGTTTAAAATACAACTTGTCATAAACTTGAGAAAAAAATTATTAGTGAAAAATAAATTAAGTAGAGGTTGAAAATGTGTTTTACTAACTCATAATCTTTTGTATTTATTTTTATTTTGTATGTAAATACTTTTTGTTTTATATGTCAAGAAAAGTAAAATTGGTAAGTTAATTCGTTATTTTTAGTAGTATGCAATTTATTTGATGTGCAATGCATGTGAGAACATAAATATGATTATACATATATGTTTATATATGTGAAAGATAGAAGCATAATTAATCACGCTACTTGTTATGATATATAAAACACCTATTCATGTTGATTCTCACAAAAAAAAAAAAAAAAAAAAAAAAAAACCTATTCATGTTTAAAAATGTAATGTCCTTATTTGGGATACAAAATGCAACGTAAATGCATAGAACAACACAAGATGCATAGAACAACAACCACAAAAATGCAACGTAAATATGAAATATGCCCCTGCAACACTAAAGGTATAAAGGTTATACTTTCAATAAAGTAAAAAAAAAAAAAAAAAAAAAAAAAAAAAAAAAAAAAAACCATCATGTCATCTATCCCGAACCCCATGCAAGACTAAAAAAGTTGAAATTTTCAATAAATGAATTATCCCACGATGGATTAACTTAAATTTGAATATTTATTTTGAGCTCAAAATTATTGTATTTATTTATTTATTGTATTTATTTTGTATTTGAATATAACTATAAGAAATTTAATTCACATACAATGCACGCAGAAAACATAAACATGGACAATCACTTTACTTGTTATGCTCTATTCAATATCATTTCGAAGGTGTGATTATAGTGTCAACATTATGAGCTTGAACATACTCTATATGTCTTGCTTTGTATGTCATTCATCATATTCATACCCATTAGACAGCTCGCATACATTAAGAAGAGCATCTACTTGATCAAATGGTTCCTTGAAATGAGCTTCACATGCTGCACCACTAATCGTGGTGTACTTAAGAATTGGTCCACCCGATCCATTTAGTGTATTTCAGCCCACTTCGGTCAATTTTAGTCTAATTTGGTCAATGTCGGTCTATTAAGTCTAATTCAATCTATTTTAGTCCTCTTCGATATATTTTGATCCACTTTTGTCCATTTCGCGTCATATTGGTCTACTTCAGTCCATTTAATCTACATCGGTCCACTTTTGTGCACTTACTTAAAAATAGAAAAAATATAAATTTAGGCTAAAAGTACCTATTCTAAATTAAAATTTATCAAAAAAAAAAAAAAAAAATCTAAAACTAGTTCCAAATTCTATTAAATTTCAATAATTTAATCTCAAATTTGTTTCACATATATTTTTTAATGAATTCAAACTTATTTCTACCCTATCTATTTATTTTATTTTGATTAATTAAAAAGAGATGAACTTAAAATTATTTTCTTTCTCAAAAAAAAAAAAAAAAAACACTTAACATTATTTATTGTTAAATTCAAAAACACTATTAGATCATATTCAAACCTTAGAGCCACTATGTTTAGTTGTGAGTTATGACATATATATATATATATATATATATATATATACATACACACACATACACACAACTATACTAGCATCCATTGGTCAGGATTCAGAGAGATGGGAAATAACTTACTCAATTTTGTGAGCTATAACATGTTTTAATGTGAAGGAAAGGTGGAACAAAGGTAATACTGGCATTTCAATGTGAGTGAGCACATGTTCTAAGCAATTCGTTATGACATTTATTTGTAAAAACCCATATGAAATTATTGTGATTCACAGAAAGTCATTGTGAATATGATGATGCCATGAAGAATATGAAGGAGTTTGGAGTAATATAGCTTCAGAACTAATGTTGCTGAGATTTAAAAGTGACAGGTTTTGGTTTAGCTCTCATTTTTTTTTTTCATTGTGCATTGGTTCTGAATGAACTGACTTTTCTTGTTTAAAACGAAGTCCCTTGATGAGGGGTGTGCCATAATGATAATGATCAAGTGACGTCTAAACAACAAACTTTATTTCTTCAACTGTCTATGAATTTCACAGAAGCTCTAATCTTTATATCAAAATATGCATGGTATATTTATTCAGTTCTTGTGCTTATTGTACTCCTTAGAGTTGTTAATAGGGGTGTCCACGGGTCGGTTCGGGTCGGGTTTGTGCCCAACCCGGGACCGACCCGTCGGACTCGGGTGGAGAATGTTCTGACCCGCCGCCGACCGGCGAAAGAGTCGGATTGGAGTGGTCGGTTTTGCGCCGGAAACACGGTCGGTTCGGTCGAAACCTTCCACGGTGAAAAATCCAACCAAAATAGTTAATTTCAGGCCAAAATGCGCTAGATCCGGCGGAGATCTCACCGGATCTGGTGAGATCTCGCTAGATCCGGTGAGATTTCCACCAGATCTGGCTGAGATCTCACTAGATTCGGTGACATCTCCCCAAATCCGACCTAAATCTCATAAAAATCTAAGGTATTCTGACCAAAAACTCACCGGGAAATTCTTATTTCGTCGGATTTCGTTAAGGCTTCGGTCGGGTTGGTTGAGGCGGGTTTTAGAGGAGAGAACCCGCCATCCGAACCGCCGAACTTGGTTTCTGGGCTTTGCAACCCGCCGCCGACCACCGGAGCTCATGGATCGGTCGCGGATGGGTCGGTTCCGGTCGGGTATGGTCGGTTGGATCGGGTTCGGTTCTAGCTGGACACCCCTAGTTGTTAACAAATTTGGTACATGAAAACACCTTACACCCATACATACCACATAAAAGTTGACATGAATTATGATATTTTATGCGCTAGTGTTTAGTGTAAATGAGTAGCTTTAAGACGATATTAACAAGTAGATCAATTACAAATTGACTTCTTTATCGTGCAATCAACTTGAAATGATTTGATTTATATAAATAAATGTGTAAAGTTGAATTTATTGAATTATGTGTTAGTTTTATTTCGTGCCAAATTTGCTTGTAATTCAACAATTAGAAACTCTGTATTTAGGTAGGAATAGTATAAAGGTTGTGTGTGAGAAAGTGTAAAGAATTGATTAAGTGTGTACATCAAAGAGCATCTCGCAACTGACTCACGAGTGGTGACTTACTAGAAGTGTCACATGTGTGAAGCATGCAGAAAGTTGAAGGGTCAGAACAGCTAGATCACTACAGGACAAAAAGTATAGTTTGGCCATTTTGTTATTCACCAAAGCACCTTGTTTTGCAAAAAAAATGACTTTTCACATTTCATCTCATACCCTACTATAAATACTCTTATACCCACAAAATGTAGAGAGCTTTCAAAGAAAATTTTGAGAGATAAACCCTAAAAAACAATAAGATTGATTCATCCACAATCTTATACCTTTGATTCTCCAAAATCCTTTACTCTCACCCTTTCCATTGTCATACCCTTGAGAGGACCTTTAGCCAAATTCTTACTTCACCATATTCATTTCAGTGAGAAAGTTATTTGGTGCTTAGGAAGCAATTCAAGAGAGAACCAAGTGGTTGAAGCAATGAGCTTATTGCGGGATCTAATAAGCTAGAGAAGACAAGGTTAGACTTAATCCTGTTAGAGCAAGAAGTTTGGAGGGCTTAGGTGCATCGGGTAGATTAGGCTTGAAGGATCTATTACTATTCATGTATCTCAACTAATTTTCTAGTGGATCATTTTACCACTTGAAGGGTAGCGGAGAGGTTTTTCGCTGAGTTCTGAGATTTCCTTTTCGATAACATGTACCGGTGTTATCTTGCGTTTGCTTCTCTCTATTCCTTATTCTTTGCATTTAATTACTGCTGTGTTGTGATTAAATTATGGCTTAGAGTAGTTTGTTTATTTGGATATAGCTTATATTTATACACCAAGTGAGCTTTCAAGATGTCATTTTTATCAACCATAAATTTAATTTTACATATAACATTGAGTAATTAAAGAATTTTATATCCAACTCTTCAAAGAATTGATACTAAACTTAATATCATTACTCTTCAAATTCCTTATCCGTTAATAAATATATAATAATATATTTATATATATATATATATTATATCATATCAAAATACTAAAGTTGTTTAATTCACTCAAACTAAAATATTAATATTAGCCAAGAGAATGGGGGGGGGGGGTGGTGGGGGAGAACATAAAGAAAGATAATATCACAAATCATTAAGCCTTCGTTTGGATATAAATGAAAAATTAAAATTATTTTACTATTCAGCTTATTTTTTCTACTATTAATGGGTCTTATTGCACTTTTTTCAACTAACTTTTACTTTTATCTAGATTACTTTCAGTAATAAATTTTCAGTTTTAGTAAAATAAGCAGTATCTAAATAGACCATAAATTAAACAATTAAAAAAATATTATTACTTTTTGTCATCTATATTTTTTTTAATAAAATTGGATTTAGAATAAGTACTCTCAACCAAAACTTGTCTTTTTTATTTTCTTAAGTAAGTGCACTGAAAATACACCGAAGTGGACTGCAGTGGATAGAATGAACTAAAGTGGACCAGAGTAGATGATGCGAGATGTAGAAGTTTCAAGAAAGCAGAACACGCCTACTTTTAAAAAACAAGAAACAAGCGGGAGGATAACAACATGTAAATCTTTGAATAGGTTTAATTAAATCTACTTCTAAAAAGCAGAACACGTTTGACAAAGATTAGTGTGGGGGGTAATGCTTGACTGTATGAAGAGGCTAAACTTGGCTAACAACGGATAAATCTCTACAAGCGGGAGGATAGCAAAACGGAGGCTTTTCTCGGTCATCTTGAGTCCTAACTTCTTTGTCCATAGAGCTTATGTGCCAAGGTTTAAATTTGGGTATACCATGAAAAAGAAAACATGTTTCTTTTTGTTCGGTCCAAATGGGGTTGTCAAGTGATAAAAACTGTTTGGATAGCCGAAGGAAAGCCTCCATTATTTCGTATCCAATCAGTTAGACAATGAAACTTGAACTCTTGGTCACTCACTAATATAGGATCTGCACCATTTAGGATAGGATCCCCAGGGTCAAAGACTAAACATGAGAAATAAGCACCAGGTTGGGGTAGGATAAGAGTCCTACTGGTCTAAAAAGGGGGTTCAAACATGAGTGTGTGGCTTACATGCCTCCATTCCTTTGTAGAGGATGGTCATGTCAGTTGGACGACCCAGTTTTTACCAACGGAGCCTCGGTATTGGGTAGCCTCTCCTAGGAATGCATAAATTTCAAAGATGGGTAATATCACTTCCTTTTTTCCTTGTCTACTTGGAACCGATTTTTATGGACAAGTTCATATCATTTGATTCACACAAGCATGCATTTTTAAACATAAGCATTTTTGAACATAAAAGCTCATTCCTTTTGTTAGTTTGCTCATACGTACATGCCCATGCTTGAACACAGTTTGTTTACACATGCTCAGATTCACATACATACATGAACACAAAATCCCAAATCAAAAACATTGCCACAGCCAAAAATCCAACCTTTTAAACACCCAAAACCTGAAACAAAAATCTTTTTCTTTCTTAAACCCCCAAACCCCGACTTATCAACCAAGATGCGAATAAACAGAGAATTATAAAGAAAATAAGATAAGAAAAATAGAGAGAGAAGAGAGAGGAAGACAACCATCACGATGGTGGGGCTGGCCGTATAGGCTCGGCCATGGCCGGGTTGAGAGAACCAAGAAGGAGAGAGAAAGTCCGTCCCAGCAGCAATTAAGTGGCAACAGAAAACAAAGATGTCAAGAACGAGCTGTGATTTGATTTCCGCTCCATGTTGGATATGCTCCGAGGCTACTGGGCCGTGTCATTTCATAATCATCTCTAGCATCCAATTAGATTTGGACTGTCTTAAATAATCCTCAGTTTATCTAAGGTAACTGGGCCTAACATAAACAAGGAAAATAGATTTGGCCCACTCAAATGCAAGTGTACAAGGCCTTCACTCAAAAGCCTAACACTGAAACAAAGGCCATTGTCTCCGAGCTGTGAAATATGGAAAAATCTTTTTTTTTTTTTAAATATTTTTTATATGGAGTCCAAAATTTTTTTTTTTTTTCTTGTTTCTTTTCTTAATACATGTCTACAGCCAAACAGTAATATATTATAATATTATGTACAATTACTATTTCTTTAAGCAACCCTAAACCCTAAACTAAAAATACGACCACAAAGTCATTTATTCAAGGGGAAAAGAAAAGGAATACAACCACAAAGATTCAAGAAAAAAAAAAAATTCAACCATATAGCTCAATCTATCACCATGGATTAGGAGTAATTCAAAAAGGTGGTGGATCAAACTTCTCCAAATCATAATGGTAAAATTGCCTAATTTCTTCATCATCTAAATTGAACAATCCAAAATCAGGGCCACCATACAAGTAGTCCACGTCCATCTCAAATCATTGATCATTCGTGAAATAAATTGAATTTGATACGCATTCTGAAAAATCATGACTGGACAATGACATCGACTGATTTCCACCCAAAAACATAACTTGATCCTTCAAAGACTCCACCTTTTCCAACATTTTCTTGCTGAAATCTAACTTGTAGACGCAAAACAACTTTGTACGGTATGGACATACCAAAGGTTGTGCGCCACTAGAACTGAGTAAGTAATATTCATCAACATCTCCTTCTGCATTTACAAAATTTCCAATGGTGTGTTGGATGATCAAGAAGTCACTTGATGTCTTCACCATAAACAATTGAGTTGAAACTTTGTCTCTAGGAAGTTAACCATCAACATGTTTCAGTGGTGTTGTTGAAGGTTCAATGCCTAAGATTTTCGTTGGAAGAGCACTCTGAAACTCCCACACTTCCACCAAACCATTGTATCTTAATGCATAAAGCCGATTATCATGGCATATAATGTCATCTTGTAAACCTTCTTTTCTGCTAGATTAAAAAAGCGGCTTGTTGTAAAGTCACCTTCTTGGTCACTAGGAAGCATAAGCCATGGAGTACTTTGAATGGAATGAGGTTGTGCTTTTGATTGTGTAATTGCAAATCTCCAGGAAGAACACACAGCTTTGCAGCGAATAGTGTCAACAAAGGGAACCTTTCTTAGGATGAGTCCTAAGAGTTCAGGAGGGAGGTCTGACCATGAACACGCTGATGAGCACTTTGCTTTAGTTTCAGTCTTCCATGCTTTGCTAAAAAATTTTCTTATTTTTCTAAACCTCTCGCCCATGATTGATTTTGTGTTCTATCGACTAAGGATTTTTATCTGGAGTTTTGCTGTTTGGGGAGTTGCGTCCGGAACTCAACATTGGGCCACGTGGTCCAACGGCTACCAGCGTACTTTTAAGCTTACAAAACCATTAAAGTCAAAGTCTAAGAATCACGATAATTGTTGAATAAATATGTAATATGTGTTTGATATAATAGCTTTGATTATTAGTTGTAATAGTAGTTGAAATAAAATAGTGTTTATTTAGATTTAAAGTAATCATGTACTCAATAATGTAAATTTAAAGATATGAAAGTAAAGTCACTTATCTTTGTATGGTTTATAACTTCAGTTGTGTAGCATTAGTGAGCTGATAGGATTTTAGCAGAATGCCAGCGGTAGAGGCTAGTTAAGCTTGCCCCTCTTATCATGCATTTAAATGAGTTTAAACATTGGTTAATAGTTGTAATAGTAGTTGGAATAAAATAATATGTATTTAAATGTGAAGTACTCATGTACTCAAAAGTGTAAATTTAAAGATCATGGAAGCTAAGTCACTTATTTTTGTATTTTTTGTAGCCCCAGCTGTATAGTGTCAGTGAGTTGGTAGGATTCTAGCAGAATGACTCTAGTGGTAGAAACGAAATTTGCCACGATAACTTCAAGATTGAAGGGGAAAAATTGGTGCAACTGGAGGAAGAGAGAGTATTCCCAGTTGTGTGTAGGGGCTAGTTAAGCTTGCCTCTCATATTATGCATTTAAATGAGTTTTCCCCTTGACAATGCTCTTTTAGTTGTTGTGAAGTCATGTATAGTGTTGCATTTTGTGAGAAGGGCTTTTGCATAGAGTACTTGTGCCTTCTAAGAGAAGGGTTTTATGTAAGATGGATTTGTGCCTTCCATGAGAAGGATTTTGATATGAGATCTTGGTGCCTTCTAGGAGAAGGGCTTTAGCATTAGAAGTTTATGCCTTCCATGAGAAAAGCTTTTGGTATGAGTGTTTGATATCTCTTGAGAAGTGTGGAGATGGTAAAAGATATAGATGTTTTTTGGGATGTAGTATTTGTAATATGTATGATATATGGAAGTATGAGAGATATAGAGGTTAAAGATAGTAAAAATATGAAACTACTGGAGAAGTTGTAGAGATTGCTTTCCAAGAGGAAAGATCTTGTAAGAGAAGAGTATGGAAATGTGTTTAGGTATTTATGGATAGGAGTAGTAAGATAGGTGCCCCTCTTATTATGCATTTAAATGAGTTTTTCCCTTGGCAATGTTCTTTTAGTTGTTGTGAAGTCATGTATAGTGTTGCCTTCTGTGAGAAGGGCTTTTGTATAGAGTACTTGTGCCTTCTAAGAGAAGGGCTTTATGTAAGATGGATTTGTGCCTTCCATGAGAAGAGTTCTTCTCCCTTGTCCCCCCTAAGATTTGGCCAAAAATGGTATGTTTAGCTTTAAGATGTTCTTGCTAGTTTGGGTATTAGTTGCTGGGGAAAGAGAAGCAGAAAAGGAAAGTATAGCAGAAAAGGAAAGTATTTTAGCAAGAAAGAGATAGTTACTTTTGTTGGTTTTGGTTTTAGCCAAATGTGGAAAATCAGTAATGCTAAGGCAGTTGGGTCAGCTGTTACATCTATTCTAAAAAAGCTGTCTTAGCTGTCAGGAAAAGCTGTGACAGCTATCATGAGACAGCTATCACAGCTGTCATAAGACAGCTGTTGCTTTGGGCAGAAGCAGATGAGGCTAGCTAGGTGATTTCAGACTACTAGAGAGGACATTCAGCATTTATTTCATGGATTTGGCTGAAAATGGTAAGATCTCTTTCAAGAGTATCTTGTTATTTTGGATATAGAAGTTGGTTCCTGGGATTTCAGCATTAAATGGCTGATGATATCACTTTCAGCCAGGTGTCAAGTGCTAAATACACTGCTGGGGTTCTGTTGGAAATGTTTCTTTTTTTGGGCATTTGTATTTTTGGTCCAATGTTCTATTACAACACATTTTTAGCAAATAATAGAAGGATTGGTTGAAAGTTAATAAAACTTTAGAGATTTAGTCAAGGCCTCATTGTGTTGTGACATGATCTTGGTGAGCAAGAAGAGTATTTAATACTCTGTTCTAGCAGCTGGCAGAGAAATATATGGTTTGATTGTGGCAGACAGCAACTGGGTGTTAGAGATATCATGAATATTTTGTATATAATTGGAGATTAAAGATAGCCAATCAGATTAGGCCATGTGTTTGAGTTGGATTTTAGTTGAAAGTAGTAATAGGATTTATGTAGAATAATATAATGAAGTTTTTAAATTTGTATAGCAACAGTTGGGGATTGAATGAACAGTTATTTTCTCAGCAGTTAGATGGCTAGGGATATTGAATATTTGTCACACGATGAATATTAAGTTTTAGGAAAAGAGCAATGGGGAATTTTATCATCTAAAGTGCTATTAAAAGATGCTTACCATATGTTATCCGCTATACATGGACTCGTCAGAGTTCAGGGAGTTGGAGAAGACATGCCAAGCAACATGTCTCTTTAATCAACTTTAAACCGCTGAAGCTTTATTGAACATACCTCTTGACCCTCCAAACCACCAATACTAAAATTTCTTCAAAGAGACTTATGAGCTTGGATCATAAGCTGAAGATGAGATGACATACCTCGGGTTTTGTTGTCATTTTGTGTAAATATGGAATCTTGTTGAAAAAGCCGTTTGCCATGAGTGTAAGAGAGGTAATATGGACCGTGAGCTTTGATTCATTGTGTGAGCCCAATCCATATGTTGATGTTGATGATATCATGGGTTATGATCCCAATTGATAAAAAGGAAATGTGGGCCATGAATCCGCCTTTTGAAGTAAGAATCTCACGGGCCATGTGAGCCCAATCCATGTAGTTGAATAAAATATGAGCTTATTTTGGATTTTAAATAGATTTATCCAAAAAATCAATAATATGTTGGTGTGGCATGGGTTGCCAAGGAAGTAGTGCCATGTGGGGCGAAAAAATAGTCCTCAACAGTGGTTCCCATATATATTATATAAGAAAAAAAAACTTAATCTTCTCATAATGTACCAAAAACCTAGAGCCTCCAACCCTATATTATATACTAATTTCTTGCATGGTTAGTTGAGGAGGGTTGCAAAAATTAATAACTACCCAATGAAATGGTGCAATTGTACACCTACAATAGGAAAAATAGGGCTGGTATGGTTTGCCAAATGAAAAGTTACATCTTTAATTGTTTTTAATTTTAGACGTGGCAGTAATTTATGTTTCTACGAAAGATTAAAGAGAAGAAGTTACCAAATGAAAAAATTGTTTATTATTATTTTTGCTACTATTGTTGTGACTTGATTCCTGGATTTTTTCACTATTAACCCATTAGTTTCTTGTGTTTTAAAAAAAGATGAAATGGAAGAAGTTGAGAAGAAGTTACTAAATAAATATAAACCACTATCTATACCCAAAGGATTATGACTCTTTAACAAACACCTTTTCATTTAGAATGCACATTTTTCATTCAATAGGCACATTTTCGTTCAACAAGTACCTTTTCAGTCAATAAACACCTTTTTGTTCAAAAGGCACAACTGTTTGATATTTTTAATTGTATATGTGGCATAAATTTGTTTAGCCACGTGGCGCAATAATGAGTGGTCAACAAAAAGTTAAACGTTTTGACTATTAGTTATTATATAGATTTTTTTCAAATCGAAGAAAGGAAAAGTGTTACAATTTAATAAAAAGTTGGTATGCACATTAAAATACATAACCAAATATTGTGTGAAACTCAAATGCCCATTCCAAAAATCCACAAAATATTAACCAAAACTCAAATCACACCAAAGTGATGAAAATACAAAACTTGATCGGGAATTAAACACCTAAACATATAAACCAACACAGATATACCAAATAGAGCAAAATGCACTGGCTTGAAACAGAATTGAATTGAATAACATACTAAAATTTTTGGTAACACTAACATAGCAAATTAGATGCGGTGGTTAAATAAGCATTAACAAAAAGAACCATTAGAGAAAAAATATTGTTGATGATGTGGTGTAATAAGAGTTTTGCAAAATTACATATGATGCTTCCATTATTATATATAGGTATAGATATTTTATATAAATCTTCTTAGTTACCCTCTCACTTTGTTCTAAATTTCAATGTAGCATAAGTTGTATGAGACTGGAAATTTAAACTCTTTGCCTTTTCTATTGGCTGCAATAATTTGGAAGTCCTATAGAAAAAAAATACCCAGTATGATATAGGATTCCTACTGCTATGAAGAAGCCAAATGAGTATCCAATCAACACTCCTTCCCATGAGAGCCATGTCTCCTTACTCTCATCTTTTGATGTTTCTATTGATGTTACTCTTTTGGACATGACACCTGAATTTGCAATCCACACAACCCACTATTATTGGCAAAAAGGTTTGGATCATTCATGGTGTCCATTTGGCCACCAACTAGAATCTTACCTGTGAGTTCATTGTTACTCACATCCAAAACAGACAATTCTTGCAGCTTTACTAGTGATTGTGGAATTAAGCCCGATAGTTTATTATGCGACAAATCCAAACTCTCTAGACTTTCCATGTCACCAAGACTTAAAGGTACCTTCCCAGACAGTATGTTATGTGAGATGTTAAGAAGTTTTAGACCCTTCAATTTTCCTAATGAAGTTGGGACTTTACCAGAAAGTTGGTTCATTGACAAGTCTAACAAAGAGTAAAGCTCAAGATTGCGGCTTGAGAGAGCTTGACTCGACTTCTTCCAATTCACTGTCAGATCATTAAACTCGATTAAGATGGTGTAAAACTCACGGATTAATGAAGTTCTTTTTGGTATTTCAATCATACCAACAAGATCTCCAAACTTTGCAGGGATGTTCCCAACAAGATTGTTGCTTGAGAGGTAAAGAATTCTGAGGCTACTAAGATTGGAAATACCATCAAGGATGGAACCTTGGAAGGTGGTGTTTCGTAAATTTAGGACTTGAAGGGTGCAGATTTGGCCAATAAACTTTGGCAATTCACCTGAGATTTTGTTGTCATGGATATCTAAATGTTCAAGCCGACCCATGTTGGTCAAGTTTCTGGGCAAGTTGCCAGTAAACTTATTTTTTCCCAATACAAGAATTCTAATATCTAGGGGAAAGTATGTTGGAATTTCACCAGAGAATTCATTGGAAGAAAGGTCAATGTACCCAAGCAATACATTGGATCTAAAATCTGGTAAGTTTCCAAGAATCTATTGCTTGACAAGTCTAATATTAAAAGGTTATAAATATTGGCGATAGATTGAGGAACCTTCCCTGAAAAATTGTTTCCATCAAGCATGAGAATTCTGATTTCAGTAGCATTACCAATGTTGTTTGGTAGCTCTCCAAAAAAGTTGTTTCTAGATAGGGAAAGAATTGATAAACTTCGAGAGTTGAAGAGACGAGGTGGAAGCGAACCTTTAAGACTATTATCTGATAGAACTATACTTCCAACTTCCATTTCAACAAGCCATTGTGGATATATTCCTTCTAGCTTGTTCTCACTCAAGTCCAAAAATTCAAGAGTCTTCTGTTTAGAAATCCAATATGGGATTTCTCCTGTAAGACCACAAGACTTCATATACAAATGAGATAGCATACACTTTGGCTCTATCTTTGCATTGCTATTCCAAGTAAGATGATTCCCCCCCAAAAAAAGACGCTTCATGCTCTTGATATTGAACAACCAAGATGGAATTTCTCCACTTAGAAGGTTGTTTTCAAATTGAAGTGTTTCCAACTTCTTCAATTTCTTTATGGATGATAGAATTCTCCCTGTCAACTTGTTGTTGCTCAATTCCAAACTAGTTATATTGGATAGACTGCTAATAAAAATTGGAATCTTCTTTGACAAGAAATTGTTCCTCAAGTCCAATACTTCCAACTCCTTCAGATACAAAAATGAAGATGGAATTTCACCAAAAAAACTGTTGTTGCGAAGATGTAGCTGCCGCAACCTTGTCATATTCCCTATCTCCTTAGGGACATTTCCAACAAGATAATTTTCTTCCAAGTTCAATACCCGCAAGTTTTGAAGAGAGCCCACATCCCCAATAAGAATACCATTGAATGAATTGCTACTTAAATCAAGATATTGAAGATACCTCAAGTGAAAAAGTTGAGAGGAAATGGAGCCATTGAAGAAATTATTCTTCAAATCAAGATAAACCAATTTGCTTAAATTGGCAAAGGCGTCACCTGGCAATTCACCTTGTATATGATTCCCAGCCATGTTAAGCAGCATCAAGCTTCTAATGCGAAAGAGTGGTGTCAAGATGGTGGAAGTCACCACTATGGGCTCCGTAGATTGCATGGAGACAAGGGAGTCAAGATATAGAGCAATCACAATCCTTGGATGAAAACGAGTACTATAAATGACCCTTTCCCAATTGCAACAATCTGAGCTGGAATTCCATGATAACTCAAACAGTGGGATTTCTAATGAAGGTGAACTTGTAGTTTTGATGAGAGAGGATTTAAACTCGAGCAGTGCTTGTTTTTGATCTTCAGGACAACAAAGAGAAGGGGTGAAAAAGATGAGAAGTGCTAGAAGCAGGGTGAGTTTAGCCATTGTTGGTGTCTCCTTTGTTCTTTGTCGGATGATTATAAATAGTTTTTGGAAGAGTGATAGGAAGAGGTTCACATGCTGCACCACTAATCGCGGTGTACTCAAAGTCTAACTCAATGAATATGTAGCCGTAATTTTTTGAAAATCGGTGGCTAAGGAAAGAGAGACTAGAAGGCATTTTGGCCAGTCTGGTCTCTCTTTTCATGGCGTGAGTTTACTCAAAAATTTGACTTCTATTAGGACTTAGAATAAAGAGAGCAAAACATGAAGAGCGTCGTGACTTGTGATATTTTGAAATTTGAACAAATGATTAAGCACTTCCTATAAAACCAAAAAAAAAAAAAAAAAAAAAAAAAAGACAATGATTAAGAACTGCTGAATAAACGACTTGTCGTTTACCTACTACTTTTATTTATTTATTTATTTATTTTTTGACTGGAAAGGTAGAATTTATATTAAACAATGAACCAAGGTATAAGATTAAAAGAAAAGGTCCTGAGACAAATTAGGCTATACCAACTAGCCTGACACCCAGGGCAAAGACAGACACAGGGAAACATCAAATCACCTATCTTCTCAAAAACAGAATTTGCCCGTTGGTTTCCCACTAAAACCTCCATACAATTCCATGCAGAGCGTAACTTTCTCCATGACGTACTGCAGCGCCAAAAAAACAAGTCATATTACAAGCCTTCCCTACCCCGTCCCCTGCGGCCTATATCGTCCTTTGCTGGGCCACCAGTTCCTGATATTCATGCAGGAACGATATTGCACCTCGAAGGATAATTTCAGGCTAAGTTTGCAAGTTCTCGAAGCAGAACCTGTTTCGTGCATTCCATATGGCCCAAGCGATGATAGACCAGCGCTCCATTTCCTCTTTTGGCAATCTTTCTAACATACTTTGTGTCAATTCGAGGAAGTCCGAGGCTTGAGCCACACTTTTCTGAATTTTTCCCTTGACCAGGGCCCACACGTTGCATGCTAGGGGGCACTCCCACAAAGTATGACATACCGTTTCTCTAGGCTGATGGCAGATTGCACAACGCGGCTCCACCTACAATTTTCTCCTATGCAGGTTATCCCGGGTTGGCAGAATATTAGAGCAAGCCCTCCACAAGAAGTTTCTCACTTTAGGCGGAGTATTGAGTGTCCATATTGACTTCCAAACCCTCCCAAATACCCCAGCCCTCGAATGGTCCCCTTCTATCGGGTTTAAGAGTCTCAGCGCCACCCTATATGCTGACTTGACGGTAAAACTATTTGACTTGTTCTCTTTCCATCTTAGTACGTCGTTGGCTATCGTGTTGGTCAAGGGTACACGTAGTATATCATCACACGTGTATCTTTCAAACCAAAAAGATAGCTTGGCTCTATCCCATTGCCCAGTGTCGACATCCACCAACTCCCTAACCTTTTGTGGCCGAGGACCTTCCCTTCGAAAACATGGTGGTCGAGGCAGCCAGTTGTGAGTAGCAATGCCTACTGATGAACCACTTCCAACCTTCCAAGCCGACCCTTCTAAAATCACGTCCCGAGCTTGTAGTAAACTTCTCCACACGTACAACGGATTACTCCCTAGATCAGCTTCCAAAAATGGGACCTCAGGGAAGTACCGGGTTTTGTATACTCTGAAAAATAGGGAGTTCTACTGGTGGATCAGTCTCTAGCCTATTTGGCTAGCATGGCCAAGTTGAAGGCGTTGATGTCCCTGAAACTCATTCCACCCTTCTTCTTTGGCCCGCACAGTCGCTGCCAATTTATCCAGTGTATTTTATTCTCATTGCTAGTTTGACCCCACCAGTATTTAGCAATGATGGAGTTGATATCATTACATAAACCTCTTGGAAGCTTGAATAGGCTCATAAAATATGTTGGTATAGCTTGTGCGACTGTTTTAATCAACACCTCTCTGCCCGCTTTGGAAATGAATTTTTCTTTCCATCCAGTGACCCGCTTCGCTATTTTTTCCCGAAGGTCCTTGAAGGTACTCATCTTATTCTTCCCCCCCACCATGGGCAGCCCCAGGTATTTCTCAAGCTCCGACACTATCCGAGCATTCAGCATGCTACGAATTCTTTCCCTCACTGTCACGTCTGTGTTGGGGCTAAAGAACAGAGTTGTTTTTTGCCGGTTAATAGCTTGGCCTGATGCTTGCTCGTATGTACTCAGTATCTGGATAAGGCGGTTACAATCTGTTGGGGTGGCTGGGCAAAACAAGAGGCTATCATCCGCGAAAAGTAGATGAGAGATGCTTACTCCCCCACGGCAAGACCTTAACCCCTGAAGTTGTTGTGATTCAGTCACTCTACGGATCAAAGCCAATAGTCCCTCAACACAAAACAAGAAAAGGTATAGCAATAGCAGGTCTCCTTGTCTTATGCCTCGCGCTGGGGAGATGAATCCCCTTGGTTCCCTATTGAGGAGGACTGTGTACGTAGTTAATGACACACACTGCATGGCTAAGTTAACCCATTTTTCAACAAGCCCCAACTTCACCATAATTTTATGCAGAAACTCCCACTCCACGCGATCATATGCTTTACTGATATCGAGCTTCACTGCCATGTGGCCAGTTTTTCCTTTCCTTCTGTTTCGCATTCTATGCAACATCTCATAGGCGACTGATGTATTATCGGAAATAAGCCTACCGGGGACAAAGGTGCTCTGCGAGTCAGATATGATGTTCGGCAGGAGAGGTTTAACTCTATTTGCCAAAACTTTTGAAACTATATGACTCACCACATTGCTTAGGCTGATAGGGCGGTAATCTGCAATTGTTTGCGGTTCCTTTACTTTTGGGATAAGTAGGATGTGTGTGAAGTTCATCTTATTGAGCACATAGCCTGAGTTAAGGACTGAGAGCACTGCTTCCGTTACGTCACCGTCGACAATGTGCCAATATTTTTGAAAGAAAAATGGTGACATTCCGTCCGGACCCGGGGATTTTGACGGGTGCATTTGGAAACAAGAATTTCTCACCTCCTCACCACTGAAAGGTCTCAGCAGCTCCTGGTTCATCTCTTCTGAGACTACTCTATCCACCGCGGTAAGCACCTCGTCTATATTGTTTGGGCAGGATGTAGAGAAAATCTTTTGAAAGTATTCCTCTGCAATCCTCCCAATCTGCTGCTCTCCGGTCCTCCATACCCCAGTCTCATCCATTAGACCTTCAATCTGATTTTTTTGACGTCTTTGGCTTGCCCGGTTATGGAAAAAATTGGTGTTTTTGTCCCCTGCGGGAAGCCAGACAACCCTTGACTGCTGCCTCCAAAAAACCTCCTTCTGGTGGAGTAAGTCATTTATCTCGCTTCGCATCGTATTAATCTGTTCCATGTTTGCCCCATAACCCAAGTTGAAGTACCTTTTGCTTTTCTTCCAAGCGGTGTCTAGTGTTACCAAAAGCTTCCCGACTCCAGGCCACCAGTTGCATCCGGCAAGATTTGACTTTTTCAAATAGCCGAAACATAGGGCTACCATTAGGGGGCTGCCGGGACCATGCTTCCTTGATTTTTCCCTCACAATCTTCGTGGGTAGTCCACCTTTCTTCAAACCTTTGAATCCACTTTCGCCGAGGTCGAACCTATTGGTTAACATGCTGAGTATATAGTAATATAGGATCATGGTCCGAGTAGGATACCTGCTGGTGGATCACTTTGGCCGTGGGGAACAACTCTTGCCACTTGGTGTTGGCACATCCTCGGTCTATCCTTTCTTCAACAAAAGCATCCCCCGGTCGTCCATTCTGCCACATAAATGGGTAGCCTTGGTAGCTTAGGTCCTTCAGTTCACAATGCAAGAGTGTTTCCTTAAAAGCCAGCATGGGTGCCAGTGGTTTAGGATGCCCACCTTGCTTTTTAGTGGAATGAAGAATTTCATTAAAGTCGCCGATGCAGACCCATGGAAGAGAAGCTCTTGCATGCAAGTGTCGGAGGAAGAACCACGATTCATGCTTTCGATGGCCTTCCGGTCTGCCATAAAATCCAGTTAGACGCCAAGGCAGCTGATTATCCCCTAGGATATGTGCATCAATGTGGTTTGGGGAGAATGTCTGAATGTGCAGGTTACATTCCGCCTTCCAGAACATACCCAATCCTCCTTTACGCCCTTCACATGGAACAGCCAGGACATATTGAAAGTTAAGATCATGACATAGGTTACGCATCTCTGCTATAGTTCGCTTTGTTTCCATAAGGAACAAAACGGTGGGTCCTTTACTTCTCACTAGTTCAGTGAGTACTTCTACTGCACGTTGGTTCCCAAGCCCCCGGCAGTTCCAACTTAAGATGATCATAATGCTTGGCGGGGCTGCATCTCAGCCTCCGCCTTTAAAACAACACTGCAAGTAAGGTCCTTCCCAGTTTTAAGTTGCTTCTCATTTTCTGTGTCTTCAGTTTCGCTCTCCACAGGCCCATGCACATACCCTCTCTTTGAGCCTACCTTCTCGGTCTTCTCGTCTTCATTTGTCCAACCGTTTGTATTGTTTCCCTCATCCTTGTCATTCGGTCTTGTTCTTCTTGTCCATCTCGGTGCCTTTTGTTGAGGGTGAGTTATGCTTTTGTGGTTCACACTACATGCATCTCTAGTTGCCCTACTTTTAGGGTCCACGTGCATGGTTTTATGTCTGTCATCGTCCTTAGTGTTACCAAGGTGTGGGCACATGTTCTTGTCTCCAAACTCCCCTTCCTCACTGTTTCGTTGGGTTGTGGTCCTGATTTTGTCGCCGAGAAATCCGTCTGTTCCCTTTTCAATGCGTTCAGAAGTAGAGTTTTGTGTCAAGTCATTTCCCATTAAATGTGTGCTGGGCCCACATGCGACTTCAGCCCCCTCTTGTGTAGAAAGTTGCTTACTTTTCTTTGCAAAATCTGAATCATGTACCGACCTGTCAGGTTCTGTCATGCTCCTAGGGCTTACATGGAAAAGTGGCTTCCTAATGCGCTCGCCGTCGCTATCATCCTTCCGCTGTTGTGGGGTGCTTCTTCCCTGTTCTCTAGGTCCGCCCGTGCCTTGCCGTCCCCCTGCTTTCAACCATTCGCCATATGGGTTGTTAGTAGATTCACTTGGGTTCGAAGATGAGCACCGGTGAGGGCATATCTTCATATCATGTCCTAACTGCCTGCAAGAATAGCAGAACCCCATGATCCTTTCATACCTAAATGCAACCCATGATTTGTCCCCCTCCGGGTTGACCATCGGAGCTCCTCTCTGCAGAGGTTTGTCCAACGATACCTTACCCGGAGGAAACACGCCTGCTTTGCTGCAATGGCTTTGCCATCCACGTCCATAACCTTACCCATCGCACTCCCAATCCTCTTCCCGGCTTCTTCATTCATAAGGTCGAAAGGCAGACCCCACATCTAAACCCATAAACGTATACTAGGGAAGAAGACATTGAGTGCGGACATCCCTTTTTCCCACCTCCGAAGGACTAGGAGATGATTATCAAAGGACCACGGTCTGTTGTCTTCCACCCACTTCATTTGACTCACTCTCCAATAAAAAATTAAACTGAAGGAGTCCCGCACCTACCTCCACAATCCTAAGGTCACTCCCCATACGCTAAACTGACCATAGCAAGCTTTTTGCCGCTCAAAGGTTAAGAGTTTTTTCACAAAGAAAATGTCCAATCATACTAAGGGAACATTCCTCCAGAGTTTCTCTACGGTGGTTCACTTGTACTGCTATATCCGTCTCTTCCTCCTCGGTGAGGGAGATCTTCTGTAGTCTCTCCACAAAGTCCTTATCCATGGTCACCACTACTGCTGAATGGCGTAAGGAAGTCTCATCCACAGTGAGAAGGAGCACTCCTACCAAGAGGAGAGAAAAAAAAACTCTTTTTAACTTTTATTCACTACAACAAGTTGTGTACCACTCCATAGTGTTGTTTAGTTCTGTAATTTTTTTTTTTTTTTTTTTTTTTGAGAAGGAATTAGTTCTATAACTTAGGTTGCATTTAACATTGGCTGAAAAAGCCAGCTTTTTTTTTTATTATTATTTAACTTATTTTTACTAATATTTAGCTTATTTTTTCTATTATTCATGAGTCTCATTGTATTGTTTCAGTTAGATTTTAGTTTTATTTACAGTACTTTTAGTAAAAAGTTTTTAATTTCAGCTAAATAAGTTGTTCTCAAACGGACATTTAATTTTTGGAAGATGATGTAATTCATGCAATGATATTTCATATTTGTTTCCTTCACATGCAGTGCTCATGCTTCATTAATATGCGTGTCTTCTTTTGATTGGATATGTGTTTGTTAGCATGTGTGAGTATTTGTTTAATTAATTTTGCTTGTTTTTCAAGTACGTGTGTGTGTATATATAAAACAGAGCTTTATTTTATAATAAAATATTTTTATTGATTTTTTACAAAAAAATTTTAAATCAAAATTTTTTTGTTAATAAATTAAAACTGATGCATTTGAGATAAGAATAATTTCAAAAATGATAAAATTGATGCAAATTAAATAATAGATGTCAATTTCATTTGAATAAAGTGTACTGTGTAATATAAAAATATATATTTAATAGTGATAAAAAATAAATAAATATTTTTTTCTTTTATAAATGACAAAGTAAATTATATCCCAAACTTTTAACTATAGAATCATGATATCTTCTCTTCTTTGGGGTGGGGTGGGGTGGGGTGGGGGGGGGGGGGGGGGGATATCCTTTACTCTCTTAATGCAAATGAACACGAGCTTGTTTTTAAAAAAGAAAAACAACCTTTACTAAAGAAATTTACTTTTATTTTTATAAATATATGCTTTATATGATCTCAAATTAAGGAGTTATATAGGGAGTAGTGAATGTTAGTTTAAATGAGTGTTTACTTTTTTTCAAGAATAAAAATAAATTGGAGGGTGTCATTACCAAAAAGCCACTCATGGTTTTTAGATTTTAATAATAAAATAGTGGGGGAGAGATTATTTTTGAAAAGTAACTGAGAGGGTTCATGGCCCCCTCTCTGCTTATCACTGAATGTTGACAATTTACTATGTAAGAAATTGGTTTACAAAAATTAAATTCTTAGACTGTTAGGAGAAATTAATCATCATTAATGATTTATACATTTACAACAATTAAAAAAAAAAAAAAAACCGTTTAGGGTTTTGATTGGATTAGGTTTTTATTTATCTAATATGTTGGAGGACTTGTTAGAGACCTAGAGGTTGGAAAATAGCATATAATTTTTTTAAAGGAAATTATTATCATAGAATTTGGGTCTTTTTCTATAAAGGAAGAAAGGGGGGTTTTTGTAGTGGGGGACTTAGACCTAGGCCTAGTTGGCCTACATTGTTGGGTTAGCCTACTTATCATTAACACCACTTTTATTTCATGATTTGCGACCTATCAATTCAACAATTTGTAAAAGAAGTTGTGTAGGTGGACTTATTCTAGTTAATTAGTATTTATATGACCAAACTATAATTTTTGTCATTCCTTATATATTTCTCACCATGTCAATTTCGTCCACTAAAAGTTGGGAGGAGTAGGCTAGAGATTTTTCAAATGTTGTGTTTCTTTGTTCTTTGTTGGATGGTTATAAAAATTAGAGTAAAACATACTTTTGGCACATAAAGTTTTGAGTTATTTTCATTTTTGCTTTTATATTTCAAAATTTTCATTTTGACCTTTCATATTTGATAATGTTTTCATATTAGCTTTATTGATCATTTCTATTAGTAATTAGACCATTAACTGCCCTACATGTTTTATTATTTAATGAAATATTAGCTTTTAAATGTTGTGGAATGCAAGAATTTCGTTGTTGTAGGCCAAAAAAAAAAAAAAAAGGACAAAATGACCAATTCGAAAACAATTAAACATTTAGGGTCAAAATAAAAATTTTAAAACATAAAAGGGTAAAATGAAAACAACCCAAACTTGAATAGCTAAAAAAAAAAAAAAAAAAAAAACCAAAAAAAAAATATATATATATATATATATAAATTTAAAATATTAAATATAAAAATTAAGTTGGGAGGAGTGGGTTGCAAGATAAATAAAGTTTCACCTATTGCATTAAAAATCATGGATTTAGTCAAATAAATAAATAATTGTGGGTTCCAGTTAACTCAACTACAAAAGTTTATTATCATCAAATAAATTTTATTGTTATCAAATAAGAAATTGGGGGTTTGAACTCGTTTATACCAAAAATCAATTGGTACCTTAGCCTAATTGTAGAGGACACTCTATAAATTAAAATTCTATCAAACCTATTATAAAAATAGTAAATAATTGATGATGTGAGACTCGAGGGAACATTAAAAATTCTATCTATTTCCCTTCATCAAATTTTGACAACATTAAAGTTTAAAGGGAAAAGTGTGATTCTTAAAATAAATAATCAATAAAAAAGAAAAGAAAGGTAAGGAGAAGCACTAACATCTCCATGAAATTTGGATGTGATGTGGGTTTAAATTTAAGTGGGTATACATTTGTGGTATTTGAATGGGTCTGCTAATGAACTTCCCTAATGGGCTTTAAAATCCCAGTCGTTTCGATGAATCTCCTTGAAGTCCTTCCCTAATGGGCTCCTTAAGTCCCTTAGATCTGATATCAAAAGCCTTATGATGACAGCCGAGTGCCTACTAGACAACAATCTCATCATTTACTACAACTGTACGTGGTGGAATTTTACAACACAGCCTTGCGGGTTCGGCTATTTGATTTTTCAGCTTAAAACCCATTCTCCCAAAGATAAAACATGGTTGTATGTTAGTTCTATAACAAATTAAGCCCTATGGAACTAGTTATTCATTCCTTCTTACAAGTTGTGATGAAGACAATAATTGCAATCTACACATTCACACAATGATTGAGCTTTTTATATATTTTCTTCTAGCCAAAAATATATATATATATATATTTTTTAAATTTAAAAAAAAAAAAAAAAAAAAAAAAAAAAAAAAAAAAAAAAAGAGGAAAGGAAGAAAAACTAAAAAGAAATGGTATGACGAGAGAGAACAATTTACTTGAATTTTATATTCTTATTTATAATGTTATATATTTCCGTGTAGCTGCCCTCTCACTTTCATTTACGTTTCAATTGCACAAATAATTTATTGATACTTATGAAGGGTTATTTGTTACATTGTCGAGTTGAAGGATACATTTTGTGTCTAGTGCATTTTTGCACTGGACACAATATGATTCGAACACATGATCATGCAAAAATACACTAGACACAATAGCTTCACCCTTAATTGAAAGCCTTTACCAGTCGGGAATTAGACATTTGACTATAAAACAAACAACATAACTTGCGTGAGGCTAGAAATTTGAAACTCTGGCCCATTTCGTTGGCTTCTATGATTTTAGGAAGTGGTTAAGGAACAAAATACCCGATATGATCTAGGATTCTCACTGCTATGATGAAGCCAAATGAGTATCCAATCACTATTCCCTCCCATAAGAACCATCTCTCCTTATTCTCATCCTTTAAAGGTTTTGTTGGTGATAGCTCTTCTAGACATGGAACTTGAATCTGCATTCCACACAACAGACTATTGTTGGCAAAAAAGTTTGGATCATTCCTAGCGTCCATTTGACCACCGACTGGAATCTTACCAGTGAGCTTGTTGTTACTCACAGTCAAAACAGACAATTGTTGCAACTTCGCAAGTGATTGTGGAATTGAGCCTGATAATTTGTTATGTGACAAGTCCAAACTCTGTAGGCTCTTTAAGTCACCAAGACTTATCGGTACATTCCCATGGAGGATGTTATGTGAGATGTTGAGAAGTTTTAGACCATTCAATCTGCCTAATGATGCTGGGATCTCACCAAAAAGTTGGTTTATTGACAAGTCTAACAAAGAGTAGAATTCAAGATTATGGCTTGACAAACCTTGTTTCGATTTCTTCCAATTCACTATCAAATCATTATACTCTAGCGAGATGGTGAAAATATTAGAGAGTGATGAAAATGATTTGTTTGGTTTTTCAATCATACCAAGAAGATTTCCAAACTTTGCAGGAATTTTGCCAACAAGATGATTGCTTGAGAGGTCAAGGATTCGGAGGCAACTACGATTGGAAATACCATCAGGGATGGAACCTTGGAGGGTGGTGTTTTGTAAATTTTGGACTTGAAGGGTGGATATTTGGGTAATAAACTCTGGCCATTCACCACTGATTTTGTTGTCATGGATATCTAGTTTTCTCATATTGGTCAGCCTATTTTTTCCCAAAGCAAGAATTTCAATTTCTTGGTAAAATTTTGTTGGAATTTCACCTGAGAATTCATTAGAAGAAATGTCAATGTACCCGAGGAATACATTGGAGCTAAAATCTGGTAAGTTGCCAAAAAATCTATTGCTTGACGAATCTAGTAATCAGAGGCGATATATATTAGAGATAAAGTGGGGGAACTTTCCCTGAAAAGTTATTTTTAGCCAACATGAGATTCAAGATTTCAGTTGCATTACCAATGTTGTTTGGTAGTTGTCCCAAAAAATTATTTCGGGAAAGGGAAAGAATTGATAAACTTTTAGAGTTGAAGAGACAGGGTGGAAGAGAACCTGTAAGATTGTTATCTGACATAATTATACTTCCAACTTTCATTTCAGCAAGCCATTGTGGGAAAATTCCTTCCAGCTTGTTCTCACTCAAGTCCAAAAAGTCAAGAGTCTTCAGTTTAGAAATCCAATATGGGATTTCTCCAGCAAGACCACAAGATTTCATGCACAATTGAGATAAAATACACGTAGGTTCTATCTTTGCATCACTATTCCAAATCAGATTGTTTCCTCCAAGAAAAAGATGCTTCATGCCCTTTATATTGAACAACCATGATGGAATTTTTCCACTGAGCAAATTGTTTTCCAATTGAAGTTTTTCCAACCTCACCAATTTCTGCATGGATGATGGAATACTCCCAGTGTACTTGTTGCTCAAGGACAAACTAGTTATGTTGGATAGTGTTGGTGCAAACACAATAATAATGGAAATAATACACAAAGAGAAACTGAATAGTACTTCTGAATATTATTAATATAAAGAAAGGAAATACACAACACTATTTGGACTGAAGCGCGGCACTCGCTCTCTTTAAGGAGATTCAAGCCCTTGGTTGGCTAACTCTTGTAACCGGTGCAGACCTTTTCTGACTTGTCTCCCCCAGGATACAACAGCCCAACAAGTATTGTATGGCTAGAACAACCTCTGCACAAAGTGTTTAAGCCCAAAGCTCCACCAGAAAGAACACCCTTCCTTGCCAATAATCTCTCTATTTTTTTTTTTTTTTTTTTTTTTTTGTGTATTGTGAATTGCAATAACATGGATTGGGTCTGAATGAGTCTATTTATAGGCTCAATGGGCCTTACGAAATTACTACCCAATTTATTCTGATTAATTAGGTCCAATAATTCTGATGTAATGGGTGTTACAAGATTAATTGTTGGATATTAATCTGATGGGCTGGAGTTACACAATTAATGGTAAGATGAGGAGTTTCTGAAGAATGAATAGGCCCAAACGGATAGTCCATTAAGTGGGTTAATGACTCTTCATTGTCCATAATAAAAATGGAGTATTAATTCGGGCCATTTACTCACCAACGGATATGGTAATTATTTTGAATGGGCTGTTAAGTAGGAGGATCCAAGGGGTTGATTCATTTCCATTTTTGATACCTCCACTCTTCACCTCCCCCTTGCACACGTATCTAGCCCAATATCTGAGACAATTCATATTAGCCCATTAATTACCACAATTAAAAAGAATAGAATAGTCTCTCTCCTTTTCAATGTGAGATTAAACATTTTTCACAACTCTTCATTTTCCATATTCACTCCCACATCTTTACATTTATGTTATAACATTTACTCATTTTAATTATTTAATATTAAAATGTTCCAACAATCCCCCACTCATTTTAATATTAAATTTTAGTTAAAGAGAGATTATCAGGCAAAGATGGGTCACTATGCATCATGAAGGTGTGCTCTGCATTGAACCTTCACTTAGTAAAATAGCGATCTCAACTCCAGAGTCGTAGTGGTCTCCGACTTGAACTAGGACTGCTTTAGGGAAATTAAGCATCACTGCTTACACATAACAACCCAGGTGTTGACATGAGCTTTTATAGCTAGCACTTTACGGCCATGTGCTGATCCTGGTTTCATGAGTGTATTTGAGATTAAGTCAAAATCTCATAGGGAGCGGCCCCACCCCCACACTCACATAGGTGAAATTTGTCAAGGGTGCTCATGCAATTCTGACACCCCACTCATATGAGCTACAAATTTCATTAAGAGTTTTTTACTCAACCTCTCCACGTTACAGGATAAATGCACTTACATCATAGGGATGAACAATTAAAAAATTATTTACAGAATAAATAATTAAAAAAAATAAATAAATAGTGCATTTCTTACGACCATCATATGATTCGTTTTTCCCATTGAACCCAATTCTCAAGATCTCTGGTCCTTGGGTTGGGTATCCTCATACATGGTTCATGATTCTATGGACTTTAGTCCCATCCCCCTCGATGTATTCCAGACTCTATCTTTTGCCAAGGCCTTGGTAAATGGATCTGCAAGATTATCATTAGATTTAATATAATTCACAGTTATGATGCCACTACTCAAATAAGATCGCATGGTACTGTGCTTTCTTCTTATAGGTCTGGATTTACCGTTGTAGTAACGGTTTTTAACTCTACCAATTGCGGCAGTGCTATCACAATGAATTAATATAGGTGGAATTGGCTTTTCCCAAAGTGGAATTTCATATAACAAATCTCTAAGCCAATTTGCCTCTTCACTAGCTGAAGCTAATGCTATTAATTCAGCTTCCATTGTTGAATTAGCAATTATCGTTTGTTTTTTAGATTTCCAACAAATAGCACCACTACCTAAAGTAAAAATATAACCAGTGGTAGAGAGAAAATCACCTGACAAAGTATTCCAATCGGCATCACTAAAAGCTTCAATCACAGCAGGGTACTTTTTATAAAATAAGCCATAGTTTTTGGTACCAATTAAATATCTCATAACTCGCTCAATAGCTAGCCAATGATCTTTACTAGGTTTGCTAGTAAATCTGCTAAGCACTCCTACTGCATATGCAATGTCAGGTCTAGTACAATCAGTAGCATAACGCAAACTACCAATGATACTAGCATAATCCTTTTGATTAAAAATCTCATCATCATTATTCACAGGAAATAAATGAACACTAGAATCAAAAGGAGTAGCTACACTTTTGTGATCATGAAAATTATATTTTCTCAATATTTTTTCAACGTAATGTGATTGATCAAGATATATTCCATCACATGTTTTTGTAATTTTCATGCCCAAAATAAAATTAGCCTCACCAAGATCTTTCATATCAAAATGGCTTTTAAGCATATTTTTTGTTTCATTTATAACATGCATATTTGAGCCAAAAATTAACATATCATCCACATAGAGGCTAATAATAACATGTAAATTATTCCATGATTTAGAATAAATACATTTATCACATTCATTTGATTTATAACCATTCTCAATCATGCAGGAATCAAACTTTTCATGCCACTGCTTAGGTGCTTGTTTCAAGCCATATAGGGATTTAGTTAGCTTACATACCTTGCTTTCTTGGCCAGGTTCTACAAAGCCTTCAGGTTGGTCCATATAAATCTCTTCTCTAGGTCCCCATTAAGAAAAACAGTTTTTACATCCATTTGATGAATTTTCAAATCAAAAATTGCAGCAATGGCAATTAACAATCTAATAGATGTAATTCTTGTTACCGGAGAAAATGTATCAAAGGAATCAAAATCAGCTTTTTGTTTAAAGCCTTTTGCAACAAGTCTAGCTTTAAACTTATCTATTGACCCATCTGGTTTCAACTTTTTTCTTCTAAGGACCCATTTACAACCTATGGTCTTACAACCCGGTGGAAGATCTACTAATTTCCAAGTTCTATTAGAAATTAGAGATTCTATCTCATCATTTACAGCCTCTTTCCAAAATATAGAATCAGGTGATGTTAAAGCCTCTTTTAAATATTGGGGATTTTCCTCAATGTTAAAAACATAATAATCAGGACCAAAATCCTTTTCAACTCTAGCTCTTTTACTCCTTCTAGGTTCCATTTCAAAATTTTCTTGATTTTGTAAATGTGAAGTAGAAGAACTAGGTTGTGACAAGATATTTTCTTCACCCCCACTATTTTTCAATTTAAAAGGAAATTTTTCTTCATGAAAAATTGCATCACTAGATTCAAAAATTATTTTGTTTTCAAGATCAAAAAATCTATAGGCTGCACTATTAATCGCATAACCAAGAAAAGCACAGGTAGTAGCTCTTATACCTAATTTAGGCATTTTAGGGTCAGTAAGCCTTACATAAGCAAGACAACCCCATACTCTCAAATATCCCAAATTTGGCTTATGTCCTTTCCACATCTCAAAAGGTGTGGTGTGTGACTTTTTATGTGGCACCCTATTCAAAACATGACATGCAGTTAAAATAGCTTCACCCCAAAAATGTAAAGGTGCACCAGATTCAATTAACATGGCATTTGTTAATTCAATTAAAGTTCTATTTTTTCTTTCAGCCACACCATTAGAAGCAGGTGAATATGGTGCAATAGTTTCATGGATAATTCCCAAAGACTGAGCAAATGAGTTGAATGCACTTGATTCATACTCACAGCCTCTATCACTTCTTATTCTTTTTATTTTTCTACCGAATTGATTTTCAACTGCTTTTAAAAAATCTTGAAATTTTTCAAAAGCATCACTTTTATTTTTCAACAAATAGATAGTTGTATATTTTGAGAAATCATCAATAAAAGTGATAATATATCTATTTCCTCCACGAGTTAAAATTCCCTCAAATTCACATGAATCGGAATGAATTAACTCAAGCAATTCGGTATTTCTTACAACATTTTTATGAGGCCTTTTTGTAATCTTAGCTTGACTACAAGTTTCACATTTTTCAAAATCTTTTGACAGTCTTGGAATTAATCCTAAACTACTCATGATTCCCACATATCTACTATTTATATGACACAAACGAGCATGCCAAAAATTAATAGAAGAAAGCATATAAACTGAACTGGTAGATGCTTTATTATTCTCAACATTCAATTTAAACATTCCATCACAAGCATAACCCTTGCCCACAAATAATCCCTTTTTTGTGATTACATAATTATCAGATTCCATAGTTTGCTTGAAGCCAGCCTTGTTAAGCAAAAAACTTGACATCAAATTCTTCCTCATGGACGGAGTGTAAGGTACATCTTTCAATGTTAGCACACGTCCAAAAGTGAATTTCAATTCAACCTCACCACTCCTAAGAACCTTGGTTTTACTAGAGTCACCAAGCATAACAGTTTTTTCTTCTTCAAAAGGAGTGTACAATTTGAACCAATTCTTGTCATAGCAGACGTGCCTGTCTGTATTCATAGCCACTAAAGGCTCTTCGGTTACGTTAGCCTGCGGGACAGATTCACGTTTCCGAAATTTGCAAAATCGAGCAATACCTCCACTCTTCACCTCCCCCTTGCGCACGTATCTAGCCCAATGTCTAAGACAATTCATGTTAGCCCATTAATCACCACAATTAAAAAGAATAGAATAGTTTCTCTCCTTTTCAATGTGGGATTAAACATTTTTCAGAACTCTTCATCTTCCATATTCACTCCCACATCTTTACATTTATATTATAACATTTACTCATTTTAATTATTTAATATTAAAATGTTCCAACAGATAGATTGCTAATAAAATTAGGAATCTTTTTTGACAAGGAATTATCCCTCAAGTCCAATACTTCCAACTCCTTCAAATACGAAAATGATGATGGAATTTCGCCAAAAAAATTGTTGCTGCGAAGGTACAACTGCCGCAACTTTGTCATGTTCCCTATCTCCTTAGGGATATTTCTACCAAGAGAATTATCTTCCAGGTTCAATACCCGCAAGTTTTGAAGTGAGCCCACTTCCCTGGTAAGAATACCATGGAATGAATTACTACTCATATCAAGATAAACCAATTTGCTTAAATTGGCAAAGCCTGGTAATTCACCTTGTATTTGATTCCCTGCCATGTCAAGAAGCATCAAGCTTCTAATGCGAAAGAGTGGTGTCAAGATCGTGGAAGTCACCACTATGGGCTCTATAGATTGCATAGAGATAAGGTTGTCAAGATATAGAGCAATCACAGTTCTTGAATGAAAACGAGTACTACAAATGACCCTGTCCCAGTTGCAACAATCTGAGCTGGAATTCCATGACTCTAAGTCAATCAGTCGGCTTTCTAATGAAAGAGAACTAGTAGTTTTGATGAGTGAGGATTTAAACTGGAGAAGGGCTTGTTTTTTATCTTCAGGACAACAAAGAGAAGGGATGAAAAAAAATGAGAAGTGTTAGTAGCAGGCTGAGGGCGCTCAGCGCTGGCCATTATTGTTGTGTTTCTTTCTTCTTTGTTGGATAGTTATAAAAAGTTTGGAGGAGTGTTATAAAAAGAGGTTCTCATTCTGCACCACTAATCACGGTGTACATAAAGTCTAACTCAATGAGCACGTAGCAGTAGTTTTTTGAAAATCGGTGGTGGAGAAAAGAGAGACAGGAAGTGGAAGGCATTTTGGCTAGTCTGCTGTCTCTTTTCATGGAATGAGTTTACCAAAGAATAAAGAGAGCAAAACGTGAAGAGCATTTTGATGTTTTGAAAAAATGATTAAAAACTTAGGAGTAAACGACTTGTCCTTTATCTCCTGCTTCATTCACTGCTTAATGTCGTTTAGTTCTGTAACTTAATGGTTATTAGTTGGATATGTGAGTGTTGTGGGAGTTCAGAGTTTGCTTGTGAGCCTAATCATAATTAATGAGAACGAGTTGCATTCTCCCATTTTCTTCTCCGTTTTGATCATTTCTGTTCTTATTCTTTAAATTAAATGAAAGAAAAGAGACCTATTTGTTTGAATCCGCAAAATAAATGTATATAAATAATTTATATTTATAATATGCCTTTAACATGAGTTATTTTATTTTATTTTTTGGTAAAAAAAAAGAAAAGAAAAACGTGTTATTATGTAAGTTTTGTCCAATATATGAGAAATTTTATTAAGGCAGTTTTATATAATTTAAGACAACTATTTTCTTTGAATAAGTCATGTGTAATTATCCTTTAAATTATTTAATCACAGTCAATATGTTTTAAATATTTAAATCAAATTTTTTTGTTAAATAAATTAAAACCTAAAACTGACACATTAGAGTATGACAATAATTTCGGACTGAACATTTAATTATAGAATCATAAACCCTTCTCTTCTAGTGGGGAAAAAAATCATTGTATTCCTATGTCCTTAACTCTTGAAATGCTTTTCCTTAAAAAAAAAAAAGAAAAAAAAAAGACTCAAAATGTAAATGAAAATAGTTTTTTTTTTTTTTTTTTTTTTTTTGTGGAAAAGAAAAACATTGAAGAAGAGAAAAAGGAGAAAAAAGAATAAGGGAGAGATAAATAGAAGTGAAGGGATGTGTGGGTTTGCCGAGGAGTGATAATGAAAAAAGAAGAGAAAATAAAGGAAGGAAGAGAAAATATGGGATCACTATTCTAAATCCCCCACAAAAGAGAGAAGAAAATATTTGCATGTGTGGCTGTAAAACAACCCACATGTTTAGGGGGCTCATGTTGATATCTAAAATTTCACACATTTCGGGTCAAGAAGTAAAGCCCAAGACCCAATGAATTCGAGTTTTAAGGAGTAGAGGATTTAAGCCCAATGTACTTGATGACATTTTAGTAAATGTGTATTAAGGGGAGGCAAATTGGTAATTGCACTCACACCTCATGGGCAATTAAATCAAGACACATAAACACATATGGGCCAAGTGTCGTACCTACCAAATTCCACTAGTTCCAAGCCGTTTGAACAAAATGAATAGGAAATTGGAGAGAAGCCCATACTTCCTTGGGCATTTCTACAGAGAGAAAAAAGAGATAGAGATGAAAAGTTCAACGCATATATTCTACAAAATTACTCTGGCAGATTAGGGTGAACTGGGTCCAAGACCTTTTTGATCCAATAAAGAGTATTTGGGCCATGAAGGCCTAATTCCTTTTGAATAAAAGAATGGGAATAATCTACTATCACCTCCAATAAGAGACACGATGAAAGAAAATAAAAGTGGCAGTGGTAGATAATGCATGAAGGAGAATTAAAATTAGAGAAAACACAAGAGTAGCAAGGCAAGTGAGTAAGGTAAGATCTAGGCTCTACCCAACTGCATCACAGCCAAGTAAGGGGAGTAGGGCCTATGGTCGACAAAATGCAAAGGGTGTGGTTTGATAGAGGGGGAAAGGACCTAGATTTAGCATCTCGCTGAGACCACTTTTAAGAATATACTTGCTGGAAAAGCATCTTTACCAAAATGGGAAAAGAGCAGGTGAGAACCATATAACGCATGCTAGAGGATGGGAACAAAGAGAATTAATGGAGGCTTTTACCATTTTAGGGAAAAAGATGTGAGGTGGCTACATGGTAGATTGACCTTTACCCAAAATGGGGAAGGTATTTGTCATGAGGGATAGGCTAGAGACTCCTTGATGAGAGTATATAAGGCTGATTGTAGGCAGTAGGTAGTGGGGCAGCACCTAACTGGTCATGGTCAGGGTAGTGGGCAATGTGTTAAATGGAAGAATGCATGCAGTAGAAAAAAGAATGGATAAGGATGAGGGAAAAATGGTAAAAATAGGGATCAAAGTTTAGGTATAAAAAGATGGAATAGTACCCATGAATGGACAAGATGAGTAACACATAAACCAAGGAAAACATATGAGGCAATCTGAAGAAAAAAAATGAGACAATGAAAGAAGAGAAAAAAGAGAAAGTAACATTTGAGAGAAGAGAGAAAGTAGAGTATATACGGTAGGAGAGTATAACATGCATCACTAGGAACTTTTTCCCTCCCTCATAAAACACTAAAGATGACTACTCTAGCTCATGCTCCAATTAGGGGCCAAGCTAGAAATTTTTGTTTGGAGGAGTCAAGTTGCAACGCTAATATATTTATCAATACAACCCCCTCCCCCCCCCCCCCACACACACATATATACAAACACGCTTTTTTACTATACACATACTTTTTTATTTGATAAGTTATATATATACACACACCTAAAAAAAAACTTAGTATTTTCAATTAGAATTTATTTTTGATGGCAATCTTTCATAAAATAAAATTCATTTTTTCTATTTTCATAGTAAAATTCTTAAAAAGTTTCATTTTAAATACAAATTATAAAATTTTATACTAAAGTAAGTAAAAAATCTTTTAATTGAACTAATGAAATTTTCAAAAATATGAATAATCCAAAACTTGGAGGAACTAGTTAGGTTCCAAACATATTTAAAGCTACCTTACTCTAACTCATTATGTGGCAACTAAAAACACATTTAATGTGTAGTTTTGGTGACAAAATTTAATTTTTTTAATAAGTCAATGACTTGTTAATCATCACATAACGGGTTGAAAAAGACAGATTCGAACATGTTTGATACCAAACTTTATTAAATATTTAACAGATTTAAGAGCATATTTTACAATAAAAAATAAAATTGCGAAAAATAAAGTTTTATCTCATAACTATTAGACCAATTATTTTTTTTAGAGCATTATTGGACTAATTCAAATATTTGGGGGAGCCAACTCTATTTTTGTAGACTAAATTTTGAAAACATTATAATTATATATATATATATTTTTTTTTTTTTAATTTCAAAATTTTGGGGGGCCATGACCATATAACTTTATAGTCTTATTTGGTAATAACGTTGTGTCAGTTGCAGTTGAGATATTTTTAGTCAACATCCTGTTGAGAACTCTATTTCTCATAATTATGTCTATTGAAACTTTTGTTACTTTCTGTAATTATGTACTGTAAGTTTCATTTTGAACTAATCATTATTTTATGCCTAGATTGGTTCCTAGGTGTATCATGCAAAGAGAACCAGGCCTAACTCTCCACCCCTATCTATAGAAACCTTGACCCAAAAGCACAAAAAATTGCACCAACACCATTCTTAATGGCTACCAGTTGTTTTAACAGTCCCTTAATAAAATTTGTCCTTTTTTATAATTTATTTAGAGTCATGCTACACGCATCAACAATACAACAAAAATTTTACAAAATCTGACAATCGTTCATTCCACTTGGACCCCATTGCAATACAAAAAGAAAAGAGCCTGTAAAATTATTTAGACTCCCCATTTTATTTAGGACAATTATTGGTTTATATTGTACTATTAATGTAAGATTTACATTGTACACTAAACAAAAGTGTACAACATTGTACATATTTGCAAAAGGTGTACAATATTGTACACATATGCATAAAAATGTATAGTATTGTACACATTTGTTTAGTGTACAATGTAAATCTGACATGGATAGCTCAATGTAAACTAATAATTTTCCTTTTATTTATTAAGTCTGTGCAAACATACAAAAGCCTAGATTTGCAATGGTGAAGCCTCCATCTATGACAATGTTATGTCCACTCACATATTTTGACTCATCACTTCCAAGATAGAGAGCAGCCTCAACTATATCCTTTGGCTGGTGAACTACACCCTTGAGGGTGGAATAAACACGAATAACTCCATCATCATCTAGCTTCAAGAAATCCTTTGCCAAAGGTGTAGCAACCGCATAAGGTGACACACAATTCACACGAATTCCAAACTGTCCAAGCTCCACTGCTGTATTTCTCATTAATCCAACCAAACCATGTTTTGAGCTTGTGTAGCCATGACTTGCAACTCCTCCTATGGTTGAACAAACACTAGCGGTATTGATTATACTACCTTTTTTAGCTGGAATCATCACACGGGCTGCATGTTTGGTGCCAAGGAAATCACCTACAAGGTTGACACTAACCACTAGCTCAAATTCAGCCTTGGTGTTGTCAAGGATGTTAGGTTTGGCTACCCCAACTATACCAGCATTGTTGTGCATAATGTCTAACTTACCATACTTGGAAACAGCATGGTTAACTGCATTTTCTACATCTGTTTCTTTAGTAACATCACAATGGACGAAGGATGTAGATTGAGGATTTAGTTCTTCGCATACAGAGTGACCCAATTCATCTTGGATGTCAGCAATTACAACTTTTGCTCCATGTTTAGAGAAGAGTCTTGCAGTGGACTCACCAATGCCGCTAGACCGACCAGTGATTAATGCCACTTTTCCTTCAAGCCTGTCACATTAATTTTTACAAGATATTTTCTCTCACTTTTATTATTTAGCGTATTTTAGATGGCATAATTGCACAAAATATTTGCTACAGTCCATGGTTAATGGATGCAGTGTCCAACAAAACAAATAGAAAAAGTATTTATTGGGAGAGAGAGGATTTTTTTTTCATAGAGTATTGTTCTTTAACAAATTAAACATATTGAGGCAAGATAGCTAAAAAAATTTTCATACCTTCTTGCTGCAGCCGAGAGTAATGAGAAACTTCCCATGGTCGAAGGAGTAAGAATATGTGTTGGAAAAATGAAAATGAAACCCAAATACATTCACCAATTTGCTTTGTTATCTTTCTTGTAATATATAGCCGAGATGTCATAATCAAGCACAATTTGGTATTTACCCTGGACCCACAGCAAATTAAGTAGAATAGTTAAACTGGGCCACATGCTGTACTAAGTACTAACTAGTAAATTTCCATCAAAAAAAGTACTAACTATTAAATTTATCAAGGAAGTATGGTATTATAAATAATTCTACATCTTTATCACAATTTCGTTATATGACGACTCGTAAATAATGGAATCATAGATCTAGATTTGCAGTGTGTCTGAGCGTGTTGGTTTGCATTTTTGGCCATGTATGTGCGTTCATGAGTACGCCTAGATACAATTGTTCCAAAAAAAACAAGAGTTTGGCAGTATACTAGCATATTTTGGCTGTTTGGTACATGTATTTAAATATGTGTTTTTAGTTTTTAAACAATATTATACATATTTTCACTTACTTTTTTACCTATACATATTTTCAAACAATACAAATAACGTTACTAGAACAATGTTACCAAATAGCCTCTTAGTGCCTGTTTGGTATAGCTTATTTTTCAATTTTGAAAAAGGGATTGTTTGAAAAAGTTGTACCATAAAAAATAAAAAATAAAACAAAAAAAAAAAAAAACTCTATTGAAAAATCCATAAAAAAAATAAAACTAATCCCAACTCAGCAATACAAGGGGAAAAAAAATCCTTTCTATACATATCTCTAAGATATAAAAGGATTCCTCTTCCACGTGAATCAGTCTCTACTAGCCAATACAAAAAAGAAATATATCTCATATATATATAGTCTAGCATCCTTTTATGATCTATATTATCTTATTTTGTTTTTAAAATTGATAATTGTGGTTAGTTATTTTTTATTTATTTATTTTTTTTGTCTGAATGGCTAGTTATTTTTATTTTATTTTTTATGTTTATTGTTTTTAGATGTTTACATTTGAGTAATTATATATATTATCTTATTATATGCTTTTTTAAAATATTATATTATATAATTACATTAGATCAAGTAGCATATAATATCATTCAATTTAATGAGACGTATGGTTCTGTTTAATTGCACACCAATAGAAAGCTATAAAAAAATTAAAAAAAAATAAAATTAGAAGTATCTGTCGACCATGGGGATTCTAACAACCATCCAATAGTCCACTATAACTTCACATGTTTTTTATCCAAACCGGGATAAATTTAGTAAGTCTAGTGTCACAACAATTTTTATTGTATTAGCTACAATTTATCTATGTGGCTAGTTTTAGGTAGTGAAAATGAAATGATGGGTCTATCTGGGTCTATGATTCCATTATTTACGAGTCGTCATATGACAAAATTGTGATAAAGGTGTAGAATTAGTTATAATACCATACTTCCTCGATAAATTTAGTAGTTAGTACTTTTTTTGATGGAAATTTACTAGTTAGTACTTAGTACAGCATGTGGCCCAGTTTAACTAATCTACTTAATATGCTGTGGGTCTAGGGTAAATACTAAATTGTGCTTGATTATGACATCTCGGCTATATATTATAAGAGAGATAACAAAGCAAATTGGTGAATGTATTTGGGTTTCATTTTCATTTTTCCAACACATATTCTTACTCCTTCGACCATGGGAAGTTTCTCATTACTCTCGGCTGCAGCAAGAAGGTATGAAATTTTTTTTAGCTATCTTGCCTTAATATATTTAAATTGTTAAAGAAGAATACTCTATGAAAAAAAAATCCTCTCTCTCCCAGTAAATACTTTTTCTATTTTTTTTTTTGGTTGGACACTGCATCCATTAACCATGGACTGTAGCAAATATTTTGTGCAATTATGCCATCTAAAATATGCTGAATAATAAAAGTGAGAGATAATATCTTGTAAAAATTAATGTGACAGGCTTGAAGGAAAAGTGGCATTAATCACTAGTGGGTCTAGCGGCATTGTGAGTCCACTGCAAGACTCTTTTCTAAACATGGAGCAAAAGTTGTAATTGTTGACATCCAAGACGAATTGGGCCACTCTGTGTGCGAAGAACTAAATTCTCAATCTACATCCTTTGTCCATTGTGATGTTACTAAAGAAACAGATGTAGAAAATGCAGTTAACCATGTTGTTTCCAAGTATGGTAAGTTAGACATTATGCACAACAATGCTGGTATATTTGGGGTAGCCAAACCCAACATCCTTGACAACACCAAGGCTGAATTTGAGCATGTGGTTAGTGTCAACCTTGTAGGTGCATTCCTTGGCACCAAACATGCAGCCCATGTGATGATTCCAGCTAAAAAAGGTAGTATAATCAATACCGCTAGTGTAAGTTCAACCATAGGAGGAGGTGCATCTCATGGCTACACAAGCTCAAAACATGGTGTGGTTGGATTAATGAGAAATATAGCAGTGGAGTTTGGACAGTTTGGAATTCGTGTGAATTGTGTGTCACCTTATGTGGTTGCTACACCTTTGGCAAAGGATTTCTTTAAGCTAGATGATGATGGAGTTTATCGTGTTTATTCCAACCTCAATGGTGAAGTTCTCAAGCCAAAGGATATAGTTGAGGTTGCTCTCTATATTGGTAGTGATGAGTCAAAATATGTGAGTGGACATAATATTGTCATAGATGGAGGCTTCACCATTGTAAATCCAGGCTTTTGTATGTTTGCACAGTCTTAATAAATAAAAGGAAAATTATTAGTTTACATTGAGCTATCAATGTAAGATTTACATTGTACATTTTTATGCAAATGTGGACAATATTGTACACTTTTTTCAAATATGTACAATATTGTACACTTTTGTTTAGTGAACAATATAAATCTTACATTAATAGTACAATGTAAACCAATAATTGTCCTCAATAAAATGGAGAGTCTAAATAATTTTACAGGCTCTTTTCTTTTTGTATTGCGATGGGGTCCAAGTGGAATGAATGTTTGTGGGATTTTGTTAAATTTTTGTTGTATTGTTGGTGCTTGTAGCATGACTCTAAATAAATTATAAATATTGATAAATTTTCTCAAGGGGCTGTTAAAACTTAAAACAATTACTAGCCATTAAGAATGGGGTTGGTGCCTTTTTGTGCTTTTGGGCCAAGGTTTCTATAGATAGGAGTGGAGAGTTGGGCTTGGTTCTCTCTACAAGAGGCACCTAGGTACCAGCCTAAACAGGAAAACAAAAAAATATATATATATATAAATATATATATATATATATATTTATATATATACACATATGACAAAATAATGATTAGTTCAAAATGAAACTATAGTACATAATAAAAGAAAGTAACCAAAGTTTCAATAGAAAGAGCATTCACATTTGGACTGCGAAATGCCATATGTAGGACAGATTTAGCATTTTAGCCCAAAAACCACTAATTATGTCTACTAAAACTTTTGTTACTTTCTTTTATTACGTACTGTAGTTTCATTCTGAACCAATCATTATTTTGTCATATGTATATATATATATATATTTTTTTTTTTTTGCTTAGGCGGGAGAGAACCAAGCCCAACTCTCTACCCCTATCTATAGAAACCTTGGCCCAAAAGCACAAAAAGGCACCAACCCCATTCTTAATGGCTAGTAATTGTTTTAACAGTCCCTTGAGAAAATTTATATAATTTTATAATTTATTTAGAGTCATGCTACAAGCACCAACAATACAACAAAAATTTTACAAAATCTCACAAACGTTCATTCCACTTAGACCCCAGCGCAATACAAATAGAAAAAAGCCTGTAAAATTATTTAGACCCTTCATTTTATTGAGGACAATTATTGATTTACATTGTACTATTAACATAAGATTTATATTGTTCACTAAACAAAAGTGTACAACATTGTACATATTTGTAAAAAGTGTACAATATTGTCCACATTTGCATAAAAATGTACAATGTAAATCTTACATTGATAGCTCAACGTAAACTAATAATTTTCCTTTTATTTTTTAAGATTGGGAAAACATACAAAAGCCTTTATTTACAATGGTGAAGCCTCCATCTATGACAATATTATGTCCACTCACATATTTTGACTCGTCACTTCCGAGATAGAGAGCAGCCTCGGCTATATCCTCTGGCTTGAGAACTTCACCCTTGAGGTTGGAATAAACACGATAAACTCCATCATCATCTAGCTTAAAGAAATCCTTTGCCAAAGGTGTAGCAATCAAATAAGGTGACACACAATTCACACGAATTCCAAACTGTCCGAGTTCCACTGCTGTATTTCTCATTAATCCAACCACACCATGTTTTGAGCTTGTGTAGCCATGAGATGCAACTCCTCCTATGGTTGAACATACGCTAGCGGTATTGATTATACTACCTTTTTTAGCTGGAATCATCACACGGGCTGCATGTTTGGTGCCAAGGAAAGCACCTACAAGGTTGACACTAACTACTTGCTCAAATTCAGCCTTGGTGTTATCAAGGATGTTGGGTTTGGCTACCCCAACTATACCAGCATTGTTGTACATAATGTCTAACTTACCATACTTGGAAACAGCATGGTTAACTGCATTTTCTACATCTGCTTCTTTAGTAACATCACAATGGACATAGAATGTAGATTGAGGATTTAGTTCTTCGCATATAGAGTGGCCCAATTCATCTTGGATGTCAGCAATTACAACTTTTGCTCCATGTTTAGAGAAGAGTCTTGCAGTGGACTCACCAATGCCACTAGACCCACCAGTGATTAGTGCCACTTTCCCTTCAAGCCTGTCACATTTTTACAAGATATTATCTCTCACTTTTATTATTCAGCATATTTTAGATGGCATAATTGCACAAAATATTTGCTAGTCCATGGTAAATGGATGTAGTGTCCAACAAAACAAATAGAAAAAGTATTTACAGACAAAGACATTGGCGGCTCCACGTTAGAGTCAGGGTGGTCACAAGACCACCCTGGCCTGGAAAAAGAACCATTATTATATATAAAATTTAAAAATTTTATGATTTTCTTACCTTAAAAAAAAAGTGTGACCACCCTAAAAATTTTTTAGGTCCAATATAATTAAACTTTAGACAAAGTTTAGTAACAGACTTGATTGTAAGGTTACAACTTCATTCAATATTTTTTTTTATTGGATATGAATTTTAACAATTCCACAATCGGATTATATATATATATATATATATTATATCATTCATGCTTGCAAAACTTCAAGAAGATTAATGATAAATAGCTTATGTCATCAATCAAATGTTTAATTTTCAAGTTTTTGTAGTTTAAAATTATACACAAAAAATAAGTTTATGGATCAAATAGTAAATAACATCCAATTGACATGAAACTTGACATGTGTTTTAAAAACATAAAAAAAACATACAATTCAACGGTTAGATTTTCAAAATATGTATTCATGTTAATTTATTTAGTGAAAATTGTAATTTTAGGCTATAATAAGTTCGTAGTCAAACTTGGGTCATTTTAACAATATATTGAACCTTTACAAACAAAAAGAAAATTTCAAAAAATATTTAACTAAAATTTTGAAAGTGATATAGTTTACAACATTGATAATGAAATATAACTATCTTTTTTATTAAATATTGTATAATTTAAATTTCATGATGATCACCTTGAAAAAAATTTCTAGAGCCGCCCTAGGCAAAGAGGATTTATTTTTTCATAGAATATTGTTCTTTAACAAATTAATCATATTGAGGCAAGATGGCTAAAAAAATTTCATACCTTCTTGCTGCAGCCGAAAGTAACAAGAAACTTCCCATGGTTGAAGGAGTTAGAATATGTATTGGAAAAATGAAAATGAAACCCAAATACCATCCACCAATTTGCTTTGTTATCAAATTTGCTTTGTGATCTCTCTTGTAAATATAGCGGACATGTCAAACCCAGTATTCCAAGTACGTCATAATCAAGCACAATTTACTGGACCGACAGCAAGTTAGGGAGAATAGTTAAAGTGGGCCACATGCTGTAGTAAGTACTAACTACTAAATTTTTTATTCTTTATTTTTTGTAGCTTTCTATTTACGTGCTACTTGATCAAATGTAATTATATAATATAATATTAAAAAAAGCATATAACAAATAAGATAATATATATTATTACTCAAACCAATGTTGTCGAATGTAAACATCAAATAAACAATAACTAGCCACAATTATCAATTTTAAAAATAAAATAAGATAATATAGATCATAAAAAGATGCTGGACTATATATATATATATATATATATATATATATATACATATATATGAGATATATTTTTTTTTTTGTATTGCCTAGTAGAGACTGATTCACGTGCAAGAGGAATCTTTTTATTTCTTCGAGATATCGAGAAATGATTTTTTTCCCCTTGTATTGCTGAGTTGGGATTATTTTTATGGATTTTTCAATAGAGTTAGATTTGGATATTTGTTATAGAGACTAATTCACGTGGAAGAGGAATCTTTTTTTTTCTTCGAGATATTTAGAAAGGATTTTTTTTCCCCTTGTATTGCTGAGTTGGGATTATTTTTATTATTTTTATGAATTTTTCAATAGAGTTAGATTTGGATATTTGTTATAGATTTTTGATGTTAGGATTTGGAAGATTATGGACCTAAGGGAATGGATGGGCCAAATGGTATTTTATTAGGTTCTTTTCAATTAATTTTTGGATAAAATGCAAATTGCACTTTTTAAGTTTAGGGTAAATTACAACTTATTCACGTGTGGTTTGACAAAAATTTAAATTGTCTACTTGTGATATAGAAGTTGACACTTTGTCTACTTGATATTCACTCATTTAGGCTTCCGTAACCCACATATGTGATTTCACTGTTTTGGTTTAAGAAGATTCTCTCTCTTTGAAAGAACATTCTCATGCCTATCAATTCAAACAAATCTGTCAATGGGATAGAAAAGATTGAGAAAAAATATTGTGGTGTGTTTGATTTGGTTTTAATTTTTGGTTGTAGTGGCTGTGGGTAGATTTCTGGATTTAGTTCTTGGTGTGAGTTTATGTTCAAAAATTCTGGAAACATAAATACAATCTTATGCAATAACAGCAATACTGCCCAAATAAAAGTCCCAACCATTTCAAGGTCTAAAAATTGAAGATTTTTGGATAAGAATTAGAGAAGAAGCACGCGACTTGGGGACATATGGCCGTCTGATACAATAAGGGGCATTTTTCCTCTGTGTTTTTAAATAATACTGTATGTTATAAAGGCATAGTGGTAATGCAAAAATTCAAAAGCTTAGGAACAAATTCCAATTACAAAGTACAATATGATAATATCATTTTTTTTTTTTTTTTTTGCTGAATATGATAATATCAATCTGAAAGAACAAACAAATCACAGGTCCTATATAAAAAACAAAATGGGAGAAATGTGGAGAACAACCTCGTCGTCCATTTCGACAAAGACATTTCCTAAAGTTTTGTTTGATAGCCACCACACGTTCCCCACATGGGTTTCCACATTTGTGAAGAATTGACAAATTATTCCAAGAGGCACTCGACCGGCAATAAATTTTGAACATAAACCCACAGCCACTGCAAGCAAATCAAACACACCATAAATTTCTTTCTCAAATTCATTTATCCCCTTGACAATTTTGTTTGGATTGATGGGCTTGAGAATGTTCTTATGAGGAGGAAGAATGTTCTTAAACCAAAACTTCACCATATTAAGAAATATGTTTTTAGATCTTGGTTTTTATGTTTTTGTTGTGTTTTTAACGGTAAAAGTACATAGGTAGGTTATGAAAGGCTAATGGAGTGAAGCTCAGGTGGGCAAAGTGCCAACTTTAAACCATAAGTGTGCAACTTAAATTTCGGTCAAATCACAGGTGGATAAGTTGTAATTTACCCTTAAGTTTAACTTAAATTCATTTTAGTCTTCTAACTTCGTTTTTGTTCAATTTTGTCCTCTAAGTTTCAAATTTATTCAATTCAGGTCTTTCGTTCAACTCCATTAAAAATTTTAGTTAAGTATGCAATTAATTTTGAAAATAATTTTTTTTAAATAAAATAAAATTTATCACATGATGAAAAAAAAATAAAAGAGTGGGGTCCTAGGAGGGTTTGTAGGTTGTGTCCGAATTTGCCACCCTAAAGGAAGGGACCCATAGTCCCCTAGCCGGCTAGCCCTTCCTTAGATCTACCAGGCTGCCACAAGTTTAATACATGAAAAATTAAAGTGTATCGAATATCAACAACCTCCTTAAATACGCCACTGGTCTAATACATGTAAAATTAGAGTGTAACAATTTCCTTAGGCTTTTTCTCTTTCTCTGACCCTAAATAATAACATGCATATTTTGGTGGTTCCTTCACTGGAAAACTCTTTTTTTTTTTTTTTTTTCTATTTTTTGTGATAGGAACCTCCACCATCATATTATTTTAATAAAACTTTCTTTTCATTAACCTTATAAAATGGTAAAGTTTATAATGTAGTTGTCGGGGCGGAAAAGTTTCCTTTCCAACAAATAAGATTTATATTGGGTCGGGGGTCTAAACCGAAACTCGACGATGGGCTTGATGCACAGCCCAAAGGCTATCGATGAAGATCCAAGGAGTCCAATATATTTTATGCCTTGGGCCTAGATTGGGACTGACAAGAGTGGCCCATGAACAATCCCTATAGCGGACACGTCAACACGGTTAAAAAACATATTGTAAGAAATACCCGATAGTAAAGCGTTTATGTAGAAAACAACCTAGTGGTAAGATATTTCTGCAGAAAATAGCCCAGCGGTAAAGTATTTCTGCAGAAGATAGCCCAGTGGTAAAGTACAACAAAACAAGATAAATCTCCAACTATTAGTTATTTCACAGGCTAGGGGAAATATCTACATTTTCAAACTCGTTGTCCATTAGCTCTAGAGAGGAGTCTTCTAATACAACAATATGGGAAAAAAACTCTATAGTAACAGTTACATCATAACCATTGATAGTAAAAGAATAAGTAAATATCATGGGTTCCATTATGACAAATAATGAGGAAAACTTAGTGTGAGATGAAGGGAGAAAGAGAGATCCCAGCTAATGCAGCAAGATCATTATGGTGCCAAGACATGCTCGTGAGTAATGAGTAGAGAGAGTCATTTGTAAGTAGTATGAGTAATGAGTGAGAGAGTGTAGTAAGGTTGCTGGAGCTTTCAGCTGGGGGTAGATAAGCATTTGTGAGTAGAGCTATGAGAAGTGCTTTTGAGTTGGGAGCTGGGGACTTAGTCTTTAAGCTTGAAACTAAGAACTCAACGACCTTTTCAGAGCTTGGAAGAGGCTTAAGCAGAGAGGTCAAGGAAAAGTCCTCTCTTGTGTATGCCTTAGTATATTTTGGTGTCTTAGTGTGTTGGTGAAGTATTAATGGAGAGTTCCATTTATATCTGGGTTTTAGGGAGTGATTGGCAAATAATTTCTGCTAAATCTTGCCCAATCCTCAGAAAATCCATAGAGAATCGTTATTGGGATTTTAGCTAATAGTGGTAAGCTCAGCTTTTAGAAGGTTGTTGCTGTTTTGGGTAATAACAGCTGGGATTCTGACTTAGTATTGATTGCTGATTGGCCTTAGCTGATGGGATTAGAGCATGCTTAAGGCTAATGATCTTGGTTATGTTGCAACTAGAATCAGAGCTCCCTAGAGCAGATTAGATCACCCTAAACCAGGTGTCAACCTTGAAGCTCTTACTAGGAACTCTGCTGGGATCCCTTTGGTGCCCTCCAAACTACATTTTCTTAAGTTTCCCCATTTGGGGTTCATGTTCTTGATCCATGAACCAGAGAATACACATTTTTAGTATGAAAATGAGTTGATTTCATGTTGTTTCAGGAGTTTTAATGGCTTGATCATGGCTTCTCTCGATTTTTGACCGGCTGGGTTGGAGAAGAAAGAAGGGACAACTAGCTGAAACTTCCTAGCTTTCTGTCACATCCCTCTCAGCTTTATGTCACATGAGAAATAATGGGATTTCAGTTTGTAAAGGAAGGATTCAACCCTTGAAAAACACATGTCCTCTTCTGATCTGATTGGACAAGTTGAAACCTGATGGGAAGGGGCTCCAACTGTTCAGTTGTTGCTGAAATTTGGCTAGTCAGCCCACGTGACCTCCAATTGCTGGGATTTGTGTGTGGGCTAAGCCAACTCATCCAAACTTTGTAGTTGAACTCCTTTGGACTTGGTTATGACTACAAAATGAAAAGTTTTGTCATGGGTGATATTCATGGGCTTTTATAAATCTCGTAAGAGAGGTATTTCTTGGGGGATGAATAATTATATTTCCCATGAGTGTGGGATTTAGTATATGCAAAACAAGTATCAAAGTAATATTTGCATTTTGTAAATATGTGCCAAAATATCATTTGGGCTTCATGAAATAGGTGCTAAATTAATATTTGAGTTTTGTAAAATAAGTGCCAAATTAACATTTTGGTTTTGAGCATAAAGTAATTGATTTTGCCAAAATAATATTTTGGGCTTTGTAAAATAGTTGCCAAAATAGATTTGGGCTTTTGTAGGAATAATTGCCAAATTATTATTTGGGCTTTGTAATAAGTGCCAAATTAACATTTGGGCTTTGAGCATAAAGTAATTATTTTTGCCAAAATAACATTTTGGGCTTTGTAAAATAGTTGCCAAAATAGTTTTGGGCTTTATAAAATAGGTGCCAAATTAATATTTGGGCTTTGTAATAAGTGCTAAATTAACATTTGGGTTTTGAGCATAATGTAATTTGTTTTTGCCAAAATAATATTTTGGACTTTGTAAAATAGTTGCCAAAATAGATTTGGGCTTTTGTAGGAATAGTTGCCAAATTATTATTTGGGCTTTGTAAGATTTTGTAAAAATATTTCCGTGTAGCAACGGACTTAGTAAAGATGCCGTGTAGCAACAGGCTTTGTAAAGGTGTCGTGTAGCAACGGACTTTGTAAAGGTGTCGCATAGCAACAGGCTTTGGATGTGCCATGTAGCAACAGGCATTGTAAAGATGCCATGTAGCAACGGGCTTTGGAGAGGGTTTTGTTGGGCATTTTGGATTTTCCCACAAGGTAAGTGCTTTTGGGCTTATTATAGAGACGGTATGATTTTGTGGCTCAAGATGGTAGCAATATGGTGAGTAAATTGTCAAAACCCAAGTTGTATAATATGTGGGCTATAATGGGTAATATTTTTAAGAGGACCCAAGGCAATTTATGAGACTTATATATGGAATATTTGTGAAACCCCAATAACATGGAGAATATTTGAGTAATAAATATGGGGAATATTTATGTGGGCTTAAAATAGTTTAGGGGCTTGTGTAGGTGTTTTTGTGAGTGGGCTAATGAAATTAAAACCCAAAAATTTGTACCTCAACAGTAGTTACAATCAATCCATCATGACTCAATTAAATTCACAAGAATATTATTTTTATATAACCATTCCAGCATGATAAAAATGCATTGTTTGTCTCATACTCCATTTCTATTTCCTTTTACTGGAGAAAAGTTTTTTTTGTTGCACTGCCACTTATATATAGGGGCGCACGAAAAGATTGTGTTAAATACGGCAATACCTCTCAATTAGTATATTTCAATTACCATAGCTGGTTAACGCCCATGTTTACAGACTAACTTTTATTTATTTATTTAATTTTACGAAAAATAAAATCATAAAAAACAGTGGGATTGCGTGTGTAATTAGACCCCTAAAAGATAAGAGAGATGCTACGTATAAAGTGTTGCGCTCCAGTGCTCCACACTTTCATTGAGGGGCCGGGGGCGGCTAAAACGTGTTCAATGAATTTAGGTATCTAGAACTTGCAGCCCCTGTTAGGCAATTATTAGTTTACACCATGTGGGTGTCGGGCAAATTTTTTTCAAAATTGTTATTTTCATAAAAAGATTTCAAAATTTAAAGGTATGTTTGATTAGGAGGGTGTATAGGTCGGATTGGGTCGGGTTGAGGGGATTTTTTGACCCAACCAACCATGGCGGGTCAAAAAAAACCCAACCCAACCCAACCTATCACATAAGTCCAACCCAACCCACATGAGTCGGGTTGAACTCATGGGTTTGAAATTTTTTATTATTATTATTATTATTATTAAATTGAGTATAAAAAAAAAATAAAATATTAAAAAAACCTAAAGATTAATATCAACACTAATGACTAAACAACAATAGTAATTTATTAGGATTTGTGTGAACTAATTGGCTTTTATATAGGATAGGAAGAACTAACTATTTTAAAAAAATTATTAATTATATAATATATTATATATATATTAAATTAGTATTAGTAGAAGGAACTGAGGAAATACTGTTCTACAACTGTTTTTTTTTTAAATTATTAAATATATAATATATATTTAAATGTATATATATATATATATATATAAAAGTTCCCTACAATTGATTTTAAAAAAATTATTAAATATAAAAATATATTTTAAATATATATTATATATGGGTGGGTCGGGTTGGGTTTGGCGAGTTTATAATTTTATGACCCAGACCCAACCCAACCCACCATAAAATTTTTTTTTGTAACCCAACCCAACCCACCAAGCCTTAAAAACCGACCCAACCCGACGGGTCGGGTTGGGTTGGGTTGGGTCGGGTTTAGCGGGTCGGTGGGTTTTCTGCACACCCCTATGTTTGATAATTGTTTTTTCCTCTTATTTTTTGTTTTCAAAAATATTTTTCTATTTTTGAAACTAAAAAATTTGTTTGGCAACCTAAAATACACAAAAAACAAAAACTGTTCTCAAAACTCAATTTGTAAAGGAAATTAAAAACATACAAAAAGCTGTTTTCAGTTTCTAATTTTTAAAAGTCAATGAAAATGCGCATTTAATTTAATGAATCTGTCTCATTTAATGAGTTAGCATTAAAGTTTAAATCCTAGTAACAACATATTTTAGTTTTTTTTTTTCAAAACACTTTTTTTTTTTTTAATTTCAACTAACCAAACATGTTTTTGATTTAAAAAATACAAGAAATTTTTTTTTTCTTTATATTCCCAAAAACAAGTTTTTGAAAATAAAAAATAAAAAATGTTATCAAGCATAACCTAAACTTTCTTTATTCATCAAAAGAAAACCTTTTAAATTGGAACTCTTTTATAGAAAACATAAACTAAATTTGTCATCTTTTATAAAAAAAATTAAAGTTGAAACTCTGTTTTTAATTCTTGGAATCCATTTTCTTGAAAATAAATGAAACTTTTTCTCACCAAAAAAAATGCTTTTCTAGCCTCTTTTCTTTAAAACCAACGTTCTTCTTCCATTTTTTTTATCAAGAAAAATCCTTTTTATATATGAAAAAAAAAAAAAAAAACTTTTTAAGTCTTTTACTAGAAAAAAAGGGCAAACTTGTTTTTCTTCAAATAAACTCTTTTTTTCAAACAATCTTTTTTTCAAAATAATTTGTGCATTTCCTTTTAGGTAAGTTTTTAAACTTTTCATCTTTACACATTCAAGCATTGTTGTTTTAAATCTTTTTCTAAGAATTGCATCTTTTAGAGATTTGTGCCTATGGTTCAATTTCAATGAAATTGAACCAATAGGCACCAATCAAGCTAACATGATTCTCCCCTTTTTGGCACTAATGTTTTATCCTATTTTGTTGTTGCAAGAAAAATGAGAAAAATATGGTGAATGACAACAAGGTGCTATCTTTTACTTTCCATCTTTTTCTTTTATGTTGTAAATATTGACATGCTAAATATATAGTATATAAATATTCACATGCTATTGTATATATTATTTCTTGCAACGTGGTAAAATGTTTCTCACATGCTATGTATATATATTTCACATGCTTTGTTTGTAAATATTTTTTTGAAATAAATATTCACATGCTACGTTAAATATATATTATTTTTACAAAACCTTTTTCGAAAAACCAAAATGCCAAGTATCTATTTTTTTCACTAAAAGATAAAGTTAGAATTAAGTTAAAATGGGGACTATCCTTTGGATAGGTGGTGTGGGGTGCCTAACACCTTTCCCACATGTAACCGAATTTCTGAGTCCAAGGTCTTTGGTTTGAGACTTCTAGTTTACCTTAATTAATAAACCATTAACATTGGTTTAGTTAATTAGGTAACTTTAAAAACAATTAGACAAATAGGTGACTAATCACACCTCATACAAAACCAATAGTTGGTGGCGACTCCTAAAATAAAAATAAGAAAAAGGGACTCACAAATGCACACACACACAGACACGTCACCCTAGAAACACATGCACACAAAGAATCACGTCACTGAAGACCCAATGTGCGATAAACCAAAAAAGAAAAGCCTTCAACAAGCTTTTTTAGCACTCTCTTTTTTGGAGCATCCACAGGGGCATTACCAAAAAGTCACTCAATATTTCAACCCCCTCCTCTGCCATTGAATGTTGACAATCTACTAAATTAAATTCTCAAATTTTTAGAAAAGATTAATGACCATTAATGATTTGACAAATTTACTACATATAAAAAAAAAATTATGGTTCAATTGTTTTAGGTTTTTATTGATCTAATACATTGGAGGCCTTGTTAAAGGTGGGAAAATAGCATACCATTTTTTTTAATTTAAAAAAGACAATTATTATCATTAAATTTGTGCCTTTTAATAATGGGGTGGGACCTTTTTTGTAAAGGGAGTGAGGGATTTTGTAGTGGTGAAATGTTTTGCTGCATACTTGTATTGTATGCAACAATTGATACATAATGGGTTATGTGATAGCAAAAAGAGAATAACAAGTGTTTAAGGGTCATTTTTGCTGCCACATAACCCAATATGTAGCAAAACCTTTCCCTTTGTAGTGGGGTTTTTAGGCTTAGGCCTAGGTGTCCTACGTGTTGGATAGCTCTTGCCCATCACAAACACCACTTTTATCTTCCATGACTCATAACCTATCAATTCAACAAGTTGTAAAAGAAGTTGTGTCACTAGACTTATTATTCTACTTAGTATTTATATGACCATACTATAATTTTGGTCATTCCTTACATATTTCTCATCGTTTCAATTTCATCCATTTTAAGTTGGGACGAATGGATTTGAATTTTTCCATTGTTGTGTTTCTTTGTTCTTTGTTGGATGGTTATAAAAATTAGACTATAGTACATTTTTGGCCCTTAAAGTTTGAAGTTGTTTTCATTTTTTTTTATTTTTACATTTCAAAATTTTCATTTGACCCTTCATGTTTGATTATGTTTTCATCTAACTCTGTCGGCTATTTCTATTAGTAATCTAACCATTAAGTGTCCTATACATAGATGACAAGATCAATATGAAAACAGAATCAAACATTTAAGGCCAAAATGAAAATTTTAAAACATAAGAGGCTAAAATAAAAATAACCCAAACTTTAATAACTAAAGAAAAAGAAAACTTTAATATGAAAATTGAGTTGGGAGGAGTGGGCTGCGGGATAAATGGTAGAGGACATTCATAAGTTAACGGGCGGAATAAATTAAAATTCTATCGAATCTATTAAAAAAATAAGGTAAATAATTGATAATGTGAGACCGCAAAGCACATTTAAAATTCCATATATTAATTTTCTTCTAAAAAAAATAAAAAAATAAATAAAATTCCATCTATTTCGATGAATGGGTGCACATGAACGTCCCTAATGGGCTTCAAAATCCCAGTCGTTTCGATGGATCTTCTTAGATTCCTTCCCTAATGCGCTACTTGAGGCCCTTAGGTCTGATATCAAAAGCCTTATGAGACTGCCAACTTGACAGCAATCTCATTATTTAATACAACTGTGGTGGAATATTATAGCATAGTCTTGAGACTCCAGCTATTTGATATTTCAGCTTAAATCCCATTCTCCCGAAGATGAAATGGCAGTGTGTTAGCAGCGGCTGTTCCAGAAATTTTGTTTAGGTGGTTATTAAGAAGTTTAAATTAAACAAAATTTCATAAAAATAAAATTTGAATATATTGACATAAAAAAAACAGTCGTAAATACATAAAGTTTGAAAATTTCATTCTACAAGTTTTTCTTATTTTGAAATTGTTGTATGATAGCTTCATTATTAATGCTATCAATTACATCTTTTTCAATATACACAGTTAAGTAATCATTAAACTACTGATCTCCCTTTCAATTACCAACATTTTGCCTAAATAAGTAATAATATAAACAAAATGCATCAATATCCTTTTTTATGATATGTTATATTCCGTATTCTTTTTATTTTCTCTCGATTATTAGGATGAAAAGATGAGAACTTTCTCATAGCCTAGGATCTAAAAGAAGATTATTCAAGAGAACACGAATTTGCTTAGAAGATAAATTTTGTAATAAAAGTGATTTCCTTATAAGAATTTTGTCTATAGTGATAACAAAAAAATAAAGGGTAAGTTACAAGTTCATTCAACGTATTCAATTTAGGCATTAAACCGTTACATTAATCATGTTCAACAAAATATTGAGGTATTATTTTAGTGCATACGTGTATGTACAAGATGTATCACATAAATCCAATAAATTCATCTAAAGACTAAAACAAGTACTAACTGACTAACTATTGGAAAATATGCATTTTTTATATTAAAAAAAAATAGCAATTTTGAAATATGTTTTTTGTAAACATAATTTAAAATATCACAATTAAACATTTGATTTGGGCTTTTAGGCTAATTTATTTGTTTTGACAATTTTTGAGAAATGTTACATACAAAATATTTTCATAATAAATTCTAGCTGGTAATTGTTACTAGTTTTAATTTACATATCATTAAAAATAAAAATAACAATTTGATACTTAAGATTTGTTATGAAAGTGTTGAGGACATGTTGTGAACATAGCACTTCTCATAATTTTTTGGTTCAATCTTCAATGGACCAAAATTTTGGAGAAGTCAAATTTTATTTTTAATGGACAAAATTTTATTTAGGATGTTCAAGTTTTTTTTTTAGGGTGGCTAAGTTTTTTTTTTTTTTAGAGTGGTCAACAATCCATATTAATTTAGAATTTCTTTTTTTTTTTAAGGTATAAAATTTATTTATCTTCAAGTTTGAGGATGATCCTCAATTATATATGGCACCGCCCCCGTGTGTTAGCCCTATAACAAAGCTTACTAGAACTAGTTACTCATTCTTTCTTACAAGTTGTTATGAAAACAATAATTACAATCTACACATTTGCACAATGATTGGGCTTTTTATATATCTCTTCTAGCCAAAAAAAAATAAAATAAAAAAGAAAGAAAAAAGAAAAAGAAAGGAAGAAAAACCACAAAGAAATGGTATGACGAGAAAGAACAATTTACGTGAATTTTATATTTTCTTTTATAACCTTATATATTTCTTCTCAGTTGCCTTCTCACTTTCTTCTACATTATAGTCACGGATATATATTTTATTAAGACTTATGAATGGCTATTTGTTACAATGTTTAATTGAAAGTTTTTGCACGTCAGGATTTTGATATTTATCAATGGAACAAACAACATAACTTGTGTGGGACTAGAAATTTGAACCTCTTGGTGCAAGAACAAAATACCTGATATGATATAGGATTTCCACTACTATGAAGAAGCCATATACCTGATCTGAGCTGGAATTCCATGACTCTAGGTCAATCAGTCGGCTTTCTAATGAAGGAGAACTAGTAGTTTTGATTAGCGAGGACTTAAACTGGAGAAGGGCTTGTTTTTTATCTTCAGGACGACGAAGAGGGGGGATGAAAAAGATGGGAAGTGTTAGTAGCAGGCTGAGGGCCGGCGCTGGCCATTTTTGTTGTGTTTCTTTCTTCTTTGTTCATTGTTGGATGATTATAAAACGTTAGGACTTAGGAGGAGTATGATAAAAAGAGGTTCTCAGGCTGCACCACTAAATCACGGTGTAATCGCGGTGTGCTCAAAGTCTAACCAATGAGTACGTAGCAGTAGGTTTTTTGAAAATCGGTGGTAGAGAAAAGAGAGACTGGAAGTGGAAGGCATTTTGGCTAGTCTGGTGTCTCTTTTCATGGACTGAGTTTACTAAAAAATTTCACTTCTATCAGAACTTGAAGAATAAATAGAGCAAAACGTGAAGAGCATTTTGATGTTTTGAACAAATAATTAAACACTTCTGACTAAACGACCTGTCGTTTTTCTCCTGCTTCATTCACTGCTTACTGTGGTTTAGTTCTGTAACTTAATTGTTGCAAGATGCTGTAAGTCGTGCAGGGTTTTTTGTTGGATATGTAAGTCTTTAGGGGAGTCAGAGTTTGTTTAATTAGTTCTGCTTGTTTTACGTGTGTATATATAAACATAAAACAGAGCCTGTGTAAGCCTAGTCATAATTAAGTGAGAATGAGTTGCATTATCTGATTATCTCATTTTCATTACAGTTTTTGATAATTTCTGTTCTTATTCTTTTAACAAAACGAAAGAAAAGAGACATATTTGCTTGAATCTGCAAAATACATATATATATAAATAATTTATATTTATAGTATGTCTTTAACATGAGTATATATGTTATTTTCTCATATATATAAGAAAATTTTATTAAGGCAGTTTTATATAATTTAAGACAACTATTTTCTTTGATTAAGTCATGTCTAATTATCTTTTAAATTATTTAATCACAGTTAATATTTTTTAAATCAAAATTGTTTTTTTTTTAAATAAAGTAAAACTAACACATTAGAGTATTACAATAATTTTAGACCCAAATTTTAACCAGAGAATCGTATCACCTTCTCTTCTAGTGAGAAAAAAAAATTATTAGGGAGCGAGAATTGTAGCTATGAAATTAGGTGTATATCTGCTTCGCCTTCGATTCTCAGGAAGATCCTTAACTGAAAGACATATCCCGAAATCAAATCTAAAGCCTTGTAAATTTGTAATACGAGATTGGAAAGTTGTTGAAAGAAGACAACTCAACTTCCCTCTCATTCTCATTACACGGAACTCTTTGTATTTCTATATCCTTAAGTCTCCATATGCAAATGAAAGTGAGTTTGTTTCTACAGTGTCTCGAATTAATGAGTTATATAGGGGGAAAGAGTAGATGTTAATTTAAAGAGAGAGTTTAAAGAAACAAAAAGTTTGACACCTGGTTATCTAGCAGATTATTAGTGGTAGATAAGAAATGATGTCAAGGATGGGCTTAAATTAGAACCAGTGGAAACTTGCCAACTCAACAGGTGTCAAAAAAATGGTCAATTTTTTTGTGTATGAAACATTATTCTAGTTTAAATGAGTGTTTACTTTTTTTTTAGATAAAAAAAAAAAAATAAATAAATAGGACCTGGGGGGTAGGGAATACTCATGAAATTCCCAAATCTGTGAGATGCATAATAAAGAAAAAAAGATGCGCCAAAGAAAATAATCACACAAGACAATATTTACATGGTTTGGCAATTTGCCTACATCCATAGGGTTGCAGTGGTTTCACCATTCATAAGGAAAAATACAAGATGTGGCAGTATATTTTTCTCTCTCAAAACAACACACACCAAACCCTAATCTGAAACCACAGTTTTTTCTATCCTACACACAGTTCTGGCTTCAACCAATAGGCCCAAGGCTCCACTCCATGGACTACATCTCAAAAAAAATCTCATTAAAAGCTGTAGAACTTTTATATCGAACCGGGTCATAATCCAGATCAAACACAACTAGGCTCCACATAGCCCAACAAGGGGCATTACCAAAAAGTCACTCATGATATCAAGAGTTTAATAATAAAATAGTGGGGGAGAGGGTTCATGTCCCCCCTCTCTCTCCGCCATTGAATGTTGACAATCTACTATGTAAGAAAGGAAAATGTTTGGTTTACCGAAATTAAATTCTCAAATTGTTAGGGAGAATTAATCATCATTAATGATTTAACAAATTCACAACATTTCTTTTAATAAATAATATAAGGTTTCAATTGGTTTAGGTTTTTATTGGTCTAATATGTTGGAGGCATTGTTAGAGGTGGGAAAATAGTGTATCATTTTATTTTTTAATGACAATTATTATCACAAAATTTTTGAGTTTTTTTTTTATAATGAGGTAGAGCCTTTTTATTAAGGGAGTGATGGATTTTGTAGTAGGGGACTTCAAGCCTATTGCCTAGGTGGCCTTCATGTTAGGCTACTCCTACCCATCACCAACACCACTTTTATCTTCCACGACTCACAACCTATCCATTTAACAAGTAGTAAAAGAAGTTGTATCACTAGACTTATTCTACTTAGTATTTATATGACCAAATTATAATTTTGGTCATTCCTTATATATATATATCTCATCATGTCAATTTCATCCATATAAAGTTGGGAAGAGTGGATTTGAGTTTTTCCATTGTTGTGTTTCTTTGTTCTTTGTTGGATGGTTATAAAAAGTTGACTAAAACATACTTTTGGTCCTAAAAATTTGGAATTGTTTTCATTTTTGCCTTTTAAATTTCAAAATTTTCATTTTGACGCTTCATGTTTGATTATGTTTTTATATTGGCTCCATTGACCATTTGTGTTAGTAATTTGACTGTTAAGTGCCTTACATGTTTAACTATTTCAAGAAATACTAGTTCCAAAATGTTGTGAATATACAAGAATTTCATTCTTGTAGACAGAAAAACATATTATGGACAATTATATTAGTAAAGAAAATGGACTACGGGACCAATAGGAAAACGAAATCAAACATTTAGGGACAAAATGAAAATTTTGAAACATAAATGCTAAAATGAAAACAATCCAAACTTTAATAACTAAAAAAATAATTTAATTTAAAAATTAAGTTGGGAGGAGTGGACTGCAAGATAAATAGTGTTTCACTTATTGCACTACAAATCATGGTCTAGTCAAATAAAGTAAATAAGCGCAGGTTTCAGTTATTTTAACTGGTGAAGTTTATTGTTGCCAAATAAGAAATCAAGGATTCGAACTTCAACTACATCAGAAATTAATTGATATCTTGGTCTGGTGGAAGGAGTGGACTGAATGATAAATAGCGTTTCACCTTTTGCACAACAAATCATGGTCTAGTCAAATAAAGTAAATAATTGTGGATTCGAGTTAATTCAATTGATAAAGTTTATTGTCATGAAATAAGAAATCAGTGATTCAAACTCCAACTACACCAAAAATTAATCGTTATCTTAACCTGATGGTAAAGGACATTCATCATGGATCAAACACCATAACTAAGTTAAAATTCTATAGAATCTATTAAAAAAAAAAAGAGTAAATAATTGATGATGTGAGAATGGAAAGCACAATTAACATTCTATCTATTTCCCTTCATCAAATTTTGACAACTTTAAAGTTTAAAGGGAGAAGCATGATTTAAAAAAAATATATTATTTAAAAAAATAAAAAAAAGGTGAAGCACTAGCACCTTCATGACGTTTGGATGTGATGTGTTAGAAGTTAAATTTGTTTTTAATTAACCTTTCATAAATAAGTGAGAGTTTCATAAGTTAAATGTAGTGGGAGGTTTATTGAAGTTATGAGTGGGATTTATGAATGTAAGAGTTAGAAAATAAATGTTGTGGGAGTTAGAGGTTGGATGGTGTACTATATAAACTCATTCATCCGTCAAGTCCTAAGCAAGAGTTGAAGAGAAATACAAAGCATTAAAGTGTTCTAACTCTTATCTCTTCAGTCTCTCTCCCTTTGTTTAATTTGTGAGTGTGAGTCTCTTCTATACACTACGTAGTGTGTGAGTGTTTGTGAGAGTAAGTGAAGAAAGGCCTATCAGTATTTTGTTTTATTCCCAACAAAGTGGTATCAGAGCCAATCGGTTTGTGGTGAGAATGGCTATTGCCAATGGGATGGTATCGTTCCAATTTCCTTGACTTACTAAACAAAATTTTGAAAATTGGAGTATCCAAATGAAGGCATTGCTTGGATCCCAATATGCGTGGAAGATTGTGGAGAAAGGTTATGTGGAGTCACAAGATGAAGAATCTTTGACCCCAAACCAAAAGGAAGCCTTGCAAAAGGCTTGGAAGAAAGATCAACAAGCTCTTACATTGATATATCAAGGTTTGGATGAAACTATGTTCAAGAAAGTTGCAAATGCAATTTCATCCAAGCAAGCATGGGAGATTCTTAAAGTGAAGAAAGTTTGCCTTCAAACATTAAGAGCTGAGTTTGAAGGTTTGCACATGAAAGAATCTGAATCTATTTCAGATTATTTTTCAAGGGTATTGCCAATTATAAATCAATTAAATAGATATGGTGAGAACTTAGATGATGTCCGTGTGATAGGAAAAATCCTATGGTCATTAACTTCTAAGTTTGACTACATAGTTGTGGCGATTGAGGAATCAAAAGACTTGGGGTCAATGACCATTGACCAGCTCATGGGATCATTACAAGCCCATGAAGAAAGGCTCAATAAGAAGAAGCAAGAGCCTTTGGAGCAAGTCCTACAAGCTAAGCTCAGCTTGAATGAGAAAGGATGGCATGAAGGTAGCCAAAGAGGTCGAGGATGTGGACGTGGTAGAGGGAGAGGATTTGGAGGAAGGAATGGTCAAAACTCTCCCAATTATGAAGAGAGGGGTCAAAGTTCACAATGCACAAGAGATCATGGAAGAGGAAGTTTCTCAAGACCATTCAGAAGAAGGTATGATAAGTCTAATATTCAATGTTATAATTGTTAAAAATATGGGCATTATGCTATGTTGAAGATAAAAATGAAGAAGTAGAGCCGACTTTGTTGTTGGCATACAAAGGAGAAGACAGAGAAGAAAATGGTGCATGGTACCTTGACATTGGTGCTAGCAACCATATGTCTGGGAATAAAAGGATGTTTATGGAGATTGATGAATCGGTGGTCGGGAATGTTACCTTTAGTGACTCATCCAAAGTTTCAGTGAAGGGGATAGGTAAAATTCTTATTCGTTTAAAAAATGGAGACCATCAATTTATTTTTGATGTATATTATGTGCCAAGCATGAAAACTAATATTTTGAGTTTGAGACAACTCCTTGAGAAAGACTATGATATTCAATTGAAAGATAGTTACTTAATAAGGGATCATTGAAATAATGTGATAGCTAATGTGCCTATGACAAGAAATAGAATGTTCTTGTTAAATATTCAACATGATGTTATTAGATGTCTGAAAGCTTATTTTAAAGATTCTTCTTGGCTTTGGCATCTAAGATTTTGGGCACTTAAAATTTGGAGGACTACAGTTGTTGGTAAAGACAACGATGGTGAGAGGATTGCCTTCCATTGAGCATCCTAACCAACTTTGTGAAGGATGTCTCCTTGGCAAGCAATCAAGGAAGTACCTTCCAAAGGAAGCTAGTACAAGAGCAACCAAGCCATTGCAACTTGTTCATATTGATGTGTGTGGACCTATCAAGCCATCATCACTTGGTAAAGGTAACTACTTCTCTTTATTGATGATTTTAGTAGAAAAATGTGGACTTATTTTTTCCAGTAGAAATTTAAAGCATTTGGAGCATTTAAGAAATTTAAGGCATTTGTAGAAAAGCAGAGTGGCCATGAAATTAAGGCCTAAAGATTTGATAGAGGAGGCAAATTCACATCAAATGAATTCAAAGAATTTTGTGAAGCAAATGGGATTTGGCGCCCTCTAACAATTCTAAGGTCACCACAACAAAATGGTGTGGCAAAAAGAAAGAATTGTTCAATTCTTAGTATGGCCAAAAGCATGTTGAAGAGCAAGAAAATGCCTAAAGAATTTTGGGCTGAAGCTATAGATTGTGCAATCTATTTGTCTAATTGTAGCCCCACAAGAAGTGTACTAGGAAAAACCCCACACAAGCTTGGAGTAGGAAGAAGCCTATAGTTTCCATCTTAATGTGTTTGGGAGAATTGCATATCCACATGTACCAAATCAAGAGAGGTCCAAGCTAGACGACAAAAGCAAGAAGTATGTGTTCATTGGCTATGATCCAAGCTCTAAGGGCTATAAGCTCTATAATCCGAGCATTGGAAAGGTCATTGTTAGTCGAGATGTGGAATTCGATGAAGAGGGCTTATGGGATTGGAGCACCCAAAAAGAGAAGTATGATTTTTTTTCCTCTATTCGAAGAGGAAGAGCAAGGGAATGAAGTTCACGAAGAGCCTGTCACTTCACCTCCATCACCAATAGCATCATCTCCCATTCATGAAAGTCCATCATCATCATCATTACTAGAAGGAAGTTTTAGTGAAAGACCAAGAAAAATGAGAAGTCTCCAAGATATTTATGATTCAACAGAGGTTATAGATAATGTAACACTTTTTCTGTTTGTTGATTGTGAACCTACAAGATTTGAAGAAGTGGTGCAAGACAAAAAATGGAGAAATGCTATGGACGAAGAGATCAAGGCAATAAAGAAGAATGATACATGAGAGCTTGCAACTCTTCCAATTGGAAAGAAGACAATTGGTGTAAAAGTGGTGTACAATTTGAAGAAGAATGCAAAAGGAGAGATAGAAAGATACAAAGCAAGATTGGTGGTGAAAGGCTATAGTCAATGGCAAGGTATTGATTATGATGAGGTATTTGCCCCAGTTGCTTGTTTGGAAACTATACGATTGCTAATTTCTTTAACAACTCAGAATCAATGGAGAATTTTCCAAATGGATGTAAAATCCGTATTTTTGAATGGCTACCTTAAGGAAGACCTTTATGTTGAGCAGCCTATAGGCTATGTTGTAGAGGGGCAGGAAGATAAAGTTTTAAAGTTGAAGAAAACTCTATATAGCCTGAAACAGGCACCAACAGTTTGGAATAGCAGAGTTGACAAATACTTCTAGGTTAATGGGTTTTCTAAATGCCCACATGAACATGTGCTTTATTGTAAGGTGCATAAAAATGGAGACATTTTAATTGTTTGTTTGTATGTAGATGATTTGATTTTTATAGGCAACAAGCCAAGTATATTTGATGGTCAAATTAGCTAAAAATTTGATGCTGGAGATGCCTATTATTTGTAGTAGAATGAACAAAATAAAAATCACAAATAGATTTGAGAAAGACGCATAGGATTTCTAAAAGAAATTTTACCAAACACATGAGATGCAACAATAATAAAATTACAACACCGAATACTTTTTGACTTTTTGACACTCTACAAACAAGCACAAAAAATGTTCATTATCATATGTTTCATATCAACATTAGGAATTTCCACAACAATAATAGGCCATAAAACTGCAGTAACAATTCTAAGTCAGTTAAAAATAACAAAAGTCAATATCATTGAAAATTTTGGAAAGAAAAACAATAGAATCACTTCAGAAAATGCAAGAATACTAAATAGAAAGGAAAAAATAAGATCACTTTTTTATTGCGCATTTACCTTAATGGTCTTCCTATTGTTGCCTTAACTTTGAAAGTTTCAGACAAATATAATTGATGTCTTCTCAAAATAGTGAAAACTAAGGCTTGATTGAAAAACATGGAGAACAATTAGTATTGTGCTAATTTTTTTGTTGTAGATGATGGGTGATTGTATCTAGAATGTGCATTGGTATATATAACATTGTAAAACTTAAATAAATAATCAATGTATGAGTAAGAGAGAGATAAGGTTGTGAAAAACTGAAATTTTGGAAGAAAAAACATTATAACGATAGATAGATGAAGAGACACTTAATGCTTGATGTCTTCTCAAAATGGTGAAAACTAAAATTTGATTGAAAAATATGGAAAACAATTAGCATTGTGCTGAATTTTGTTGTTATAGATGATGGCTAATTGTATCTAAAATGTGTATTGGTATATATAACATCAAAAACTTAAAAATAAATAATCAATGTATGAGTGAGAGAGAGATAAAGTTGCGAAAAATTGAAATTTTGGAAGAGGAAACACTAACAGTAGATAAATGAATGGACACTTGAAATGTTAATTTTATCCACTAAAAAGATAATGACTTATTCAATTTTGAAAATTTTGTCCATGATTTGTATTTAATTATTTTATATAAAAAAAAAATTAAAAAATCATAAAGAGAAAAATGATTATAAAGAAAAAGAAAAGCAGTATGATGTGGCTAATGAAGTGACTTAACAGGAGCATACCAATATTAAATGCTACGTTTCAACTTTTAGATATACTAGTCGCTAACCCATGTGATGTACGGGAAAGCTATTAAGTATGAGAGTTGAAAAAATATTAAGTTAAATTTTTATGTTTTTTGTGTGTGTGTGTGATAGTCCGATTTGATAGGCATTTCAAAATATGAACAAAATATCATACTTCTTTGTAATAAGCTCGAGGGGAGAGAGAGAGAGAGAGAGATCAACACCTTCTCTCTCTTGCTATTTTTATTGAGAAAGGACCAAGAACATATAGAAAACATAGTGAAGGCAGTTGTCACAATTATGATTACAGTAGTTATTGGTGAGTGTGACCAATGCCAAATTCTAGTTGGTTCATTAGTCCAATTGTGGGTCACATATTTTTTTAGAGCTTCACATCAGGATTCCGAGAATTTCCTAAATCAATTGTAGATTTTTCATTAGTCACACTTCTGCATTTGTGAATACTATTAATAATACCTTCAAAACTAATTGAACTAACTTTTACTTTGCTACAGTTTTTTCCCCAACTTAGTACCCAAACAGATAACTAAAATAGAGTACAACATGCAAAATCTATAAAAATCCAATACGACATCCAATATAGCAACTTGTAATAAGCACTCTGAAGATCAATAACTAAAATATAAATTGACCTTATATTAGAAGGAAACTCCCACTCCTTTTCTACGAAAACATACAAGCCTAAGAGGCTTGAGAGAGCTGATATTGAAATGACTTAATGTTTCAAATTGCAGAAATATTTGTAGATTTCATAAGGGTTTTTTTTTCCCCATGTAAAACATATGATCATGGAAATTCTCTCCTATCAGTTTTGTTAATTAACTCTTTAAACTATAAAACTTATACAACAAATGCAATAAAGATGCATTGGTACAGAAAATTTCTTACAAAAGTATTGTTTATACATTAAAGCTTTCTAATTTTACATGAACTATCATAATTTTAAGAATAATTGTAAAAACATAAAAAATAAAAAGTGAATATTCTACATTGTATGAATACTATATTCAAAAAGTTATTATAACATATTATAATTCCAAAGGTTGAAAAAGAGCACTTGAGTTAATTATTTCAATGATTGTTTTGGCTTTTTCCATCACACAATAGATAATAATGTTAGTCACACAGAAAGAAGATCTCTATCCCACAGAGCTATCACTCAAGGATATTGGTGGCCGGGTATGCAGAAGGAAGCCCAAGAATACGTCAAGAAGTATGATCAATGCTAGAGGTTTGCTCCAAACATCCACCAACCAGGAGGGGTCCTCAATCCTCTCCCTAACCCTTAGCCGTTTTCTTAGTGGGGCTTGGATATTGTAGGCCCTTTCCCTAAAGGGGCAGGAAATAAGAGATACTTATTGGTCGATATAGACTATTTCACCAAATGGGTCGAAGCCAAGCCCCTAGCCAACATCAGGGATGTGGATGCTAAGAAATTTATTTGGAAGAACATTGTTACTCAATTTGGAGTCCCTCATACCCTCGTTTCGGATAACGACCTTCAATTTGATAGCAAAGCCTTCAGGAGATACTATTGTGACCTGGGAGTTACAAACAGATATTCCACTCCGGCCTACCCCCAAGGGAATGGACAAGCTAAGGCTGTTAATAAATTCATAGCCAATGGGCTAAAAAAGAGATTGGATGATGCAAAGGGAAGTTGGGTGGAAGAGCTGCCACATGTTCTGTGGACGTATCGGACTACACCACGTCGGTCAACAGGAGAGACTCCATTTTCCATGACTTATGGGGTCGAGGCTGTCATCCCCCTAGAGACTAGCTTCCCAACGCTAAGAACGAGCACCTTCACTCCAAGCAACAATGACGAACTGCTATGAAAGAGTTTGGATTTAATTGAAGAAAAAAGAGAAAAGGCAATGATACATTAGCCTATTACCACTAGAAACTCAAGCAATGTTATGATGCCAATGTAAAACTACGGCCACTAGCACTTGGAGACTTAGTGCTGAGAAAAGTTTTGGGTAATGCCAAGAACCCGTCCTGGGGAAAGCTGGAGCCCAACTGGGAAAGTCCATATCGCATTACTTCAGTAACAAGAATAGGTGCATATCATTTAGTAGACTTAGATAAGAGAGTTGTACTCCGCCCATGGAATGTAAATAACCTAAGAAGGTATTATTATTAATAAAAACAATTTTGTTTGCACTCTGATTTATTGTAATTGCGTGTCATGCGGTTCACTACTATTCAAGTATTAAACAGAACCTAAATCCTGCATGGCTCTTCGGACCACAGGTTTAGGGGAAATTAATAACTTATGACATCTATTCAAGTATTAAATAGAATCTAAGTCCTGCATGGCTCCTCGGACCACAAGCTTAAGAGAAATTAATAACTTATGACATCTATTCAAGTATTAAACAGAATCTAAGTCCTGCATGGCTCCCTAGACCACAGGCTTAAGGGAAATAATAACTTATGACATCTATTCGAGTATTAAACAAAACGTAAGTCCTGCATGGCTCCTCGGACCACAGGCTTAGGGGAAATTAATAACTTATGGCATCTATTCGAGTATTAAACAGAATTTAAGTCCTGCATGGCTCCTCGAACCACAGGCATAAGGGAAATTAACAACTTATGGTATCTATTCAAGTGTTAAACAGAACCTAAGTCCTGCATGACTCCTCGGACCACAGGCTTAGGTGAAATTAACCACTTCTATTGATTTCTCAAATAACAAACGGATCTTAAAATGGGTCAGGCCTTTCCAACCACATATGGGGATGAAACTATGCATTCTATGATCTTAAAATGCATATATGTAGATGTTTAAATAGGACTTGAAGCCAAAACATATCCAAGGCAAATTTAAACTTATATTTATGCGCAATATACAGACTGTCTACCCTTTTTTGTTCTTTTCCGCATGATATAAGTCTATGCATGTCAGTCTTCATTACCTAAGATTCAATTCACAACTTTACCCTTGACACTTAGTCATATTGGCAAACAAAATATTATTGTAAACTCTAATTGAAGGCACAGTTACATTAACTCAAAGCTATGCAATAAAATTCAAATCACATCAGGCAAAAGAACAAAAAATGAAAGGAAGAGCATTCTCATTAAGTAATAAAGATAGTACATTATGCTCGGACGTGATGTCTTTAAAACAAAAACAAAAATACACTTCTACTACAAATGGTATTATAAGAGAAACCCTAGAGGCTAAGCTCAGCAGGAGGGTCTTCATTTTGGCCTGGCTGAGAAGGAGGGACATCCTTAGCTTGGGTCAGCTCTATGATTCTCGGCCTCTGCTACCTTCTCCTTGGCGGCATCCTTTAACTTGGCAGAGAGTTTCTTCCCTTTGCCCTTGCCTTTGCCCTTCTCCCCCTCGGCTCCCTGGCCTTGGTCGATAGCTTGGCTTGACCCCTTCGTAGTTTCAGTTAACGGGATAGCATTTGGGATAGTCGTAGATTGCTCGGAAGATTCTGGGGCATCAGCAGGGACTTCCTGAATCTCTGGGGGATAGAAGATGCTTTCAGGCAGCCTCCAAATAGAGTCTGCAGGGACACCCGCAACGTTGAAGGCCTTGTCCTATGTAACGCTGCAATAATCCCTACATACCTCTGATAGCTCCTCAGTAAGCCTTACTTGCGTCTCCTCCACGCCATTGGTATGCAGCTCTCTTCTCGGCCTCGACTGCTTCCTTGGCCAGCTGGGTTTTCTCCTTGGCCTTCTGCAATGCAGCTTTGAGATCTAAGACCATCTGTTTCTCAATGGCTAGATTGATCTCAATCACGTGCAACTTCTGGCGCTGATCTTTAGCTTGCTTCTTCGCGGTTTTCAAGCTAGCCTCGGCACTCAAACGAGCTAATTGTGCCTCCTTCAGCTTATCAGTTAGCTTGCATTGCTCCTGTTTGATAGCCCCTAGTGTTTTCTCAGTCTCGGCATGAGAGAGGGCTTCAGCATCGGCCCGCTTGCGAGCGTCACTATACCACTCCTCGACCACAAAAATTTGCTGAGTAATCTGCCCAAAGGTCACAAAACAGCATGAGTTAAAACAAAATACGATTCAGCATTTATGTGTGTAAAGGGATAAGTTGTCTTACCATCGCAAGGTCCCTCTTTAGGGACAGGAAGAGGTCATTTTACAAGTGTGGTAGGCCTTTTTGTGGTTAAAGTGGGCTGGGCTGCTTTCTACGATATTGGGCTAGAGTATTCTAACTAAGGGAGTTGAGACCGGTCCAACTGCAACTCAATTTAGTCCGGCTCGTGCGCAAACTATGTTTCGTCTGCCAGGAGCATGCTTACGGCGGACAGAATGTGGTGCTTATCTTTTGTTTCTGCTGCAGAAGTAACTTTTCTCCAGTTTCTACCACAAAAGGAACTTTTCTCCAATTTTTGCCGCAAAAGGAATTTTTCTCTAGTTTCTGCCACGGGACTGACTTTTTTGCTATGTAGCAAAACTTTCTATTATGCAATAAAACTTCCTGCTGTGCAACAAAGCTTCCTACTGTGCATTAAAGTTGTCTGCTGTGCTTTAAAGCTGTCTGCTGTGCTTTAAAGCCTTCTGTCATGCAGTAAAACTTTTTGCAATGTAAATGACTACTCTTCATTTTTATTGCAGAAATACTTTTCTACTTCCTGCACATAAACAAATCTAAAGCCCAAAGAAAATACCCATCAAACAAATGTTAGTTTAAATGGGTTAGCATATTCTCAAATATATACATACATATATGAGTGTATATACTTATACGTAATCACATATACATATATAAAATATATTTTGCAGAATATGAGAAACAAGATATATGTATATATATACTTATGGCAAGATAATAATTAGTTTGTGTCAACAGTGAAACACGTAATAACAAATAAAGAAAAAAGTTTCCGCAGAAAAGGTTTAGCTAGTATAATAGCTAACACGGTACATATAATGAAAATGTGCTACAGCAGAATAACTAGTACAAAAAGTAAAGATACCACAATAGGACAATTGATGCAGCATATATGATAAAAACCGTGCTACGGCAGGATGACTAAATACAGCAAATATAATTTAGGGATAATTACACATAACCCACCTGTGGTTAGGGCGAAAATCACTTTGCCTACCCGTGGTTTGAAAAGTATCACTTAACCCACCTGTGGTATGTTTCCTTCAATCTCCATAACCCACCTCAAGCCCAGCTGTTACAAAAACACCTCTTAACACCAAAACACAACATAACGCGAATCAAAACACCCAAAACTCAGAAACTTTTCAAGAGAGAGACTTGTGGTGAGATCAACGTGTTCTTCGTGGTTTTTAGATCTCTTTTTCAGCCTTTCCCGGCCCGGTGGTTTCATGTCGTCACGGTGGCTCAAACTTTATGTCTCTCTCCTCCCAAAACAAAAAATAAAGCAAAAATGCAAGAGAAACAAAATCAAAAAGTGGTAACTGGGTTTTGGGCAACTGGGTTTTGATCATTTTCTAGTTTCTACAGTTTCAAATGGTGGGTCGGGTGGCTATGGAGGTTCTGGTGGGAGAGGTGAAGGTAGTGGTGGTGGTGATGGTGGTGCTGGCAGCAGTTTATGTTGTTAATGGTTCCCAAATGTAGTTTATGTTATGCTTTTTGGTTTCCAATCTTTTTTTTTTAAATTCGAGGAGTTAGCCAAAGGGTTGAGGGAGGCAATGGGGAAAACTTCTATCTTTCTTTTCTCTCTATTGTGAACCCATAACCACTGGCCATCGTGATTTCTGCCAAAAAAAATAAAGCACACCCAAATGCAAAAACCAACAAAACCCACAAATGGTGACACAAAACCACCAAATGGAAAGCCACAACTCATTAATGGCGAGAAAATTTGTAACCACTTATGGAGAGCCAGAACCACCGTGATGAGATGAAACCACCGGGCCAGGACAGGCTGAAAAAGAGATATAAAAACCACGAAGAACACGTTGATCTCACCACAAGTCTCTCTCTTGAAAAGTTTCTGAGTTTTGGGTGTTTTGATTCGCGTTATGTTGTGTTTGGTGTTAAGAGGTGTTTTTGTAACGGCTGGGCTTGAGGTGGGTTACGGAGATTGACGGAAACATACCACAGGTGGGTTAAGTGATACTTTTCAAACCACGGGTAGGCAAAGTGATTTTCGCCCTAACCACAGGTGGGTTATGTGTAATTATCCCTATAATTTATAATGAGAGAAATCAAATATATTTGCAATCAAAATCAAGTATTGAATCTTCCCATAGGATAAGTAAAACAAGAAAGAACCCAAACCCCAACTTGAACAACCTTGTAATAGGCATTTACTATCAAAGTTGTGCATTTTGGAGAATAGGCCTAAATGGCTACTAGCTATTACTTTTGAGGACATCAAAGAGTGGGTTTGCCAAGAGGGAGGGAAAAAATGGTCTATTGAAGCATGCCCCTACTCTTGCCATATTTTCTCTCTTTGTTTTACCACTTTCTTTCTTTCTCTCCATTCTTTCTTTACTTTTAGTTTTTTTATTACTCTCCTACCGTGTGTTGTTCCCCATTTGTGGTCTTTCTTTTTCCTGGGTCCTTCTCTGTAGTCGCTTACTACTCTCTTACCATGAGTTTTCCTCCCTTAAGTGCTTCCCTCCATTGGGTCTCTCTCTTTCGGTGTTTTTCTCTCTTACCCTTAAAGCTTCACCAACTGTTTTTGGTTTGTTGTGGGCATCCTTTCAAGATTACCCACTCACCCATTGGTCGCCCAAACCATTGCCATTGTTCAGTTCATGTCTGCTGCACTACTACTCATTTCACGACAAAATTCCCTTTTGTTTGTTCCTGCTGTATACCTTTACCTCACTACCTAGCTCTATGGCATGCATCAGATGGTCCCAACCATTTATTATTTCTTTTGGGTAAGATACCATCCCAGCAAGATATATTCCCCAAAAGAAGTCACGACAGGAAACCAAATATAGACCCCCTTTTCCCCCCACCACCAAACCACGCCCTCTGAATCCCCTTGATCGTGGGCTCACCTCCCTTGTATTGGCTGGGTACAGGTTGGTGGTGCCCTGACCCTTCTGTGCTTACTCCACTGTCTTCTGTGTTTGTCTTCCATGTCGTTTCTGCTGTAGCAGCTTAGCTTTGTTTTGGTCTGCTGTGTGTTTTGTCTTATTTCTTCACGCGTTTCCTACTACATTTGTCATTTTCCTTTGGTTTGGCTTTTCTTTCCTTCACGTGATTCCTGCTGCTGACACTTCCTGCCGTTCCTTGTTTCTTTTCATCGTGCTTCTTCATATCAGTTTTCACGCTTATCCTTTTATACAAAAGAATTTGGGCCTTTGTGGGCCAGATAATGTTGACTGGATCAAAAGAGTCTTGGGCCTAATTTGTCTTTATTTGTCGAAGCCATTCTGCCAGGGAACTATATTATGCGGTCGCTCTGTATTCTGCGGCAGATTTGCATTTTGCTGTAGATTACTTTCACTTGCACTTATTTCTTTGGACCTTTCTTGCACTTCGATCTTCTTGGTGGGTCTTTGGGCCTTGCTTTTTCATTGGGTTTTCTTCCTCATGGGCCTTTAGGTATAGTTTTGCAAAAATGGGCATCAACGCGAGAAACACCTGTAAGCATCCATGTCCCTGGGAAGGAGTATGGGCTGCTCCAGGGTTTCAGCAATGTATCCTGCTCGGCCCCTCTGATATTCTCAAACAGAGGCGTTCCAGGGAATTGGTGCCCCATCCACCTCGAGCCGAGGGCTCCAAGTACGTTGTGCCATGCGCACTTCAGCTCTATCTTGCTCCTCGTTGCTGTCCACGGACTGGGCCCTCTTGTCTCGAGGCTCCTGGACCACCTTTTGATGTTTTGTCCCTTGCCGAGGACCCACCTCGCCTTCTCGAGCGACTCGGCTGGCCTTTTCTTCTTCAGGTCAGGGTTAGGCTTTAGGCCGAGGTCGGCGGGGACTTGTGGAGGCGCAGGAGGAAGGTTGGAGGGAGCTTGGGACTTAGTGGGTACCTTCAAGGTTGACCCCTTGGCCCTGGCAGCCATGAGCTCCTTAAGCTCTTATTGCCTTTGTTCAAGGCCATATTGTCTTCCTCTTTGTCGAAGGAGTTATCCTGGCAGGCGACCACAACAACAAGGGTGTGAATGCCAGAATTCCTGTCTGACTCACCCTCGACGTTCGAGAGGTTAATCAAAGGAGCCTTTGGATTGTTTTCTTTGAAATAGAACTCGTCTATCTCCTCCTCTAATGAAAGGCGAGATAAGGCAATCTCCTATTCAAGAAATGTTGCTGCTTCAGGATGGTCTTATGGAGGTGGCTGTGCAGTTGGTGGAAGGTTTTGTGGAATTGGCAAGGCAACTAGGGGAAGATCCCTTCAAGCCAAAAATCATGGCTTAGAGACATTGATTCGAGCTAACCTTGAACTCCCGGCTCTTATTGATTGGCCTATGTCCTGAAAGATGCAGGACACAGACTCGTAATCCAAGATCAGGTGAGCGACTCACAATTGTCCGTCCTCGCTCACAAAAATTTCCGACCTCAGAAGGTAATTAAGGGCCTGAACGTTGGTATGGCTAAGCCGTGGAGCAACGTGAGCTTTATCTGCAAAACAGCTGAGAAGGAAATCATGGTCAGATTGCTAAAAGAATATTTTCTACCAAAAGAAGATGAAGTGTCAAGTAAAAAGAATAAAGCTAAAAGGTTAAGTCCCCTTCCAAAGGGACTGATCCTAAAGGTACTATACCTGGATCTCCTGCCCGAGTTGGATAATGAAGACCATTCCCCTGAGGCAATCAGGTAGTCATCCTTCATACCCTTATTGGACTTAGGAAGACAAGAGATTAACCTAATGACCTCGGACCAGGATTTGAGGTAGTAACCCACACTGGCAAGCTTGTGGCACTCGTACATGTGAACCACATCGTACCACGCGAGCCCTAAGCCCATCTGCTCGTTCAAGGCATCTACGCAGCCCAAGACCTTAAATAGGTTAGAGGCGCACTGGTAGGAGGTCAATCTATGGTTAATCAAGTAGTCTTGGGTTATCCTACCCATGGGAAGCATCATTCCTCCCTTTATGAAAGCGATTATAGGAATGACGACTTGACTCACATCTCTATCAGTCAGTACTCGGTGCAGGAGGCAATATTCTAAAACCACCCCCTGTGGAATACTGTACCTAGCTCTAAAGCCCTCCATACCAGCCGGTGTGTCTATTAAATGATTGAATCTACCCATCTAGATAAATTGAGAGGCTGAGAAGAAAGGCAGAGAGGAAAAAAGGGTAATATAAAGAAATGAAAACTTACGGGTACTCGTACGACAATCTCTAAAACTTTCAAAGATTTTTTCAAAGGAAAACTTCTTACAGGAAATGACTACGGAAACTCAAGAGTTTGGTGCGTTTTATGAAGACTGGGCGCTGGAGTTCTTTGAAGTTCTTGAAGATTCATAAAAAAAAAAAGGAAAAGGGGGGGGCTCCTTCAAGGCTTTATATAGAAAGAGAAGATGGAAGGGAGTACTCCCGCTCAAAATACTAGAAGAAACGTCAGTCATTGGATCTGCGTTTCGCCGTTGGATGCAGGGGACACAAAGCCGCCTAGAGTAATTAATAGCGCCTCGTAGACTACGAAGCGTCAAAAACAATCATGAAGCGTATAAAACCACACTCCCACATGTGTGAATCAAAAATCAGTTGATCTTATCTCTTAAAAATCAAAATCCCACTTTTCCTCCTCGGATGGGAGGGAAAAATTAAAATTTTGAGGGACTATTGTGGGGACTAGGGCCCAAAATAACGTATTGGGCCTTGGGCCTTATCCGGGGACACTAACAAGTCTGAGGATGAGGAGATAACTATTAAATGATTCCCAGTAAAAGTCTCATCAGCGGGAGATGAAGGGAAGGAGATCCGAGGAGGAATTCCTCCTCAAACACGACGAATGCAGTCCAAGTATGTACTCTATCAATTGAAATGTGTCCCATGAACATGTGAGAGGGAAGGAAACCCGAAATATCCAAGGAAAAGCTACTACCACCGCATTAAATGCGCTGCAGCTACTTTTCTGGCCGCATTAAATACGCTGTAGCTACTTTTCTGGCCGCATTAAATACGCTGTAGCTACTTTTCTGGCCGCATTAAATACGCTGTAGCTACTTTTCTGGCCGCATTAAATACGCTGCAACTACTTTTCTGGCCGCATTAATGTGGAGAAGACCTCTAAACAGTGTTTCCTTGACTACCACAACTCACAAAATGCTGAAAGGGGTGTCTGATGGGATGGACACTTAAGTAGGGATCCAAATGATCAAAAAGTGTAAGGTCTAGATGATCAGAAAGACGTTATATAATGTGGAAGAACCCCATGAGAAGGGGGGCGAAAAAGACGGAGAAAGAGAACACTATAGCATGCTAAACTATTTTAATATCCAACTATGATCAGTATACAATAACTTTGGCCTCCTCGGACTAAAAGTCCATTAACGCCAATATCTCTTATTTGTGCTTGATTTTCTTTTAATCCAACATTAGCTGTTGCCTAATTCATTAAGACTAGGGGTGTCCACGGGTCGGTCCGGGTCGGGTTTGTGCCTAACTCGGAACCGACTCGATGACATCGGGTTTCCGACAAGAAAACCCATAGCCGACTGCAAACACCAACGGGTCAGGTCGGATTGGAATTGTTTGATCGACGGTCGGATCGGTCGAAGCCGACGATGATGATGCTGACGGCGACTGTATTTTTTACCGGATCTTTGCCGGATTTGTGCAAAAATCACCAGATCTAAGCAAAAAAAATAAAATAAAATCGTCACCTGATTTTTGCAAAACTCATGAGATCTGAGCAAAAATACACCAAATCGTCGCCGAATTTAAGCAAATACCATCGGTGTTTCACCGAATTTGAGCAAAACCCATCTTATTTTCAACGGATTTGAGCCTTATTTGAGCAAAATCCATTAGCTTGTAGCTAGATCTGAGTGTAAATGACGAGATGTCGCCAAATCCGGTGGAGATTTCATGGATCTAGCTGAAATCTCGTCGAATTTAAAAAATCTCGTCGGAAAATGCTATAGAGCTCTGTCGGTTCGGGTTTCTTCGGGTTTTGGGGAGAAGATCCGAGACTGAACCGCCCAGATCAGATTCTGGGGAAGAAAACCCACCACCGACCACCGGAGTAGTCGGGTCGGCTGGCGGTCGGTCCGGGTCCGGTCGGATTTACTGGGTGGGTCGGGCCACCGGTTGAGTTGGACACCCCTAATTAAGACATAATTCTTTGATCCATTCTCTACAAATTTATTGTATTGGGCTCATTAGATCGAGACTCCATACATTTTGGGTTTGGACTCCAAATTGTGTCCCTACAAAATATATATATATATATATATATATATAAATAGATTATTGACTTTACATATTCATCTTTGTTGGTTTTAACATCTATATATATATATATATATATATATATATATATTTCTTTTTTATTTCCAATTTTTCTATAATTTTTTTTACAATCACTTATTTTTTAAATATTTACACTTTCTTCAACCTTTCTTATTCCCTTACTTTTTCTTTTTTCTTTTTTTCGGTAAAACAAGCTTTATCATTACTTAGGAATTCACAAGTCTATTACAACGTAAATTAGCCTTATCAAAGTCTAATATATCCTCCACCACAGATGGTGGGTTACAAAACATTACAAAGCTAGACAAAAGTTGCGCTCCTAATTTAGCCAAAGCATCAGCGCATTGGTTTGCTTCCCGGAAGGCATGGATCACGCGCTTGCTTGGGATTTCCTTCAAGAGACTCCTGCAATCAGATAAGAGAGGCTCCATTAAGAGATTTTCAGTTTCATTATTCATTAGAATAACTATACTCAAAGCATCAAGTTTAACAATAAGTTGCTGAATGCCCATCTCCTTTGCTAACAACAACCCGTCTCTCAGAGCCCAAAGTTCAGCCAATGCACTATTAGTGAGCCCAAGGCCTCTAGCAAACCCCTTCAGCCAAGTCCCCTCATGATCTCTAATTAAACCCCCTCCACCAGCTCTATCCGGCCTCCTCATTGCTGAACCATCGGTATTAAGTTTCATCCAACCCCTTGGAGGCTTCTCCCACCCCACGGGGACAATGGTTTTTTGTTGTTTGATCTTAGAAGCAAGACCAATGGCAAAATATTCAGTACCGGCTTGGATACATTTCCTCCAAAAGTGAGAATCCACCACACCAGTCCTAAAAATGAAATTATTTCTATGAGTCCATAGGTGCCACAAACCCATAGGAAATAGCACTCTCCAAGGAATTCCTTTCACAGCAGCATTCATGCCATCTTTACAATTGATTTCCAGCCAAGTTTTAAAGGGCAAATTGAAAGAATTCATGTTGCAATGGGGCACTTGCAGCTGTGACCAGAACTGATGAGCAACTTCACAGCTCCTAAATAAGTGTTCAATAGATTCATTATGCTTGCAACACATTTTACACAAAGGATCAAGGCTTAAACCTCTTGAACCCAACACTTGTGCTGTAGGAAGACTATCATGAAGACATTGCCAAATAAGGAATTGGATCTTTGGCAAAGTTTCAGATTTCCAAACCCAATTAAATGACAAAGTACCCGGGTTCAGGGGATTTAAGCCCCTTGCAAGCAGATATGCAGCTTGGATAGAGAATAATCCATTATTAGAGTATGCCCACATGAGACTATCACACTCTTGGTTAACAAAAGAGAAAGGAGTAGCCTTAATGGTGTTTTGCACACTTTCAGGAAGCTCAAAGGAAATGCTTGAAGGCCTCCACACAAGGTTATCATCAAAGCATTGCCTCACAGTCAACACTTCCTCCTCCCGGGTTAGTGGTCCTTCAATTAGCTCCCTAAGTCTCCCACAAGGCAGCCAGAAATCCCTCCACATGCTCACAGACTCCCCCTTTCTTATGGTCCATCTTAAGCCTTTAACATAAGTAGGCCCTCCCTTCTTACAAGCAGCCCATACCCGAGAGCAAGGCAAATGCCTGCCAACATCAGTAACTCTGTTAGGACAGAGATATTTGGCTGCTAGCATCTTTGCCCAAGGTTTCTCCCCCTCTTGACCAAGCCTCCAACAAAGCTTGGCTAAAATGGCTTCATTTCTATGTTTCATAGAAAAAAGCCCCAAACCTCCCAACTCTTTAGGCAAAGTAACAGTGCTCCACTTCACCATATGCATCCTCCTCCTTTCCTCTGTTGACCCCCATATGAAATCCCTCATCATTTTGTCCATGGCATCACACACCTTGACTGGAAGGCAGTGGCACTACATGTAGTACTTGGCAATGGGAGCAGCAGCAGTCTTTGCAAGCACAAGTCTCCCAGCTTTAGACAGAACTTTAGACTTCCAACCAGCTAGTTTACTTTGGATTTTGTCCAAAATAAAATTGAAAGCAGTGCCAACTCTACCTTTGTGGATGATGGGGAAGCCTAAGTATTTACCTAGGTTATTGGTAGCAATGATTCCCATTTTCCTGCATAAAGTCCTCCGCCTCCTAGCAGGAACATTTGAAGAGAAGAAAATTCTAGATTTTCCATAGTTAACCTTCTGCCCAGCCATGTTACAAAAGTTATTAAGAACTTCCATAATAGCATTACAATTCTTGGTATTAGCCTTAGCAAAAAGCAGAATGTCATCAGCAAAAAGAACATGAGAGAAGCTAGGCCCATTTCTAGAAGCTTTAACCATATCCCACTTCTTATCCTCACACTTCTTGGTAATTTGAGCTCCAAAAAACTCCATGCATAAGAGGAAAAGATAGGGAGAAATAGGATCCCCTTGCCTTATTCCTCTTGAAGGGCAGAATGATGGAAGTTTACTTCCATTGAAGAGAAGGGAAGTGGAAGACGTAGCCACACAACTTAGGATGAGCTTGATGATGTTCTCAGGAAAACCAAAATGTATGAGAATCATCCTGATAAAGCTCCACTCTAATCGGTCATAAGCTTTCTCCAAGTCTATCTTAACCACCATATACCCATCTTTCCCTCTTCTATTTCCAAGAGAATAGATAAGCTCTTGAGCAATGATTACATTGTCTGAACCTCTCCTTCCCTCCAGAAAAGCAGCTTGCATGGGAGAAATAAGCTTAAGCAGAAGGGGTTTAATTCTATGAACGAGAATTTTTGAAACGATTTTATACACAGTGTTATCCCTTACTTTTTCATCTCTCCACTACCCTCTACTTTAATATTGCTATTCATATTTCTCTTCATCTTCCTTTATTTGTCTCTTCTTATCCGTTCTCTCTTACTATAAATTTGTCACTCTTTTGTATTCTTTGCATAGTTTTCTGTCACAAAAAAGTTCTCTCTGTCTCTCTGTCTCTCTGTCTCTCTGTCTCTCTCTCTGTCTCTCTCTCTCTCTCTCTCTCTCAATGTTTTGGTGGATTTTTATTTTTTATTACATCTCCACTTTAGGTTGATAAATTTTTGTGTTTTTAAGAATTCTAATTTAGGTTGATACAATTTAGTTTTGTGTTTTAAGTTATTATTATTATTTTTCTCTTAATTTGATTGTTAAATTTTATCTGATTACATTATAAAAAATTAAAGATAGTAGATAAAAATAAAATAGTATTCCATTACATAGCATAATTTGGATAATTTAGTGTTTATTGTTATATTTTTTAATTTTTCTTATTTGTTTCTTCTCTTCTATTTTACTCAATATTGAAATTCAACCACATCCTCATTATCATTAAATTATTTATATTTTCTCTCTATTTTTGTTTTAAAAAATAAAAAATGTAATATTTTACTTAAATTCAAATAAAAGAAAATTGTGCTCATACAAATTGTACTCATTTTTTTTTTAATATTTACACTTTCTCTAACCTTTCTCATTCTCTTTACCTTTTCATCTCCCTAAACATTCTACCTTGATATCATTTTTCCTCTTTTCTTTTATCTTCCTTTATTTTGTCTCTTTTTATTATCATCCTCTGAGTATAAATTTGTCATTCACTCTTCCATTCTTTACATAATTTTCTCTCACAAAAAAGTGGTTATTTCCCACTCTTTCTCCCTTAATTTTTTTGTGGATTCTTATTTTTATTTTTCTTGCATCTCTATTTTAGTTTGATTGTTTTGTATTCTTTAGAACTCTATTTTGGTTGATGGGATTTAGTTTTGTGTTTTAAGTTTTTTATTTTTTTATTTTTATGACTTTTATGACTTTTATTGTTAAATATTATCATATTGCATTATAAATAATTAAAAATAGTATATAAGAATGTACTATTATTATATTACATAGAATTATTTGGATAAGTTAGTGTTTATTGTTATGTATTTTATTTTATTTTTTGTCATATCATTTTATTTAACATTTAAATTCAGCCACATCCCCCATATATATCATTAAATTATTTATATTTCCACTCCTTTTTTATTTTAAAATTTTTAAAATATAATATTTTTCCTAAATTAAATAAATAAAATTGTCCACATTAAGTGGAGTAATGCTAGGGAAACACTCATTCTCACACCCAATGCATCAAAGGAAGAATGAAATACAAAACAAATCAAGTTAGAGAAACACTAAATTTAAAAATTAAAAAAAAAAAACTAATAATGCATATTTAATGTCATAGAATCATCATCAAATTATGGAAAACGATAGGTTGCAAATGAGAGAGAGAGAGAGAGAGAGAGAGAGAGAGAGAGAGAGAGAGAGAGAGAGAGAGAGAGAGAGAGAAAATCAATACAAAGTAATAAAGAGTAGGTAAAGAAAAAAAAACCAGAGTTGGTAAAGAAAAAAAATCAATACAAAGTAATAAAGAGTAGGTAAAGAAAAAAAAACCAAACGTCAATTAGTAATTGTTGATTGGAAAACAAAGAGGTTGTAAGGAGAAGTTAAAAATAAAATAGAGATTACCGTGTGAAGAACATTAAAAACTTTACAGTGTAATAACATAAACCGTTAAATTCACTTAAAAAATTAAATCAACAATCAACAATTAAATACAATCATAGTACTAAATTTAAATTTAAAACTAATCAAACTCTAACTATGGAAACCATATTAATCATAACTAAAAAAGAGATGTTCTCTGATAGTAGTAGAAATTACATAGAAAATAAAGTTAGAAAATTTAAAAATTCATTTTTTGACATTTCATATAACCTTATTTATAATATATAAATAAATATATATATATATATATATAATTTTCATACACTATTACATTCAAAAATCTAATGAACAGTGCTATCTCTCATTTATTGTCTTTATTATGCAAATCATTAGTTAGTAAATATATGATAATGGTAAGAAGCGTTACAAATGAGATCACAAAAAAATAATATAAAATTAATTAGCCACTATCATTATGGAGTAGTAATCTATAATCTTACGCATTCAAAAAAGTGAAATATAGAATTTTCTTAAAGGTATGTGTAAAGATTTACTATATTTTTTTGTGTGAGTGTGTGTGTGTGTGCGTGTGTGTGTGTGAAGGTAAAAAAAAGGTATCTTTAAGGTTTTTATTAACTTAAAACTAATGAAAAACTAATGGTTAATAACAAAAATTATAGTATTAATAAAATATTTAATGATACCATCCTAAAAAAATTATCACGCGCAATATGGGTATGCGACTAGTTATCATAATACTTAGAACAATTTAAAAAAAAAACCCAAAAATTGCAACAAAATAAAAAAACATGTAATTAGCCAATACTTAAAAATATTTGGCTCTCCCATCCCACCTAACCAATGATCTTCCTCCAACCATTTCTCTCCCCTTTTTTACTCTTCTTCTCCCCATTATATCCCACATTACATTATTCTTCCTCCAATCATTTATCTCCCTTATTTACCTCTTTTTCTGCCCATCAATTCTTATTCCCATTTAATCATTATTGTTTTTTACATAAATTTACTATTACTAATTCTGAAAAATTTCTCTCCCAATCATTCCATATCTTATCCCTAAGAAAGAGTAATTACTAGCTCTTTATTTGATCTTCTTCTTTCTTTTGGTGAATTTTTTTTTTTTTTTTTTTTACTTGCATCTCTGTGGTGGATTTCCGATTCTTTCTAATAGCTAAGCTTTCAATTGATTGTCTTCTGATTTTGATTTCATTCTAATTTTTTTAAAGATAATATTTTAATTTTATGATGACCTTTGATTATCATTATCAAATTAATAGAGTTTCTCAAAAAAAATTATCAAATTAAAAGATAATCATCTTGAGAGTAGGAGAAATTTCATTCATTGCACGCATGTTCATGACCACTGCCTTCTGATCAGTTGCCAACAAATGCTCGAATAAAAAAATTAAGAAAAAAATTACCACCACAAAATTAAATTTGAAGCTTAGAAAAATTGTAGTTATACACGATAGAATTTAGAAAAACATAACCAACTATAACACAAGTTAGAACTATACAACTCAACTCAAAAAATCTTCATGAAATTTGTCCTTAATTCATACTCATGCACAAATTAACCATATGATCTGTTTTTTTTTTTTTTTTTTTTTTTTTTTTTTTTGAGAACTAACCATATGATCTGTTGATATGACTAGTGAGAACAATCTAGGTGGATTTTATATTTTATTATTATTATAACTTATATATTTCTTCTTAGTTTCCCTCTCACTTTATTCTAGTGACAAATTATTTATTGATACTTATTCCTCAACGTATATATTTTTTGATACTTAAGAATGGCTATTTGTTTTTATTGATTTTTTGAAACCCATTACATGTCAGGATTTAGATCTTTGACAATAGATTGCATAACTTGTATGCGATTGAAAATTTAAACTTTTTGCCTTCTTCATTGGCTTCGACAATTTGGAGCTAGTGCAGGAACAAAATACCCCGTAAGATATAAGATTCCTACTGTTACAAAGAAGCCAGTTGAATATCCAAACCCCAGTCCTTCCAATGAGAACCATGTCTTCTTACTCTCATGCTTTGATGGTTTTGTCGGTGATAGTTCTTCTGAACATGGCACCTGAATTTGCATTCCACACAAACCACTATTGTTGGCAAAAATGTTTGGATCATTCATTGTGTCCATTTGGTCACCAATTGGAATCTTACCTGTAAGCTCATTATTACTCACATCCAAAACAGACAATTGACTTTACTAGTGATTGGGGAATTATGCCTGATAGTTTGTTATGTGACAAGTCTAAACTCTCTAGACTCTCTAAATCACCAAGGGTTACTGGTACCTTACCAAAGAAGATGTTATGTGAGATGTTGAGAATCTTTAGACCCTTCAATCTGCCTAATGATGCTGGGATTTCACCAGAAAGTTGGTTCATTGACAAGTCTAACAAAGAGTAGAGCTCAATGTTGTGGCTCGAGAGACCTTGCTTCAACTTTTTCCAATTTACTATCAGATCATTAAACTCGATTGAGAATGAGAAAATATCAGAGAGTGATGAAAATTTTTCTTGTGTTTCAATCATACCAATAAGATTTCCAAACTTTGTAGGGATATTGCCAACAAGATGGTTGTTTGAAAGGTCAAGAATCCTAAGACTACTAAGATTGGAAATACCATCAGGAATAGAACCTTGGAGTGTGGTATTTCGTAAATTTAGGACTTGAAGGGTTGAGATTTGGCTAATAAACTCTGGGAATTCACCTTGGATTTTATTATCATGGATATCTAGGTGTTCAAGCTGGCTCATACTAGTCAAGTTTCTAGGGAAGCTGCCAGTAAACTTATTTTGTCCTAATGCAAGAATTCTAGTTTCTTGGGAAAATTTTGTTGGAATTTCTCCAGAGAATTCATTGGAAGAAAAGTCAATGTATCCAAGTAATACATTGGAGCTAAAATCTGGTAAGCTTCCAGAAAATCTATTGCTTGACAAGTCTAGTAATAGGAGGCGATAAATATTGGAGATAGATTGAGGTACCTTCCCTAAAAAATGGTTACCAGCCAACATGAGAATCATGATTGCAGAAGCATTACCAATATTGTTTGGCAGTTCTCCAGAAAAGTTGTTCCGGGATAGGGAAAGAACTGATAAACTTCGAGATCTGAAGAGACGAGGTGGCAAAGAACCTGTAAACCTGTTATCTGATAGAATTATACTTCCAACTTCCATTTCAACAAGCCATTGTGGGAACAAACCTTCTAGCTTGTTCTTACTCAAGTCCAAAAATTCGAGAGTCTTTTGTTTGGAAATCCAATATGGGATTTCTCCTGAAAGACCACAAGACTTCATAGATAATTGAGATAGCATACACTTTGGCACTATCTTTGCGTTGCTATTCCAAGTTAGATAATTCCCTCCAAGAAAAAGACGCTTCATGCCCTTGATATTAAACAACCAAGATGGAATTTCTCCACTGAGAAAGTTATTTTCCAACTGAAGTGTTTCTAACTTCATCAATTTCTGTATGGATGATGGAATTTTACCTGTCAACTTGTTGTTGCTCAAAGCCAAAGTAGTTATGTTGGATAGATTGCCAATAAAAGAAGGAATCTCCATTGACAAGAAATTGTCCCTCAAGTCCAATTCTTCCAAATTCTTCAAATCCAAAATTGAAGACGGAATTTCCCCAAAAAAATTGTTACTGCGAAAATACAATCGCTGCAACTTTGTCATGTTCCCTATCTCCTTAGGGATATTTCCACCAAGAAAATTTGCGTCCAGCTTCAATACCCTCAAGTTTTGAAGAGAGCCCACTTCCCCACTAAGAATACCGTGGAATGAATTGCTACTTATATCAAGATATTGAAGGTACCTCAAGTGAAAAACTTGAGAGGGAATGGAGCCATCAAAGAGATTATTCTTCAAGTCAAGATAAACCAATTTGCTCAAATTGGTAAAGCTGTTGCCTGGCAATTCTCCTTGTATGTGATTTGAGGACATGTCAAGCAGTTCCAGGCTTCTAATGCGAAAGAGTGGAGTCAAGATGGTGGAAGCCACCACAATGGGCTCCATAGATTGCATGAAGACAAGGGAGTCAAGATGTAGACCAATGACAACCCTGGAATGTAAGCCAGTACTACAAGTGACTCTGTCCCAGTTGCAACAATCTGAGCTTGAATTCCATGACTCTAACTCAAACAATAAGCTTTCTAATGAAGAAGAACTAGTAGTTTTAATGAGAGAAGATTTAAACTGGAGAAGGGCTTGTTTTTGATCTTCAGGACAACAAAGAGAGGGGGTGAAAAAGATGAAAAATGCTAGTAGCAGGCTGAGTTTGGCCATTGTTGTGTTTCTTCGATCCTTGTTGGATGGTTGTGAGAAGTTTGGAGAAGCGGTAGTGCGATAAAAAGAGGTTCACATGCTGCACCACTTGTCGTGGTGTACTCAAAAGTCTTAGTCTATGGGTAAGTAGTCATAGTCTTAGGAAAATCTGTTGGAAAGAAAAGACAGTCTAGAAGGCACTTTGGCTTATCTGATATCTCTTTCCACGAAGTGACATTATTCAAAATGTTGACTTCTTGTCTCATACTTTAAAAATAAAACCAAAAAGTCATATTGGTTTTGCTCCTTCCTGTGAAATGAGTTTACCAAAATTTTGACTTTTCCTCCCTTGTTTAAAGAGAGAGTGTATTATTACTTTACTATTGTTTTGCAAATGAAAAAAAAAAAAAAAAAAGGTGGGTAAGTAGCCTTAGGCCCGTAGCTTTTGGAAAATCTGTTGGAAAGGGAAGAGCGTCTGGAAGGCACTTTGGCTTGTCTGGTATCTCTTCCCATGGAGTGAGATTATTCAAAAATTTTACTTCTGGTCTTATTCTTTAAAAATAAGGACACGGCTTGTGTCCAGTGGAAATTTTCACTGGACACGTTGAATGTTCAATGGTGGACATGTGTCCACTCTTAGACACATGTCTATCATCCAACGTGTCCAATGGAATCTTTCACTGGACACAAGTCATACCTTAAAAATAAAATAAAAAGATACTGAAAGTTGTATTCACTTTGTTGCGTTAAAATAAATTGACCACGATTAATCTCTATCTATCTATCTATCTATATATATTAATAGAAAAGCAAAAAGAAAATTTATAAATTTTAAATTAGAATTCAATTAAAGTCTAATTTTGCATCACATATCTTATCTAATCAAAAATTTTAAATTTTTGTGCTAAGTTAATTAATTCAAGGGTCATGCTAACGGGTGTTCTTAGAGCAATGGTTAACAATTTATTTTATGAAAGTTTTGACACCACTTTTATGGGAAATAGAAAAAGCTATCAAAACATTAATTACTTTTTTTTCTTTTTCCATTAAAACTTTCTTTAAATAGATTATTAATCATTACCCTAAGAGCTTCTGTTAGCTTTTCCTTTAATTCAATATAAAAATTAGAATTCAATTAGAGTTTAATTTTGTGTCACATGTCTTATCTAATATAAGTTTTTTTTTTTTAAATTTTTGTACCAAGTGAGTTAATTAAAGGTAGAAAACAAGCAGATCATTATAAATAAATCATAAAAAACATAATCATATATATATAAATCAATACTTAGAGAAAATTTAATTAGATTCAAAATTGAATTTTGCTTTTGTTAGCTTTCCATACAAATTAAATTGTTTAGATTTTTACTGTTATTTTTTCTCTGAACTAATGTGAATTTTTTTTTTATTGTTTCTATTTAAATATTTTATATGTCAGGATCTTGAACATAACAAATTGTAATTGAGCTGAATGATCTCATGCACCTATCTCTATTCAATTTAGGAGACAATATTGGACCAGTTTATTCTTTTATCTTGTGTTGTATTTAGTAGAATTTTACTGATAGATTGTGAATTGATATTGTATATATAGTATCTAATAGTAATTTTCAAAATTATATACATAATAGCAGTGTAATGAGAAACTTGGCGTAACTAATATCACAAAAATTGCAAGAAAAAACTATTTTAGTACCTCCAAATGTCATGGTCAAACTAATATCCTATATGTTTTATAACTCAAGCTAACATCAATAGTACCACTACAATTCACTTACGCATGGATTACATACTAGTTAATATAATTACCCAAATTGATTAACTAGGTCAAATTACATGCAAATAGTGGACTAACAAGTCACCAAATAAACTAATATGCAGTAGAAAATAAATAACATAGTGATTTGTTAATGAATTGGGAAAACCTCTTGCAAAGCAAAAACTACACCGAGTGAATTTTAGGTCACCACTCCCAAAAATCAACTGATTAAGAACAAGCGGTTATAAGTATAAAGAATCTTACCACTACCCTAGACTATCCCAAAATACCAACCTACAATTGAACTTTTACTCCAATACCCAATTAGACTTGATCATGCAGCAGATTTCTTCACTTTGCACAAATTTCCAATATGTGACTAACTCCTTTGCACGAGTCCTAATACATGACTAACTCCAACAATTTGATTAATTGTTGTTAGCTGCAAAGTTTTTCACTTTATAGACGATGAAGATCAAGAAACACTTGGTTACAATATCCTAAGACATACAAACGCATTAGCTTCTCACGGAGTATATGAGTTCTAGGTCTCTATTTCCATACTTGATAACTTTTAAAATAAACCTTATATATGACTAAGGTTATAGAGAGAGAAACCCTAATCATTCAAGTCATCATGGGCTGAATTTCAGATCTAAAAATTCTGAAATTGTAATTCTCGATAGATCAAGCTCATGTTGAGCTTGTGTTGAGCTTCTTCATTAAAGCTCAATAGATACTAGTGTCGAGCTTCACTAAATCAGTTTTTCTTTACTTGTTTCTTGGATCAATTTTCATGTCTTTAATGATACCACTTGATGTCTCTGAACAACATACTTCTTGATACATTAAACCCAACTTAGATTTACCTAATTACAAGTAAAATGCGTTTTGTTAAAGGATAAGCCAATTCATAAAAAATTTGACCCTAACAGGCTTGTCTCTTTCCGGTGAAATGAGTTTACCAAAATTTTGATTTTTCCCTCCCTTTTGTTTAAAGAGAGAGTGTATTATTACTTTACTATTGTTTTACAAACGCCAAGAAAAAAAGAAGAAGGTGGAACTGTGGAAGTAGAGGAAGATTGTAAATGTATTTTATCAATGTATTGGAGGTGATTAAATAGAAGATTTATATATATATATATATTCCAAGTTCTAACCTTCCAATAGCGATGTAAAAAACAGTTTACTAGCTATCATCAATCTGTTCAAGACATAAGCTGCATAATGAATTGAGATCCCATTAGTTGGTCCATTCATGGTTATGGAAAAAATTGGAAAAATTAAAAATTAAAAACATCACATGCCTTATAGCTAAATTTCAGACCATTAAATTACTCAGGATTTTACTAGATGTATAGTTAATATTAGGTAAGTATGGCATATACAAACAAACACTGTATTCCGTAGATTAAGTCCTTTTGTTAGTACCAATCACAACATGTTAAGTTGATAAAACAAAAATAAGTGTAACAAAGGTAGTTTATTAAGCTTGTCTAGGCAGAGAAGATGGAGTGAATAGGCGCAAATATGGGCCCGGCCTAAGTGGAAAATTGCGAGCCTCTCATTAATTAAAAAAAAAGGCCCACTCTATTCAAGTTGGCCTTTATATCCTAAAAGATAGTGTTGAGCTAAAGGCCCAACATACCACTCCATAACGAAAGGTCCCATCATATTATCACTTTCCATCAGCTCTGATTTTGATTTTTGAAGAGGGCTTTTGTGGTTCCAAATTGTGGAGCAACCAGTAATGCTTGGAGTCTTCTATTGACCAATGAGCAATGACCATACAGTGTGGTAAGTAGCAGATTGACTAGATTCTATTCCAGTCAACCTAATGGCCTCTATCTAACCTCTTGCCTAATCTTGAGGCTATCACGAAGAGATTTTTTTTCGTAATTATGTGTTATGTATGGAATAGAAGCATTATATATGCTTAAGAGAATAATCGGATAGTTTAAAATATTTAAACAACCAAAAGAAAGGTAATGGACTCTACTCTACATATTTTTGAATCTTCAATTCCACTCCACGATCAAATCCATCCAAGAAAACTGAAATAAACTAAAAGAGAGAACGTCACACACCATCATAATGCAAAAGAAACAATCTTTTTAAAAAAAGGTTTTGACTTCTATTTCGGCGGCCATATCTATTTATTAATAAGAAAATTGAAAAATATTCAAGTGTCATTATTTATTTATTCTTTGAGCGAAAACAAAAGGCTATTTGAAAAAAATACCAATTAAAGAAAAAATCTACTAAAAACAAAATGTTCTATCTTTATTTTATGACCTAATTAGAGAATTTCAATGCAAGCAAATATATTTTGTCAACCCACTAAGTAAAAATGGCTTATATTTATCGATTAATCCAGTGATTATAGAGAATGGTGGGACGGTGGCGGTTGGAAAATTGAAATTTTAGTAACCCATCAATATCGATTTGGACCATTCGATTAAGGACTTTAACCATAGCCCGACCCACGGGGCCTAAAGCAGTAAAGCCTCATTTATTGGTTTCCTTTGTGTAGGCCACAAACGCCACCATTTGTCGCTGAAAGGTAAGTCAACATATTGGACGGTAGTGGTCATCAAAGTCCAGACATAATCCTGACCGTTCAAATTTTTCTACCAATCAAAAATAATAATATAATAAAATACCTTATCCTTTTCTTTTTATTTTTTTTTAATTTATTTATTTTTAAAGTTCTTTACTTGATTCACACTTGATCGTTAACACTTAAAACTAAACGGTGTTCCAATACAGAAACCGCCCGGCGGCAAATCCTCTCATTTCAAAACTTTCCCAATTCTCTCTCTCTAAAAACTGAATAATTAGAGAGAAGAAAGATTTTTCATTTTTGAGAGTAATTGCCTGCCTAATGGGGTCCCATCATATCATATCAAATCCAATTCTCAAGTGCAATTATTTTCCCTGAGAATCCAAATCTTATTTTCCCACAGGTAAAAATAATTATACTTCCTTTTCCACTGTTAATTCAGTGTGTCGTCACTTTCTCATTCTCTTTCTCACTCACTCTCATTGCTCTGCAGTCACTTCCTTTTTCCTCTTCATGATAAGATAAGACTCTCATTATCTTTTTGGTTTACATTTGCAAATTGTTGTTAGAACTTCCAAAGTACTACAACTTTGTGCGTTAATTCTCCGCTTTATTTTCGTCCATGGCGTGGCGAAATATAAGATCGCTCTTTACCTTCTCGAATGTTCGGAATTCCTTTCAGGTTCGTTGACTATATTTAATTTAATAATTAATTAATTTAATCCTCTTCTGATTCTCATCTAATTACAGAATTATTATTATTATTATTATTATTATTTTCAGTTCTGAAATTTAAATGTTGAATTATGAATTTTGACTGGTTTAGTTTTGTTTATGATTAGAGAAGTGAGGCTTTTTAATTAATTACTGGGACTGATTTTATATATGTCTTAGAATTCAATGATTTTATCAGTCTGGAAATTGTGGTGGGATGTTGGGGGCTTTTGTGTTGTTAATCAGAATGCAATATCTAATGTTGTAATCTGCTTCTTCAACTAGAGCAAAGTTTTTCTTTTCGCAGTTATTACTACTCGTGTTCCTATAAAACAGAAAATATATAATGTGTAGAAAAGTTTTAGCTTTAAGCCTAAGAAGTACGGACACCTTGAAACTATTGGCGTGTCAGACACTTTGTCGAACTCAAGTATGTTGAGGACACTCTGCATGCGTGTCCAGAGTGTATAGGTATGAAAAAACATCATTTTCCTTATTTAAATGATACTTTGATTTTATATATATATATATATATATATATGTATATATTTAAAGATTTTGATGGCTATTATTTATTTTGAAATTTTAAAATAAACATAAAATATAGGTAAAAATATATTAATTAATTAATTGTCGTATTTTTGTGTCCTTCTTCTTCAAGAATTGTTCGTGTTCAGGAAAAAAAAAAAATTTAGCTTCCATTCATCAGTAGAATATATTAGATTCTTTAATGAGGTGATTTATGAAATATGTGCTTGCCCTCTAAAATCTTAGAGCAACAAATGGATTCAATGGTCTGGCATTAATGCAAATTTTGTGTATGTTACAGCTGAGCAGATATAGAAAAGTTGAGCTTGGGGCACCGGCACACACTATTAAATCTCATGGTGCTGCTCTTGCTATGAATCACAAGCATGATTGGCTTATATTGCTGTTTCTTGCAATGATAGAAGTCACTCTAATTGTCACTCATCCATTTCGCCGCTTTGTGGGAAAGGATATGATGGAAGACCTTAAGTATCCTATGAAAGACAACACAGTTCCTGTATGGTCCGTTCCTGTAAGTATTTATTTTCTCAAATGTTGTTATGTAAATTTTATTATAAGGAACTAAGACAGCGTTTGTACTCTACAAGGAAATTAATCTATTGCTGCAAAACACTTTGTCAATTGTGTTCTGTTTTCAATAGCTTTGTGATTTAAGTTTATTTGATATTTATAATATTTAGGGACTTAAGTCAAGGATTATAAATTATTGAAACTGTGCTATCTGGAAAAGGACAATAGAACTGTAAAGAAAGTGAAATTTTGGCCTTAAAGATGATATGGATAAGAAAATGAATAATTTTAATGTTCTTTTCCTTTTTTTTTATGATCAGATGTATGCAGTTCTGTTGCCTATTGTCATCTTCCTTCTCGTCTATATTCGTAGGGGAGATGTGTATGATTTGCACCACAGCACTCTTGGTATGATAGTCATTATTCAACCAGAACAATTTCTTTAGTGTATTTTATTCTTAATCTTAGCTAAAGGAATATATTGTGAAGTGTTATATGATAACTTACATCTCTGTTGAAGAGCAGGTCTCTTATTTTCTGTGCTGGTTACTGCGGTGATTACGGATGCAATAAAAGATGCAGTTGGCCGGCCTCGACCAGACTTCTTTTATCGTTGCTTTCCTGATGGAAAGGAAGTATGGTCTCATTTATCTCCAAATTCTTTTGTGTTTTTGTTGTTATTAAATGTCAATTGTTTTCCCAAAATCATTCAAACTCTTTTGTACCTTTATTGGTATCATATGTCACACAGCCCAAAAAGTAAGTTTGGTAAAACCTCTTTAAGGAATTGTACAAAGCAGACTCCAATTGTTAGGACTAGATTCAGGTCATTCTCCCCCCTCCCTTTTTTTTTCTTTCTTTCTTTCCAATTGATGTCAAACTAAGAGGTTTAACAACTTGCCCATCCCAGTCCTTGGTTAGATTTGGTGGAGAGGATCAGGTGTAGCTCCAGGTACCTACATGCCCCAATAAACAAGAAAAAAATTCCAAATGTTGCCAAATTTGAGTATTTATAGTTAATCTACTAAGTATTGTGCAATTGTTTTTGTGGGACATAAGAATCATTACATAAATATTTGAATATGTCATTTTAACTGTTTTTCCATTAGTCTTCCTCAACAACATAGAGTTGCTTCCAAACTCTTGCCTATTAATTTTAATTCAATTATGGAAACCTTTTCTTATTTTGAAAATTTTTTGGCCTGAATGTCCAATATCTTTCATTATTATAATATGCCAATCTCCTCTAGTACGTAGTTACTGATGTTTGGATTCTTTTTTTGTTAGTTTTATGATCAATTGGGAAATGTAATCTGCCATGGTAAAGCTAGTGATATAAAGGAAGGGCACAAGAGTTTCCCAAGTGGTCACACTTCATGTAAGCAACACTTCCTTCTACAGATTTTAATATTTTTGTTGAATTGATATGGATAAAGTTACACATCAACAACATACGGAATCCATAATCTATTATACCTAAAAAAGTTAATAATTTAAGCAAGGTGGTTTAAGAAGACATGGAAGTATCCTAAAATAATTGCCAAACCAGGCCTTTGATGGTATTGTGCTTGTAAAGTTTACTTCTAATTGCTTCATATTTACATTCAGAACCAAGTAGACAATTTTTTATATGACTTAATCATAAAGAATGCTATCATGTCAGTTTACCAAAGAAGCAGTGTATGAATCTTCACATTTGATATAATTTATGATTTTGGTCTGCAGGGTCCTTTGCAGGCTTAGGTTTTTTGTCATTTTACTTGTCTGGAAAAATTCAAGCATTTGATCGCAAAGGGCATGTGGCAAAACTATGTATAATTTTCCTTCCGCTACTTGTCGCATCCCTTATTGGTGTCTCACGAGTTAATGACTACTGGCACCATTGGCAAGATGTGTTTGCTGGAGGTTTGCTAGGTATGCTTTTTTATTATAACTAATGGGGAAAGTGAAATTGGAATTGCATTTTTGGTATAGGGCTTTAGCAGCTTTACATGGTTCATCTCTTGCAGGGCTAGTTGTGGCAGCATTTTGCTATCGACAATTCTTCCCAAACCCTTATGATGACGATGGTATCCATTTTCTTTTCTTTTGTTCTTTCAATAAGTACTATTGTTGCATATGTCTCAAAACACTAGAAGAAATTTTATTGTAACATTACATTACATACATATTATCAAATATGTGTTTAATCAGTTTCAAAACATGTCTCCACTTCATACTAAATTGAACCAATATATATATATATATATATATATATATATGACGAAGGTTTCAGCACTTTGGTTGCAATCAAGATGGACCCTCTTTTGCTATATTGTTGCAATATGAATTGACTTATTCAGCTAAAAAAAGCCAACTTTTTGCACATTCCAAGAGTTGTAAAACCCCATGTTTCTTTTATAAATTTTTACAAAAAAGGATGCAGTCACCTCAAGTGTCATCCAAAATAAAATGGACTCATTCGTGCTTTAGGTGGTTCAGGAATACTGAATCACTTCACAAAAATTAGTGATAAGTATATTCATTCTTAATGGTTTTGAGTCTTCCTTTTCAAATAGGCTTTGGCTAATTCCAAATGTGGAAGCTTAGTTTTTTTTTTTTTTTTTTTTTTTTTTTTTTTGAAAAAAAGAAATCAGTTAAGTTATTAATTATGGCCCATTCAAGTTTTAATGTGTTACCCTCTGGCCTTGAAGACTGTCATTTATTCTGCTAAAAAATTGATTTGTTCATTCATTTCTTCTCTTCTTCATTTTTCTTTGGGGAAAATGAATATTGTATTGAAGACAGCTATCTAACAATGCTACCTATTCATCTTATTTTGTTTCCTTGTTTAGTTCACATGTGGGAGTGTATCTGTCAATGAGTGAATATCTATCCTTTTCATTTGTTGAAATTTTGGAATTGTTTGTCATGACAAAGATTAAATATAGATTAATTTGAACTCGAATTGCTTGGGATTCAAGATTATTGTGAAACAACAACAACAACAAAGTCTTAGTCCCAAAAATTTGGTTTCTACTATGGACTCTCAACAAATTAGTTAGGGTTGGCTATGGGATTCAAGATTATTGTGGATAAAAATGTCAAAAAGTAGAGAACCCCAGAGTAAAGGAAAATTTTTGCAAATATTATGTGGAGATAATTAGTGAGGAATGAATATCTGGAAACTATTGCAGCCTGGATATAAGAAATGTTATATCTTAGAAGTTAGAACTGCAATTGGGTACGCCTATGCTGCACTGATTGCCATGGAGTTGCAAAAAGATATGAAAGTTTGAAATCTAGCAGCTATATTAATCCAATACTGTAATATGATAAGCTTTAATTTTCTTTTAGAGTAATTCTTGTGTTTCAAATGCTTCAATGAGAAGTTGTTGGGATCTTAGAAGAGGAAGTAGGATGAGAAAATCAAGTCACTCTAGCCACTCAGTTTATTGGTGGTAACCTGAAACGATTCGCATGTTTAACTTCTTTTTCTGCACATCATTTTCCATTTTAATTGAATCTTCTTTTTTCACTGCTTTGAGCTTCCTTCAATTTAATCTTCTGGTTTCAGGATGGGGCCCTTATGCATATTTTAAAGCTATGGAGGAGGCACGTTGCAATTCAAACACATCCAATAATTTGACTACACCTGATGTGCAGGCCCAAGGGATTCAGGTTGTGAACCAACCGGGAAGACAAAATGGTGGGGCAGTAGGCAATCTAAGCTCTGCCCAGGATGCAATGGAATCAGGGAGATCATTGTGAATATTTTGTACCTTATGCTTCTGGACTTCATGTATGTATGTGTAAATGACAATTCTCTGTATCAACAGAACTTTAGGCTTAGCAATGTAGAATGCAGTTTGATTGTGGCCTTTATTGAATCATGAATGCAACAGTGTCTAGGGAATGGACAAAAAGAAAAGGACAGTCTGAAAAAAAAAGTAAAAAAAGACGGCACCAGCAATCTAGAGAAACAAAGGTAGGTGATAGTAGATGAGCTGAAAATGCTTCTCACCTCCCCTAGTCACGCACACACATGGTTAACAGCAAGACTACTCAAAATAAAAGACACTACTAATCAACCCTATATGTATAAGCACCAAAAATTCCACTCTGTGTTTCTCTAGTTTCAAACTCGTGCAAAGTTGAAATGGGAGAAGAGACGCGCAGCCATATTTGGTAAACAAAAAATACGTTTGACCATTAAATCAATTGTGTACAGACTTGGTTAATTCAGTTGGATAGATCATATGGTTTTTGTGCCACTTAATTTCAACAGGTTGTGCATTGCCCCCTGATTTATGAGGATAGTATAAAATGTCAGGCTGCTACACAAATGCAGGGCCCTTAGGCAATCGATAAGAGTTTAAATTGAAGTAGTTATGAAAAATTGGTTGTGGTAGGTGCCCTTAGGCACTCCAAATGTTTATTAAAAAAGAAAAATTTGAAAAGAGAAAGAAGCACGTCTGGGAATACGTACTAATTAATTGACCCCCCCCATTTGCTGAATTTTGTAAGTTCTGGGAAATTCATATTTTTAGGTTGGCAAAGACTTTGGAGAAAGTGGACAATTGTGTAATCAATAATATTGATTATTGAGCCACATGGAAATGTGTATTAATATGACTATATTTTGGTAAGCTTTGCTATCATGCCAAAGTGGCCTGCCTTAGTTAAACCTTGTAGTTTCTAATTTGTTTTTGTTACTTCCTCATACAATCTCTATCATCAATCACCGATTGACCAATAGTCGGTAGTCCCAACTTATATAATTAGATCATTGTGGTACGGTTTTCAAATGGCAAGGTTTTAGGATAAGCATAAGCTTATTCATATGTTTGAATTTGTATAAGTCATCACGAAAACGTATGGGGAAAAGGAAAATCTTTCATTAATTAGTTTCTTATCTGTCAGACAGATCAGTTGAAAAGACGTCTCCTGGATTCTGTTCTTTTGAGCAAACAAACACACGCAGACAAGAAAGTATGAAAGACAACTCAAAGAGACAATCCTAGCATTTTGTTTGCTTTATCGTTCTTTTAAGTTCTGTCAAATGTTTCTCAAAAAAAAAAAAAGTTCTGTCAAATGTCCAATTAACATGTAATGTCAGCAATCATTTGTTGTAAAAGTATGGAAGCTCAGATTATCAAGATTAATTGTAAAAATATTTTAAACTTGAAAAAAATCTTCAAACTAATAATAAGAACAGAGAAAATTAATCCAAAAGAAAATAAATACAAAACACTAAGATTTACGTGGTTTGACAATAACTTACACTCATGAGCGATGACGAACAAATTTTACTATAATAAATTTAGAATAATACAAATTAGTGTAGAGGAACTCTCATAAACTCAAATCCCAAATACATCCAAATAGCCATTTCTCACACATACAAAACCAAAAAACCAAATACAAACCAAAGGTCTGAAGGTTCACAAATACCAAAAACGAATTGCACACAAATCAAAGAGAGAGTCGCAAATCAAATCCAAAAGTTGCAACATGCCAAAAGAGAGCAAAGCGCAAATCATCAAACTGTAGAACCAAAACCAAACCAAGCCACAACAAACCTCTCTCGCCATTCCAAATTACAACTCACAAATATAAAAAAACCAAACAAGAGAAAGCCTCTTTTTCTCACACCCACCTATCAATTTTCTGTAGCAATGCTATGCTTATATAAGAGACTTGAGTTAGCTAACATATTCAAAACTAAGAAGAATTAGACTTCTTTTTCACGCATAAAGGAGAATCACTCATATTCCAAATAGAACTCAAAATCAAGTGGTAGACAAGACTTATAATAGAACTTAATAATTTCAAATAACAGTAATCCAAAAAGAATAAAATTCATTTCTTATCCAAATTCAACAAAGAGTCGAACTCCTAATTCAAGCCATATTCTACATCAATCAACTAGAATAGCAACACCATGTTAAAAGTATGATAAAACAATTAAATTCATCATTTTCTAACGGATTAAACTTATGAGTGAATCAGTAATTTATCATAAATTATAAAAAAGCTTATGAACTTAATTATCATCACGCAGCACAATCTTTAACAGGCTGGGATGACCTTTCAGAGCACAAGACAGCCAAACTTTGGTTATGCAATCTGTGAAGTTACATACCAAAGCGAGTGGTTTAGGTTAGGTCCCCCACCTAGATGCTTAAGAGGTGAGTTTCATTGAGCATTTTAACATAGTTAATTGAAGCTCATGTGAGAAAAAGCCAATTTTGCTCTTTCCTTCAAAAATTTGGTAGGACAGATGGCAAAGTTAGAGAGAAGGAAAAAAAAAATGTTAATTCAGTGTGTCGTCCCTTTCTCATTCTCTTTTTCACTCACTCTCATTGCTCTGCAGTCACTACCTTTTTCCTCTTCATGACAAAATAAGACTCTCATTATCTTTTTGGTTTACATTTGCAAATTGTTGTTAGAACTTCCAAAGTACTACAACTTTGTGCGTTAATTCTCCGCTTTATTTTCGTCCATGGCGTGGCGAAATATAAGATCGCTCTTTACCTTCTTGAATGTTCGGAATACCTTTCAGGTTCGTTGAGTATATTTAATTTAATAATTAATTAATTTAATCCTCTTCTGATTCTCATCTAATTACAGAATTATTATTACTATTATCATTTTCAGTTCTGAAATTTAAATGTTGAATTATGAATTTTGACTGGTTCAGTTTTGTTTATGATTAGAGAAGTGAGGCTTTTTAATTAATTACCGGGACTGATTTTATATATGTCTTAGAATTCAATGATTTTATCAGTCTGGAAATTGTGGTGGGATGTTGGGGGCTTTTGTGTTGTTAATCAGAATGCAATATCTAATGTTGTAATCTGCTTCTTCAACTAGAGCAAAGTTTTTCTTTTCGCAGTTATTACTACTCGTGTTCCTATAATAAAACAGAAGATATATAATGTGTAGAAAAGTTTTAGCTTTAAGCCTAAGAAGTACGGACACCTTGAAACTATTGGCGTGTCAGACACTTTGTCGAACTCAAGTATGTTGAGGACACTCTGCATGCGTGTCCAGAGTGTGTAGGGATGAAAAAACATCATTTTCCTTATTTAAATAATACTTTGATTATATATATTAAAAGATTTTGATAGCTATTGTTTATTTTGAAAATTTAAAATAAACATAAAATATGCCTAAAATGGATAAAATATAGGTAAAAATATATTTATTAATTAATTAATTGTCGTATTTTTGTGTCCTAATTCTTCAAGAATTGTTCGTGTTGGGGAAAAAAAAAAATTAGCTTCCATTCATCAGTGGAATATATTAGATTCTTTAATGAGGTGAATTATGAAATATGTGCTTGCCCTCTAAAATCTTAGAGCAACAAATGTATTCAATGGTCTGGCATTAATGCAAATTTTGTTTATGTTACAGCTAAGCAGATATAGAAAAGTTGAGCTTGGGGCACCGGCACACACTATTAAATCTCATGGCGCTGCTCTTGCTATGAATCACAAGCATGATTGGCTTATATTGCTGTTTCTTGCAATGATAGAAGTCACTCTAATGATCATTCATCCATTTTACCGCTTTGTGGGAAAGGATATGATGGAAGACCTTAAGTATCATATGAAAGCCAACACAGTTCCTGGATGGTCCGTTCCTGTAAGTATTTATTTTCTCAAATGTTGTTATGTAAATTTTATTATAAGGAACTAAGACAGTGTTTGTACTCTACAAGGAAATTAATCTATTGCTGCAAGACATTTTGTCAATTGTGTTCTCTTTTCAATAGCTTTGTGATTTAAGTTTATTTGATATTTATAATATGTAGGGACTTAAATCAAGGATTATAAATTATTGAAACTGTGCTATCTGGAAAAGGGCAATAGAACTGTAAAGAAAGTGAAATCTTGGCCTTAAAGATGATATGGATAAGAAAATGAATAATTTTTTGACGTTCTTTTCCTTTTTTTTTTTAATGATCAGATGTATGCAATTCTGTTGCCTATTGCCATCTTCCTTCTCGTCTATATTCGTAGGGGAGATGTGTATGATTTGCACCACAGCACTCTTGGTATGATAGTCATTATTTAACCAGAACAATTTCTTTAGTGTATTTTATTCTTAATCTTAGCTAAAGGAATATATTGTGAAGTGTTATATGATAACTTACATCTCTGTTGAAGAGAAGGTCTCTTATTTTCTGTGCTGGTTACTGCGGTGATTACGGATGCAATGAAAGATGCAGTTGGCCGGCCTCGACCAGACTTCTTTTATCGTTGCTTTCCTGATGGAAAGGAAGTATAGTCTCATTTATCTCCAAATTCTTTTGTGTTTTTGTTGCTATTAAATGTCAATTGTTTTCCCAAAATCATTCAAACTCTTTTGTACCTTTATTGGTATCATATGTCACACAGCCCCAAAAGTGAGTTTGGTAAAACCTCTTTAAGGAATTGTACAAAGCAGACTCCAATTGTTAGGACTAGATTCAGGTCATTCTCCCCCCTCCCTTTTTTTTTTCTTTCTTTCTCCTATGGGGAAAAGAGAAAAAGAAAACCACCTAAGGTGGAGTTGGTTAAATATCATCAGATGGCTTTCCAATTGATGTCAAACTAAGAGGTTTAACAACTTGCCCATCCCAGTCCTTGGTTAGATTTGGTGGAGAGGATCAGGTGTAGCTCCAGGTACCTACATGCCCCAATAAACAAGAAAAAAATTCCGAAGGTTGCCAAATTTGAGTATTCATAGTTAATCTACTAAGTATTGTGCAATTGTTTTTGTGGGACATAAGAATCATTACATAAATATTAGAATATGTCATTTTAACTGTTTTTCCATTAGTCTTCCTCAACAACATAGAGTTGCTTCCAAACTCTTGCCTATTAATTTTAATTCGATTATGGAAACCTTTTCTCATTTTGAAAATTTTTTTGGCCCGAATGTCCAATATCTTTCATTATTATAATATGCCAATCTCCTCTAGTACGTAGTTACTGATGTTTGGATTCTTTTTTTGTTAGTTTTATGATCAATTGGGAAATGTAATCTGCCATGGTAAAGCTAGTGATATAAAGGAAGGGCACAAGAGTTTCCCAAGTGGTCACACTTCAGGTAAGCAACACTTCCTTCTACAGATTTTAATATTTTTGTTGAATTGATATGGATAAAGTTACACATCAACAACATACGGAATCCATAATCTATTATACCTAAAAAAGTTAATAATTTAAGCAAGGTGATTTAAGAAGACATGGAAATATCCTAAAATGATTGCCAAACCAGGCCTTTGATGGTATTGTGCTTGTAAAGTTTACTTCTAATTGCTTCATATTTACATTCAGAACCAAGTAGACAATTTTTTATATGACTTAATCATAAAGAATGCTATCGTGTCAGTTTACCAAAGAAGCAGTGTATGAATCTTCACATTTGATATAATTTATGATTTTGGTCTGCAGCGGCCTTTGCAGGCTTAGGTTTTTTGTCATTTTACTTGTCTGGAAAAATTCAAGCATTTGATCGCAGAGGGCATGTGGCAAAACTATGTATAATTTTCCTTCCGCTACTTGTCGCGTCCCTTATTGGTGTCTCACGAGTTATTGACTACTGGCACCATTGGCAAGATGTGTTTGCTGGAGGTTTGCTAGGTATGCTTTTTTATGATAACTAATAGGGATAGTGAAATTGGAATTGCATTTTTGGTATAGGGCTTTAGCAGCTTTACATGGTTCATCTCCTGCAGGGCTAGTTGTGGCAGCATTTTGCTATCGACAATTCTTCCCAAACCCTTATGATGACGATGGTATCCATTTTCTTTTCTTTTGTTCTTCCAAGAAGTACTATTGTTGCATATGTCTCAAAACACTAGAAGAAATTTTATTGTAACATTACATTACATACATATTATCAAATATGTGTTTAATCACTTTTAAAACATGTCTCTGCTTCATACTAAATTGAACCCAAAAAAAAAGAATATATATATATATATATATGATGAAGGTTTCAGCACTTTGGTTGCAATCAAGTTTGACCTTCTTTTGCTATATTGTCACAATATGAATTGACTTATTCAGCTAAAAAACCAACTTTTTGCACATTCCAGGAGTTGTAAAACCCCATGTTTCTTTTATAAATGTTAACAAAAAAGGATGCAGTCACCTCAAGTGCCGTCCAAAATAAAATGGACTCATTCGTGCTTTATGTGGTTCAGGAATACTGAATTACTTCACAAAAATTAGTGATAAGTATATTCATTCTTAATGGTTTTGATTCTGCCTTTCCAAATAGGCTTTGGCTAATTCCAAATGTGGAAGCTTAGTTTTTTTTTTTTTTTTTTTTTTTTTTTTTTTTTAATTTATATATATATATATATATTGAAAAAAAGAAATCAGTTAAGTTATTAGTTATGGCCCATTCAAGTTTTAATGTGTTACCCTCTGGCCTTGAAGACTGTCATTTATTCTGCTAAAAAATTGATTTGTTCATTCATTTCTTCTCTTCTTCATTTTTCTTTGGGGAAAATGATTATTGTTTTGAAGACAGCTATCTAACAATGCTACCTATTCATCTTATTTTGTTTCCTTGTTTAGTTCACATGTGGGAGTGAATTTGTCAATGAGTGAATATCTATCCTTTTCATTTGTTGAAATTTTGGAATTGTTTGTCATGACAAAGATTAAATATAGATTAATATGAACTCAAATTGCTTGGGATTTAAGATTATTGTGAAACAACAACAACAACAACAACAACAAAGTCTTAGTCCCAAAAATTTGGGGTCTGCTATGGACTCTCAACAAATTAGTTAGGGTTGGCTATGGGATTCAAGATTATTGTGGATAAAAATGTCAAAAAATAGAGAACCCCAGAGTAAAGGAAAATTTTTGCAAATATTATGTGGAGATAATTAGTGAGGAATGAATATCTGGAAACTATTGCAGCCTGGATATAAGAAATGTTATATCTTAGAAGTTAGAACTGCAATTGGGTATGCCTATGCTCCACTGATTGCCATGGAGTTGCAAAAAGATCTGAAAGTTTGAAATCTAGCATCTATATCAATCCAATACCGTAATATGATAAACTTTAATTTTCTTTTAGAGTAATTCTTTTGTGTTTCAAATGCTTCAATGAGAAGTTGGGATCTTAGAAAAGGAAGTAGGAATGAGAAAATCAAGTCACTCTAGCTACTCATTTTATTGGTGGTAACCTGAAACGATTCGCATGATTAATTTCTTTTCCTGTACATCATTTTCCATTTTAATTGAATCTTCTTTTTTCACTGCTTTGAGCTTCCTTTATTAATTTAATCTTCTGGTTTCAGGATGGGGCCCATATGCATATTTTAAAGCTATGGAGGAGTCACGTTGCAATACAAACACGTCCAATAGTATGACTGCACCTGATGTGCAGGCCCAAGGGATTCAGGTTGTGAACCAACCGGGAAGAAAAAATGGTGGGGCAGCAGGCAATCTAAGCTCTGCCCAGGATGCAATGGAATCAGGGAGATCATTGTGAATATCTTGTACTTTATGCTTCTGGACTTCATGTATGTATGTGTAAATGACAATTCTCTGTATCAACAGAACTTTAGGCTTAGCAATGTAGAATGCAGTTTGATTGTGGCTTTTATTGAATCATGAATGCAATAGTGTCTAGGTAATGGACAAAAAGAAAAGGACAGTCTGAAAAAAAAAGAAAAAAAAGACGGCACCAGCAATCTAGAGAAACAAAGGTAGGTGATAGTAGATGAGCTGAAAATGCTTCTCACCCCCCCTAGTCACGTGCACACATGGTTAACAGCATGACTACTCAAAATAAAAGACTACTAATCAACCCTATATGTATAAGCACCAAAAATTCCACTGTGTGTTTCTCTAGTTTCAAACTTGTGCAAAGTTGAAATGGGAGAAGAGACGTGCAGCCATATTTGGTAAACAAAAAATGCGTTTGACCATTAAATCAATTGTGTACAGACTTGGTTAATTCAGTTGGATAGATCATATGGTTTTTGTGCCACTTAATTTCAACAGGTTGTGCATTGCCCCCTGATTTATGAGAATGGTATAAAATGTCAGGCTGCTACACAAATGCAGGGCCCATAGGCACTCTATAAGAGTTTAAATTGAAGAGGTTATGGAAAATTGGTTGTGGTAGGTGCCCTTAGGCACTCCAAATGTTCATTAAAAAAATTTGAAAAGAGAAAGAAGCACGTCTGGGAATACGTACTAATTAATTGACCCTCCCTACTTACTGAATTTTGTATGTTCTGGGAAAGTCATATTTTTAGATTGGCAAAGACTTTGGAGAAAGAGGACAATTGTGTAATCAATAATATTGATTATTGAGCCACATGGAAATGTGTATTAGTATGACTATATTTTGGTAAGCTTTGCTATCATGCCAAAGTGGCCTGCCTTAGTTAAACCTTGTAGTTTCTAATTTGTTTTTGTTACTTCCTCATACAATCTCTTTCATCAATCACCGATTGACCAAATAATCGGTAGTCCCAACTTATATAATTAGATCATTGTGGTACGGTTTTCAAATGGCAAGGTTTTAGGATAAGCATAAGCTATTTTTATATGTTTACCAAAAAAAAAAAGCAATTTTTATACGTTAATTCATATGTTTGAATTTGTTTAAGTCATCAGGAAAACGTATGGGGAAAAGATAATCTTTCATTAATTAGTTTCTTATCTATCAGACAGATCAGTTGAAAAGACGTCTCCTAGATTCTGTTTCTTTTGAGCAAATAAAAACATGCAGACAAGAAACTATGAAAGACAACTCAAAGAGACAATCCCAGCATTTTGTTTGCTTTTATCTTTCTTTTAAGTTCTGTTAAATGTCCAGTTAACATGTAATGTCGGCAATCATTTGTTGTAAAAGAAAGGAAGCTCATATTACTAAAATTAATTGTGAAAATATTTTAAATTTGAAAAAGATATTCGAACTAATAATAAGAATAGAGAAAATTAATCCAAAAGAAAATAGACACAACTCCAAGATTTACGTAGTTTGACAATAACTTATATTTATGGGTGATGATGAACAAATTTTACTATAACAAATTTAGGATAATATAAATTAGTATAGAGGAACTCTCGCAAACCCAAATCCTAAAATACACTCAAATAGCCATCTCTCACAAATATAAAACCAAAAAACCAAATACAAACCAAAGATCTAAATGTTCACAAACATCAAAAACGAATTGCGCACAAATCAAAGAGAGAGTCACAAATCAAATTCAAAAGTTGCAACATGCCAAAAGAGAGCAAAGCGCAAATCATCAAACTCCAAAACCAAAACCAAACCAAGCAACAACAAACCTTTCTCACTATTCCAGATTGCAACCCACAAATATCAAAGAACCAAACAAAAGAAAGTCTCTTTTTTCTCACACCCACCTATCAATTTTCTGTAGCAACGCTATGCTTATATAGGAGACTTGAGTCGGTTAGCATATTCAAAACCAAGAAAGACTAGACTTCTTTTCCATGCACAAAGAAGAATCACTCATATTCCAAATAGAATTCAAAATCAAATAGTAGACAAAACTTATAGTAGAGTTTGATGACTTCAAACAACAGTAACCCAAAAAGAATAAAATTCATTTCTTATCCAAATCCAACAAGGAATCGAACTCTTAATTCAAGCAATATTCTACATCAATCAACTAGAACAGCTACACCTTGTTAAAATTATGATAAAATGATTAAATTTGTTAGGACATACGTGGAACTTGTTATGAACATATGTTATTTAGAATTGGCTAATCCTTTGACAAAACACACTTTACTTGTAATTGGGTAGATCTAAGATGTGTTTAATACTTCAAGGAACAAGTGTTCGAGTCCAAGTATTGAAGCCATGTAAATCTATCCAAGAATCAAGTGAAGAAGTGTTGTTCATTAAAGCTCGACAGATGTATCTATTGAAAATTACGAAATTAAGATTTCTAGATTTGTTTTTCATGCATATCCAAGCTTTTGTGTAGGGTTTCTTTTGTCACAACCCTAGACATATATAAGGATTATTTTAAGGGCTGTTTAAGGTGATGCAACTTGATGCAAAGTAGTTATTCACTCAAATTATGACCAGAGACAATTTGCCCTAATTCATATTTCTCTTGAAGAAGCTGTTGTGTTTGTACGTCATAGGGTTTTGTGAACAGGGAGGTTCTTGATCTTTATCATGTAAATGAACTAAAGAACTTTGCAACCAACATCTTTTTCAAGTTGGTGTGTTAGTCACGTACTGGGATCCGTGCATCGATTGATTAGTCATGTACTGGGAGCTGTGTATTGAAAGGAGAGATTGTCACTACATTACAAGTCTAATTGTGTATTGGGATAAGGGTTCAACTGTAGGTTGGTATAAGGTACTGGAAATTGTGACCTTAAATTCACCCGGTGGGATTTTGTCTCGGTGGTTTTCCCTATTCGTAAACAAATCACCCATGTCAAATTTAATTTCCGCTGCATTTAGTTATTTGGTGATTTGTTTGTGCTACCACGCGTATTGCATGTTAAATTGACTTAATTAATTCACTTGGCTAATAAAATTGTTAATTTACCTAAGGGGTCAATACATTCTTGGCCTATCAAAATTCATAATTTCTTAACAAATTAAACTTATGAGACAATCGGTTATTTATCATAACTTATAGAAAAGCTTATGAACTTAATTATCACGTAGCACAATCTTTAACAGGCTGGGATGACCTTTCAGAGCACAAGACAGCTAAACTTTGGTTATGCAATCTGTGAAGTTACATACCAAAGCGAGTGATTTAGGTTAGGTCCCCCACTTAGATGCTTACGAGGTGAGTTTCATTGAGCATTTTAACATAGTTAATTGAAGCTCATGTGAGAAAAAGCAAATTTTGCTCTTTCCTTCAAAAATTTGGTAGGACAGATGGCAAAGTTAGAAAGAGAAGAAAAAAAACAATGTAAGAAGGATATAAAAGGTAAGAAAAACTGAAAAAGATAGGAGTATTGATTTTGCATTGAAAATGTTTGTTGGTAAGAGGTTCTTTTCCCTTGTTTCTCAACAAAGAAAAATGAGAGAAAAATACAAAATCGTGTACTAAATTTCGGTGGAATAGCTGGTGCTTTAAGACTCTGAGCACATTAATACATAAAACAAATTCAAGACTAGCAATTCTGTCATCTTCCAAATTGTGAATATTTTATCTTGTTTTTAAGGCAAAATCTTTTAAGTCAAGTTTGTTTCATATATCTCTATCAAATGCCACAGAGGCTATAAGAATTTTACTTTTACTTTTTTTTTTTTTTTGTCGAGGTTCATTAACTTTTATTTTTAATCTAAATTTATTTTTCTTCTGATCCACTTTTATAATCTTCCACTACCGACTACTTTTTCTTAAAGGCTTCAATTAGATAACGTAAGGGTAAAAGTATTTACCAAGAACAAGCAAAGAATATGAAAGAACATAAAGGATTTGACATATATGATTGTCATCATTGGAATAAGACCTTCCTGATTTTTTACACAAAGCAAAACTGAAATTGTGCATTGAAGAGGGAGTTCCTCACTGGGCTAGCTATAATGATACGTAGCGATCAAAAAAAAAAAAAACTATAATGATACGTAGGATGAGAATTTTAGGGAGAGAATGATGTAATCATGAAATCGATAAATTCATTTATAAATAAATAAAAAAACTAAATAAAGTAATAAAGTAAAGCTCCATTTGAAAAAGGACATGTAGCTTTTGGAAGTTTGAATGCCATTCATATCATTTATGTTTACAGCTAAAAATGCTTTTGTGTGTGTGTGTGTGTGGTGGGGGGGAGAAAGAATGCTAATCTAGCATCCAACTTAGGTTGTTTTTGCATGTTTTTAAAGTTAGGAAATTTAGTAATGGCTAATTCCATGGAAAAATGTGTTGTAACTTTAGGTTATTTACTTTGTAATTTAAAAGGATGTAAAATAGGCTGAAGAATGGAATTGTTGCAATTAACTTAAAGACACAATCATAATGCTTTATTCTTGATTTTGTGTCTTATTAAATTTGTGCTTAACTTGTTGTTTTGAATGTTAAATTCCAAATAAATTGCTCATGACAAGTCGTATATTTATTATATAAATAACAAGTATAAGTACACCACTTATTAATTCAATAATACTTTGACATGAATATAAAGTTTTACTTAGAAGGCTAAATAAATATATATATATATAATTTTTTTTTAAATGGACACATCACACGTGACACAAATTTAGGCTAATTTCTCCTATATATATATAAAAGTAATTTTTTTTAATAATTAAATATAAGGATTCGTCTTCAAAAAGAAAAATATATAAAAGTGATTCTATGTCTACCAAAAAAATATTTGGAAGTGTAAACACAATAAATATAATTAATTCCTTTAAATTTTAAACTTCAATTACACTTATGGTCAATATTAATTACGAATCCCATGATAAAGATTGTGGGGAGAGAATAATTAAAAAACTTGTGAATTTTTTTTTTTAAATAAATTCCTTTAAGCCAATGAAAAACGTTTTTTACTTGATAGTTCCCCAAACCCCAAGTAATAGTTCCCCAAACCCCAAGTAACCACTCCACTGGTTTTTTTATAGAAAATTTTAAACCCCAAAAAAAAGGAAAAAATAATTTATTAGTAAAATAAAAAAAAAAAAAACAGTTTCTTTTTGTACTCTTTCTACTATAGCAGAGGGAGAGTAAGGATCTTCAAAGCAAAACCAAACTAAACTAAAGACTGGTTGTAATAACCTTCCCCATATGTATTCATACGTGTCTCACTGTCTTAAGTACTAATTCTCACTCTCACTGTCTTTACGTGTAAATTCTACGCGCTTTTTCTCTCTCTCTTTACTCTGTTTTTCTCTGTCACTCGTACACTTTGTATGTCTCTCTCTCTCTCACTGAAAACGCTTCCAATTGTCTCTCACATTCTCCTACATTCTCAGGTAAAGTAAATTCTCAATTTCATGTATATGGGTCTCTCTGTGTGTGAGAATCTATTCGTTTTTTTTTTTTTTTCTTAAACTCATTGTGATGCTCTTATGCTGTGATTCTTTCTTGCACTATTTTTTCTGTATTGTATGTTCTCTGGGTTACGTTTCCGTTTGGTTCTCGAGAATTATGATGTAGAATTATGAGTTTTTTATTTTATAATGCTGGGTTGAGTTGAGTTGGGTTTCTTTTTCATTGTCTCTGCTATTTGAATTTCAAATATCCGAAAGTTTGAATTTTTTTTTCTTCTTTTCTTTCAGTTTCTTAGCTTCCAAACAGGTCTCATACTAAAGATTTCATATTTGTATATTTGCATTTAACTTGATCACTAAATTATCAAAAAGTTAAAAACTTGATCAATGTCAGTGAGGTAGTTACTTCTTTCTTTTTTTTTTGAAAGGGGATAGTTACTTTTTTTTTTTTTTTTAAAAGTTAAAATATTGTTTTCCTTCTTAACGTTTGCGTGGATTTCATTTTTTGTTCTTAAACTTAGTTTAAAATTTTTGTTTTTCATCTTAAAACTATTAGAAATACAATAACAGTTTAGGGAGGAAAAACGAAATTCATGCAAACTTTAGGGACGGGAATAATATTGTAGTAGTATATTTTATCTTTTTCACTTGGAAGATTTTATTTTACGAGCTTTTGAGCACAATATATATGTTTGTAACAGCTTGTTTTCTGAGTTAAAATTTTGAATCATTCTACAGAGCAATAAAAGAGAGCCGCCTGGTCAAATTGTCAAATTTAAATAGTTTTGGAACTTTTAGTGGTGTCTTTTTAGTTGTATTATAATGCCACTAATAAGTTAAGCATTATTTTTTATTTAATTTGAATAGTTTCTGGTTAGATCCATGACTATGTGTCTTTGTGTATGTGCCAAAAACTTCCACTCCGCAGAATAAAATAATGATTTGTCATTTTCTGTAGCTAGCCTTGCCATTCAAAAGGCATGAGACCAGCACAGTTCTAAATCTGAACTAACAATTTAATAATAATGATAATGTTTTTTATTGTCAAGTTACAAACGCACGTGAATTAACATTTTTGAATTTTAGAGGTGCTTAGTAGTCAATGATATGATATCAGAAGTTGTATTCAGGGAAAATTGCATTTGGAGCAGCCAACAAATTATTCAAAACAATTTAGGACATAACAGGTCATTATTAAGTGGTTGTCCTCCATTAAGCATTTCTATCAAAAAGTCATCTGGGTAGTGGTTGGTGATCTAAATTATTTCTTGGGTAGGTTCCATAAGGACCATAACTCTAAGGCTGTACCAAGTTGGTCATAGATGTGTATTATTGGTTTGTCATAATTTGTGGTTGTCCTTACCAACACAAAGATTATAACTCCGGATGCAAAATACATGTATGAGATTAGTGGAGGGCGGTCTTTGTTTCAATTTATGTCAGTTTAGATTGGAATGGTTTTTTATGCTATAATTTCGGTAGACTACAATGGGACGAGAATCAAGAAAATTAGTAAACGCATGACCGAATTTCAGAAATATATGATAACCAAGGGTACACATCAACTCTCTGTTAGACAAATAGTCATTGTTTGCAATTGATAGCCTTCAACTCCTACTAGTCTTGTAAGTGTACTGTGAATCTTTGATTGGCATTTAAATTTTTTTTTTTAATTAAATTACTAAGTACTTAAACTGGATCTTCAGATAAATGATTTAGGAACTAAATACAAAAGCCTTCTAGTTGAACCTTAGCTCAAGTTAAAGAATCTCTTTTGCTCCTATTGTGTAATTTTCCCATTTAACTTCTTGTTCTGTTGACCCCATGTGTCTGTCTATCATTTTTCTTCCCATTTAAATCTATTATTGATTTTTTTAAAAATGTTTGTGATGGTGTTATGGTTGCTACCTTCAAGTATAGCACTTTGCAAAATTGTTATGGTTGGTGTAGGTTGCCTATGGAGAAGTAAATGTTAAAGTTGCTTTGGCTTCTTTTTTTTTCTCCAGCTGAATTGCATGGTATAGATGCTACTACTTCATCTGTTCATTCTGTTCCCCATTAATATTTTTTTTTTTTGGTTATCAATGCTATGAATATTTGTTCACTAGTATCATAATACAAAAACCTGCTTAGCAATCTAATCTTACCTAGCAACACAGTACTTTGTGCAAACATGCATTCCTACTTAATGATTGGGTGAACAGTGGGAGCTAACCTTGACTCAGGTAGTTAACACCAATACAACTGAGAGGGAGTTTGTATGGGAAACCTTTTAGGTTGTTATCAATTTTATGAATATTCTTTTCACAGTTAGACCCACCAAATAGCCCAAATGGAATGTGGCTTACAATGAAACTTTCCTTTTGGAAAGTCCTTCTTATGTACAACCGCATGGGATAGGATACTCACAATCAGCAACCTTGTAGAGGGGTCTGTCCCTTGTTAATTGGTGCTGCTTGTGTCATTGTGATGGGGAATCAATGGATCATATTCTGCTCCATTGTAAGGTTGCTCATGCATTATGGAGTGAAGCTTTTTTGATATTTGGGATTCAGTGGGAGATGCTGAAGACAATTGCTTCTCTTCTTTTTGAATGGAGGAATTGTTTGGGAAAATGTCTTTCAAATGTTCGGAATATGGTACCAGCTTGTCTTATGCGGATAGTGTGGAGGTAACGCAATACTTGTATGTTCAAAGATGTTGAGAGACCTGTAGATCTTTTGAAGTCTATGCTAGTTGGGGCTTTATTTGAGTGGTCTTGTGTTTGGGGTTCCACGCATTGTATTCCTATTTTTTATTTCTTACTTTGTTTTAGTTCTGCTTGATTTGTTTCAAGTACAATGAGTTCACCATCTTGAACACGGTGTACTTTTATCAATAAAACTTCTTTACCTTTCCCCAAAAAAAAAAAAAAAAATACTAGATTGGTTTGCTCATGTCATGTGCAAAGGAGAGAGAGTGAGAAAGACTAGGTTGATTCTAGTTGAGGGAATGAAAAAAGGTATAAGAAGACCTAAAATAACATTAATATAAGTAGTAAAAAAGAATATGTCAATTAAGGAGGTAACAGATTGTACAACTTCAGATAGAATAGAATAGCATAAACGAATATGTGAGACCAACCCTAACTGCTTTGTTAAGGATCCGTAACTGTCCCCAAAAGTTTGGGACTAAGGCTTGGTTATTGTTGGTCTGCTCATGGTCCTATGAATGTTGACCATAATTTAGGTACACTGTGCTTGCTTGTGAGCAGTTAATTTTTACTTGATGCTGGGCTGCTCCTTTATGTACTTCATACTGCCCATGGTTTGACCCTGTTTTGACTGTGGTTAGGTGCTAATTGAAATTGATTAGGCAGCAGTCTTGGTTCATTTAGAACCTTTCAAGGTTACTTATTAAAGGGCTCTAATGGCTTAGGAATAGATTCGTGGGGTTGATAACTTGTAATATAATTTATCCTTGATATTTGAATCACCTCTATTGGACTAGAGGCATAAGGCTTCTGAATATATGTTAGAAAGATTTTCCAACATAAGTATACTATTTACATTCTAAAGAAGATTATGCATTGGTTAGTAAAAATGGAGAAAGGATGGAGTTTCCTTGTATTGTGTATAATAAATTTTTTGATTGCATTTTGTTTGTCATCAGATCCTAGAATATGTTTATTTATTATTTGACCCATTTTCTCCGCAATTTTTTTTTTTTTTTGCTATTGTCTGCCTGGAATTACAGCTGATGGTTGATGTCTGAACAAAAATCAGTGTGATTGTTCTGCATCTAATTATCTAAATCTATTTACGGGAAATATTTCTTCTGTTTTTTCTATCTCCTCATTTAAAAACTTTTAGTTGTACTTCCCTTTCATTACTGTAACATTATTTTATGTGATATGTTTCTTTTTCACTTTTTATGGTCAGTTATATTGCTTTACATTTTTTTAATGTAATTTCCATTAACAAACCTTTTAATTTATCATCAGGTCAGTGAAAATGCCAGACATCCTGGGTGGTGGTGCACACACTGTAAGATCCCATGGAGTTGCCGTTGCAAAAATTCATAAGCATGATTGGCTGATTTTGTTGCTTCTTGTGGTGATTGAGATCGGTTTGAACATTATAGAACCATTCCACCACTTTGTGGGAGAGGAAATGATGACAGACCTCAAATACCCGTTGAAAGGCAATACCATTCCCTTTTGGGCTGTTCCAGTAAGTTTGGGCCGTTTAAATAAATAATTTATAGAAAATTTCATCTATGTGGAATTTGCGTGTTAGTTACTTGCAAAATGAAAAAACTAATAACCTTTTTCTTGTCCGTTGATTTAACAGATTATTGCAATATTGTTGCCTTTCGTTATCTTTCTTATTTACTACTTCATCAAAAAGGATGTTTATGATTTGCACCATGCCATATTGGGTAGCTCTTCCTCTCTTTTGAAATTTATGTAATACCAATGCTTGTTTGCATGTTATTCTACCATACTAATAACATTAAGTGGATATTGTATGCATGTCCAGGCCTTCTGTTTTCTGTACTTATTACTGGAGTTATAACTGATGCAATCAAAGATGCTGTTGGTCGTCCACGTCCAGATTTCTTTTGGCGTTGTTTCCCTGATGGCAAACCGGTGGGCTCTCATGTTCATTAACTCCCCTGACTTTCCTTTTCTCTACATTGTTTACTTGACTATGTTATAATAAATTCTTTGCTCTTGCTTAGTTCTTTTCTCAGTCAAGTGCCACTGGTGTATAATATTTGCAGGCGTTTTATCCTACTATCGCAGGCAATTCCACAGCCAATGTCTCAGGGGACGTTATGTGTAGTGGAATAAATAGTGTCATTAAGGAAGGATACAAAAGTTTCCCAAGTGGGCATACATCTTGTAAGCATCTAATCACTTCATTAGGTTAGGGGCACTGTAAGGATGCTGTTGTATTCCTTTTGGGACAAATTTTAGCTTTCATATCAGAAAGTTTCCTACTTCTGTTGTGTATGAAACTTGTAATTGGTACCCAAAGGTTGAGCTTCATCTTCATTGATGTGTCATGGGCATAAGTTTGTACTTCAAATTTTAAATTGACCATAGCAAACCATGCATTTTCCAAGATAACGAAGGTCCAGTCATCACTTTTTCAATCAATATTTGGGTGTGTAGATTAAAATTGGATATCAAATAAGTAAATGCTCCTTTATAAAGGATTATGATCAGTCAATTGAACTTTTTTTTGTTTAATTTTGGATTAGTAGATTCTTTAGGCTGCCAAAATTCTCACAATAATGAGCATTGTGGAATTTCTTTGTAATATTTGATTTTATAGTTTCTCTATGGATATGGATATCCATAGGACATAGAAATATCCCTTTAAAATACGAGCATTAGGATAATTTTTTCTGTCTTTTGGTTTTAGGGTCCTTCGCAGGTCTTGGCTTTCTTGCTTGGTATTTGTCTGGAAAAGTCAGGGCATTTGATCGTAGGGGCCATGTTGCAAAACTCTGTATCATTTTCCTGCCACTACTAGTTGCTGCTCTGGTTGGAGTTTCTCGAGTAGATGATTATTGGCATCACTGGCAAGATGTTTTTGCTGGAGGACTTTTAGGTTTGTTTGTCAAGTATTTATTTTATTTTTGAAGTTTTTTGTGCTGGATTGTCAAATCTTTTTTTTTAAGTTTTGTGCTGAATTGTTTATTGAGGGCATAGAATTCCTTGGTACTTTTTCTAAATTGAACTTATTGGGCAGGGACGACTATTGCTTCATTTTGTTACTTGCAATTCTTTCCGCCTCCATATGATATAGATGGTAAGGGCCTCTTCTTTTCTTAATGATTATGTATGATATGCTTTTAATTGGAGCAGATTGTTATGAATAACAGAATTCATTTTTGGTAGTCTTAAAAAGGTTTTGTTCTTGTTGTTTGCACATATTTTCTTATAAAATGATGAAGAAAAAAATACATTGTTTAATATTTTTGCTATAAGTATTTTGTTGCATACTAAACATAATACCAGCTTACTCGGCATTTTTATTTTAATATAATGTTTAAATTTATTTGAAGGATGTCATGAGTGTAGCTTTTTGTGCCTTGGATAACATTGATAATTGCATATTGTTTGCAACAAAGAGGTTATGAGTGCAGAATTACACTTTTATATTCCTTTTTTCATTCTGATTTATAGATTAACATTTTAATCTTTTAAGAGGATTAATGGTCTAAAAATTATATCTTTATGGAAAATGTGCAGGTTGGGGTCCTCATGCATATTTTCAGATGCTGGCAGAATCCGGAAATGGCAATCAATCCTCAGCCACCAACGTAAATCATGCAAATGTGCACCAATCAGAACTTCAAAGTATATATATCCAACCTCAACATGGTTAAACATAAAGAGTTGATACCTGAGACTCAAGCCCTATGTTTACATTGGGAAAAGGTAGGGGAGAGAGACTTGGGCTGCAGAGAAGAAACAGACAATACTAGATGTCCATATTCTTCAAGATTAATAGAATGTGTGAATTACATCTGCAGCATATGAACTTTGAACTTTTACCCATGGAACTGACATCAACTGTCCTCATTCCTTTATTTATTTTTAGTTTTCTTGGCTGTCCACTGGTTCATCTGTTCTTTCGGTTATGACCGGATCCGAGATCGAGCAACACCCGATTTGTTACCTCTCAAACAACACAATTTTGATGTATAGTTTAGTGATTGCTTGGACAAACTTCTGGGCATTATATTGGGATAAATCATAATATCTTTGCATGTTGGTTCTGTAAAGTGAAGTACTAATTTCAAGATTCGAAAATTGATGATGTTAGTGAAATATGGAGTTTATAATCTCTTCACTAGTGTCAAAAGAATGTTTAGCTATAAAACTCCCTTTTTCTACTTAATTTATTTGCTCTCTGTTTGGAAATTGCAACATGAATGATAATTAAAATCTACTGATAAAAGTTGCACTAGAGAAGAGGTTTGTGGATCCAACCAAGAATACCTTGGTTGGCACTCTCTTAACCTCTGGGACAAAATGCCTGACTGTGTTCCTAAGTCCTAACATCAAAATAAATTCCTTTTCTTTTATTTTCTTGGCAACCAAAGCATTATAAAATTGAAATGATAGACTGTTCAGCACTTGAAAAAAAAAAAATCTTGGATTTGACTTCCTCCTTGGCTAATATTCTCAAATTGATTTTGACTTTTTTTTTAAAGAAAGTTTTAACCTATAGCATTCTTTCCTGATAATAACTCTTTGTCATTAGTTTAAAACACCAATTGATTTTTGATATAGACATGTATAAATAAAGAATATATATATATTTACATATATCGTAGATATTAATTTTTTTGTGTATAAAATTATTTAGTCATATATAGATTTTATTTTTTGAGAAACAAGTGCGCACACATGAGGGAGAGAGAAATGAGTTTTAATACAAAAACACACTGTAAACTCCACTCAAAAGTCATGATAATTTTTAAATGAGTCATATGTAAACTAAGTACTCATATTCATACTCTTTTTTTTTTTTTTTTTTTGAGAATATTATTTATAGACTAATTTAATCTGTTTTCAATAGAATCATATCTTATTATATCATATACTATTATACGATCATAAAAATTGAGCTTAGAAGCCGTGATTGTGCTAAGTGGCTACTCTTATTAATTAGCAAATTAATTTTATATTATTTGTTAGGATATATTTTCTCAAATTAAGGGATAATATTTAACAACGATTTAGTTGAAGTAAAAATTTTTCATTCAAATTTCAACAAATTTAAATTCTATTCAAAGTATAAGTCTATTATAAAAATACCAAACTCAAATCCTAAATAACAACTCACGTTTTCAATCAAAAAAAAAAAAAAACCGTGTTTGACCTCTAACTAAAAGTCTATTATCAATATTTTAAGAACAATTAATTAGTAAATTAATTTTATATATTTAAATTTCAATAAATTTAAATTCTATTCATCTAAAAGTTGATTATTAAAATTTTCTAAATTTAAAAGTTGAGTTTAAAAGTCGTGATTGCGCCAAGTAGCAACTATCACAAATTAGTCTATTATTAATATTTTAAGAACAAGTAATTAGTAAATTAATTTTATACATTTAAACTTTATCAAATTTAAATATATATTCAAACTAAAAGTCTTTTTGGCATCATCGAAACAAATGCCGCTTGCAAGAAACCTTTGTGACGCTAGAAAAGATTGCTAGTTTTGCGAAGGATTATCTGCAAAGTTTTAAAAAGCTGCCCAACTCTACTCCCGCATTGCATCAGCGGGTTGTGCAGAAATGGATTCCTCCGATTTGTGATATTGTGAAGGAAAAATTTGATGGTGCGTGGCTTCCGAAATCAGGTGAGGCGGGGATTGGAGTGGTTATTAGCAATTCAGAAAGTGAAGTAATGGCGGCTATGTAAGAAAAGATTACGAAACCACCATTTGTTGAGGTTTTGGAGCTACTGGCAGCACGACGTGCAACTATGTTCACTATGAAGGTTGGTTTTCATTGGGCAGTTCTTGAGGGAGATGCTGCATCTGTCGTCTTTACAAACTTTTGGTATGGGACATTCTTTAAGTGGTCATATTTTAAAAGACATTCTGTCTTTAGCTAACTCACTCGTTTCAAAATTTATCTTTCTCTTGTGTTGTCAAGCAAGGTAATGTTGTTGCTTATGCCTTAACCTAGAGAACAAGACTTTCTTTTCCTTTTCAAGTTTGGATGGAGTTGGTTCCTCATAGTATATTTTCTTTTTTAGCTTTGGATTTTCTTGTTCATGAATAATAAGCAACTTATTCTTTCTTCTCAACAAAATTATCAAAAATCTCAAAAAATATTTCAACAAATTTAAATTCTATTAAAACTAAAAGTACTTTGTAAAAAATTCTAAACTTAAATTCGGGACAACAACCCATGTTTTCTTTCTAAAATAAATGGGAAAATTACACTTTACCACCCTAAACTATGTACCGGATTACATTTTGCACCTTAAACTATCACACTTTGCACCCTAGTGTTATTTATGCTGTTATGTTTGACTAAATTCTACTGCATGGGACAAGCACACCCTTCATGCTTAGGTGTGAAAGTTTAAATATGTGTATAAAACACCCTTGAACGTTTAGACCTCCAAAAACAAAATAACCAATTCAAGCTTTATGACAAACAACTAGTGTGCGGAAAATGAACATAAGCTATAAACAGAATTGGAAATCAATCTAAGCCAATTATAAATCACATCCACAGCAAAAAATAAAAGGCAAAGATAAAGGGAAGAGAGATGCAAATACAAGGATAACACACGATGCGTTATCGAAGAGGAAACCTAAGCCTTCGGCGTAAAACCTCTCCGCCGCTCTCCAAGCGGTCAATAATCCACTAGAAAATGTAGTTGGGATATATGAACAGCAATAGACCCTCCAAGCCTAATCTACCCGATGTACCTAAGCCTTCCAAGCTTCTTTCCCCAACGAGGTTGCGCCAAACCTTTTTCTTTTCTAGCTTACTGGATTCCGCTATAATCCATAGCATCCGCCATCCTTGGCATCTTCCACTACTTCCCAAAGTTTCAAAAACACTCAACACTCTAAATGGGTGTGGGTAGTGTTTGGATAGAAATCTCCTCTCAATAGGTATGACAATGAGAGAGGGAATGAGAAGAGACTACAAAGATTTCTCTCTAAGAATGAGTAGCTCTCTCTAACTAGGTGGGTGTTTTGAAGAAACCTCTCCTAGGGTTTTTCTTTCTGAACAGCCACACATATTTTGTGGGAATGAGGGATATTTATACTAGTGTGAGAATGGAATGCGAAGAGTCAGTTTTTCCAAAAACAGAGCTAGTTGGCGACTTGACTGAGTCGCGAGTTCAAGCCGCGAGCTAACTTAATGGCCAGTCTGGATTTTTGTCTTGTAATGCTCCAGGTGGCATGACTGTTTAACTCCCCTGCATGCTCTGCACGTGTGCAACTTTTGGCGGCTTGCAAGCCGCGAGCCTCCCGCGAGATCAAGCCGCGAGTCCCTGCTTCACTGTACAGTCTTGAGCATTTCTTCACACTCTCTCACACATGATTCCCACCTAAATACAGGGTTTCTAAGTGCTGTATTACAAGTAAAGTTGTCACAGAATAAAGTCAACACATGGTTGATTAAATTCAATCTTACAATCTCCCCCTTTGGCTATTCCGTGACAAAACACCCTAAAACAGACTCTAGACTTAAACGTGAGTTTGGGAATAATGGCAAAACTCACTCACACCTAAATCTAAAAGCTGTGAAGCACTTGAATCATAAGAACATGAAACTCCTGAAACACAACAATACACCATGATCATTGTATGCAGAAAAACATGAAATGCATATGAAATAAGTTTAAGGTGATCAAGCAAAGATGAAGCGAAGATTTAAATCAAGGCTTGATCAACCAAGTAATCACCACAAGGTAGTGATCACAGTACTCATTCACACTTGGAATGAACACTTGAACATACAAGTTAACAAGAACAAGGCAAGATACTTGTATGCTCAACACTCAACCAATACATAATATACAAAGTGTATGCATCTAGGAACAATCCTACAAGGGTACAAGAGTGACAGTACTTAACCAGAAAATGCATGACATTTGGATAGAAGTACTTATTTAACAAAATCATAGAGGTTGCATAAAGCATGGTACAAATCATAAAGCCTACAAGAAACATGGAAACAAACCCTAAAAGCTTACAGAAGCAACATGGGCAGAAACCACAGAATACTGAATATAAACATAAACAATATAAACTAAAAGTGCTTAAAGTTTCTCCCCTTCAAAGTGATTAGAAGCTGTGATACACTTGGAACATATATACTTGTAACCTGAAACACTTGCACAAAATACATTAGACCTTCTAGGTAAAGCAAGTAATAAAGGACAAGTATAATATAACAAGTTAATTGCGATCAAGTAAACATGATATGAAACATGTGAGCAACATGACCAAATACCCAAAAAAATCATATAGAAATGACTACAATGATCACATAGTAAAGCAAATGATCATCTAAACATGCATTCAATGAAGCATAATAGCATAGGGATATATGCATGTCCAAAGCACAAACATGATGCAATGAGAACAATAAAGCATAACTCAAAACACCATAAAGCCAACAAGAAAACAAACAGAACAAAGTTTTCTTATGATCTCAATGTCTTCTCCCCCTTGGTATATGCATCTCCCCTATGGAATAACTCTCCCCCTACAAATGTGCATGAGAAATAGAATTTCTCCGCCTAAGGATGTGCACAAGAGTCATATAGAAATGACAAAACACTCCGGTATACTCTCTAGAGTATACTCTCCCCCTTTTTGTCAGGAACAGACAAAGGGTCAAGGAGAAACAAGGGCAAGAGATGAAGGAACGAACAATGATAATGATGCATGAGGGATGTGAGATGAATGAGAAAATGAAGTTCAAATCAAAGACAAAGTAAAATGCTACAGAGCATAAGGTAGACATGACAAGCTAAGATGAAGAAGTAAGGTCAAGACCAATGTATGACAAGAGTAACAAAGGTGTGTGCAAGAGGTGACTAAGTGCAATACATGACCAATGTATGAAAAATGCACATGTGAGGCAAGGTGTGTTAAATACATAACCAATGAACCAAACATGTTCCAAATGAGGAGACATGAGAAACCTCAAAGTTTGGTACTCATCGAAGTCCATACAAGCGAGAAAATGTCTAAGAGGCATTTTATCAAACACCTAGCATGCACACTATGAACAATAATGTGAAACAATGCATGAACATCATGAAATCCACCCTTAATACATGTTCTATCTGCCACAAGGGGCCAACATCCAATGCAAATCAGCAAAAGAAACCAAACCCATGAAGAAATATGACAAAAATTAAGTTTTCCCAACCCCTATGATGAAAATCCCAACCAAGAGCACAAAAACTCTCCAAAACATAATCTAAGGATCAAAAATAATGAAAAGAGTTTATAATTACCTTAGAGATGTTAAAGGAATGAAAAATCATTCAAATTGATTGGGTTTTGATGAAAAAATAGTAAAAGAGGGGTTTAAGAGAGGATAGGAGAGGTTTAAAACAAGTTTCCCACAAAAAAAACCCTTTAAAAAGCTATTTCTAGGTGTTTCGCGACTGGCGAGTCGCGAGGTTCAGTCGCGAAAATTTTCGCGAGTCGCGAGTGAGTCACGAGCAAGCCGCGAGTCGCGAGGTTTAATCGCGAAAATTTTCGCGAGTCACGAGTGAGTCGCCAAAAGCTTCTGGATGAACTCGCGACTGGGGTTTCGCGACTAGCAAGTCGCCAGCTGAGCCGCGAAAAACTCTGACACCTGTTTTTCAATACAGAACATGTTTAAATAATGAAAAACAAAGTAAACACTAAACATGAACACAAAGAGTGATAAAAATCACTTCCAAAAACATATAAAATGATTAAAAATTTTTTTGGATTGAACCATATATGATTGAGCACACACACATCACATTTAGACAAGTACACTCTAACAAATGAATAAGACATTCATTGAACATTAGGCATGTGTGTTGTGTGTGTGTATCAAATGTGGAATTGTCCTTAGTCTAGAGTGAAACTTCAATGATTAATTCAATCAAGTCATACACAACTAGTACTAAGTCAAGTGGTCTATCTCAATTATAGAAATGAACATATATGACCTCCCACAAGAAAATGATTACATAAAATTGAAGCTTTTCATTTGGCATCTTACAATTCATATCATTTGATCATTTTGAATCAATACAACTCATTTTGAGCAATACATCTCATTTTAAAGATTGATGCCTGAAATTTTTGATATTTCAATTTGATGAACAAGCCTTTGACTTTTGGGCATCAAACATTTTCAATACAAGTCGCTTTCCCTTTTTCCTAGTCAAATACTAGTATATGCGACGGCTTTTGCAGCTCATTATCTCTTTTCATTTTGAGATTTGCATTTATTGAGCTCTTTAAGCAATAAAAATAAAAGAGTGGGAAGAGATATAAACACAAGTCTACGCATGTATCAAAACCAACATGACTATTGACTAATCATTCATGACAAGCTTGAAGATCGATTTACAACAATCACACAAAGATGTCAAGATTTTTCCCACAAAGATATAAGTGCAAAAATAACAAGCTAAGCTCGTAAATGCACAAAGCCATTTGTACAAAGGTACAAGGCCAAACTCACATGTGATATGTGCTCAAACATATACGATCAAACTTTTTGAATTTTTCACTTTTTATGTGGTTTTGGATTTTTTACTCACACAAAACTAAAATATAAAAGTAAGATAAAAAACAAAACAATGCATATAAATAAATGCAAGATGCACAAAATGCATGAAGATATGACATTTAATGCATGAAGGGTCCTACAAAGATCGAAAGAATTAGATCAAGGACCAAAAGAGTAAAAGCTCAACCATAGGAACCCTTCCTCATCCAAACGGAACGATTATTTGAAATGAGTGTCTCAAGAGAAGTAAGACGAGGGTTGGAAGAATGAGAACCGGAGATGCACATAGTCAAGGAGTTAAGAGCATTAAACATTTTCTTTAACAACATGCTATTTTCACTCAAAACCGGTTTACTCTTTTTAGCACAACTTTCAAACAGCTCAAGTTTTTCTTTTCTTTTGATTCTTTTAAAAGCATGAAACTTAGAGCATTGAGGTCTTAGATGACCAAAGGCACCACAATGATGACAAACAATGTGTTTAGGTCAACTAGGCTTTTTGGGAAGGGATCTAGCAACATGGTTTTGTTCCCTCTTCAACTTATGACATTGAGGTCTTATATGACCAATCACACCGCAATGGTGGCAAGTTGGAACAAACTTAGATCCATTCAAAATCTTAGGTTGAGACCTAAACGAAGGCTTTGACTTAACAGTCTTTCTCTCCACCTTTTGATTTCTTTTATGTGGAGGAATGTACACCGATTTGTCCTTTAAGGTAGAACACACACAAGGCACAAAATCGGGTACCACAACATGATTGCAACAAATATTTTCATCCTTTTTAACAATAGGTTCAGCAATCAAACACTTGGCATGCATCTTAAGAGATTCATTTTCATATTTAAGATCATCAACAAGTTTGTTAGACAAAACAAGTTTAGCATCCAAGTCCATATTCAAACATTCAAATTCTTTCAGCTTTTCAAGAGAAATTTCAGCAAGTTTTTTATATTTCTCAACCAATTTGTTGGATTCATTGAGTTTAGCAATCAAATCATCATTTTCACAAAATAACTTGCTCAAATTCTTTTGAAATTTCTTAGCATTTTTCTTCAAGAGTTTGTCAACAATGCCCATAGATTCAAATAACATGTCATCACACTTATGAGGATTAACACTCATAGAGGCATTTTCACAAACACGTGGCATGTTACATTCATCACCAACCAAATCATGCAAAGAGGCATACAAAGCACAATCCATGGCAAATAAACACAAGGGGTCAAGGATCACACTTAGGTAATAAAACCAAAATAAGTGTACCTGCTCTGATACCAATTGAAAGTTCAAATATGTGTATAAAACACCCTTGAACGTTTAGACCCTCAAAAACAAAATAACCAATTCAAGTTTTATGACAAACAACTAGTGTGCGGAAAATGAACATAAGCTATAAACAGAATTGGAAATCAATCCAAGCCAATTATAAATCACATCTACAGCAAAAAATAAAAGGCAAAGATAAAGGGAAGAGAGATGCAAACACAAGGATAACACACGATGGTTATCGAAGAGGAAACCGAAGCCCTCGGCGTAAAACCTCTCCGCCGCCCTCCAAGTGATCAATAATCCACTAGAAAATGTAGTTGAGATACATCAACAACAATAAACCCTCCAAGCATAATCTACCCGATGTACCTAAGCCCTCCAAGCTTCTTGCTCCAACGAGGTTGCGCCGAACCTTTTTCTTTTCTAGCTTACTGGATTCCGCTATAATCCATAGCATCCGCCATCCTTGGCATCTTCCACTGCTTCTCAAAGTTTCAAAAACACTCAACACTCTAAATGAGTGTGGGTAGTGTTTGGATAGAAATCTCCTCTCAATAGGTATGACAATGAGAGAGGGAATGAGAAGAGACTACAAAGATTTCTCTCTAAGAATGAGTAGCTCTCTCTAACTAGGTGGGTGTTTTGAAGAAACCTCTCCTAGGGTTTTTCTTTCTGAATAACCATACATATTTTGTGGGAATGAGGGGTATTTATACTAGTGTGAGAATGAAATACGAAGAGTCAATTTTTCCAAAAACAGGGCTGGCTGGCGACTTGACTGAGTCGCGAGTTCAAGCCGCGAGCTAACTTAATGGTCAGTCTGGATTTTTGTCTTGTAATGCTCCAGGTGGCATGACTGTTTAGCTCCCCTGCATGCTCTGCGCGTGTGCAACTTTTGGCGGCTTGCAAGCCGCGAGCCTCCCGCGAGATCAAGCCGTGAGTCCCTGCTTCACTGCACAGTCTTGAGCATTTCTTCACACTCTCTCATACACTACCCTTACATGATTCCCACCTAAATACAGGGTTTCTAAGTGCTGTATTACAAGTAAAGTTGTTACGAAATAAAGCTAACACATGGTTGATTAAATTCAACCTTACAAGGTGGAATAAACTTAAAATGCTAAAACACCTTTCTTCAAAATCAATTAAAACAAAAGCTAATTTTTTCCACATCTCTCTGTCTCATGTGTATGCCTATCCCCCAAATTCATATTCTTCTCAAAACCTCAAGTCCCACCCACCTCACCCATCGTCCAAAGAGAGAAAAAAACTCAAATTTTCTTTTTAGTTCACTTTTTAGTTTAATTTATGTTTTCAGAATTAAAACTACTCCAAATTTTTTATTAAATCCCACCATCAATGTGATTGGATCCACAAAATGAATTTAATTCTAATTTACTCCCATATCAAATAAGCACAAAATGTACTGTATATAACTAAACTTGACGAATTTAGTTTGGGCATATGCAGAGCTTTCAGCACTTGTTACACATCAGTTTCCGAAAAAGCCTCTCAGATCCCAATTTCAAGAGTAAAGGAAAGAACTTGAATAGCACAAAATGCAGTTAAGTTAGCCATACCTAATAAGAAAGCTCCCCTAGAGCACATAGCGGTTGATGACATTTCCTTTTGAGAAGAATCTAAATTTGGGGAGAGGCACACATGCGAGACAGAAAGATGTGGAAAAAATTGGCTTTTGTTTTAATTGATTTTAAAGAAGAATGTGTTGTGAAATTTTAAAGTACTTGCAAGTGTATGAACTGTACCGGAGTATAGTTTGACAAGAACGAGGTTGAACCCACAAGAACTTGAATAAATGTAGGAAAATTAATCAAATCTTAACCAAATTAATCCTAATCTAATTTAATAAAAATTGGTTGTTTGAAATTAAATATACTAAGCAAATAATTAAACTAAGCAAAGATATAATATAAAGTTGTAAAGAGATGTAAACAATCTAGAAAAAGGAATTAAGGTTTTGGAATCTGCTTTATTAATTCATATCAGCATATATTATGATCATTAATTTTTCTCAACCACTGCATGATAATCTAGAAATCAATCTTGCTACCATGGAAAATATTATTATTAAAACTTCTATTTAAATATTTAAAGTATGCTCTTCTTCACTTCCTAGGTATAAATCAAATCATCAATTGTATCCGTAGCCAAACAAATCACAAGAGATATCCAATTTTAAAATCAAAAAATAAAAAACCAAGCATTCAATTAATTAAGACAAATCATAAATCATGAAAAAAACATGATTAAACTCATATCTAGAATCTCATTTTAGTCAATTGTTATGAAGTAAGAACAATTTAAATTATTAAAAAACAACTATTATGGGAAAAATCAAATCACATAAATATTACTGATAATCCTTAACAAGGTTTCATCCTCAACCTTAATTATAAATTTAGCTATTCATGATAATTGAAAGAAAACACAAAAATAAAATACTAAACATTAAACTAGACAAATAAAATAGAGAAAGAAATAGTCACAATGCTATCATGAAGAATAGTTACAGAGAAGCCACATATGGCACTACCTCTTGCTCAAATTTTCTGTTTTGCGTCCCAGTCCTAGCACTAACCTTCCTAAATTTTACCCTAAAGAGCCTTTAAATAGGTCAAGGAATCTTATTACAAGTTGAATTCTCATTTGGAGAAAATCCCAGATTTTTAGGCTTTACTTACCGACGATTTTGGCCCATTTAATGTCAAAATTCGGACTTTTGGTAAACTACAAAGTTGTAGCCCTTTAAGTTCCAGCCCAACTTGAATCATCTCGATTGGACATTTGAGCCGAAAGTTATGCCAAAAATACTAATTGATATGCAAGCTAGAATCCTAATCCAAATTGGACTTGGATTTGGTGCAAATTTCCTTTGATTCTCTGCCCCAATTAGACTTAAATTTAATTGGGTTAGCATTCTTTAACTTCATCATGGCCCTTGTAAAAGTAAAGTCCATTAACTTTCTTCTCTGCACAAATCCACTTATTTCATTTCATTCTTTTACAAAAAGACAAATTCATGCAATAAAATTCAGTTAAGCACAAAATTGATTATTCAGCATTATTCTAAAACCAAATATAAAATGCATGAATTAACTCAAAATAAGTATGATAATGCTTTCTAACAATGATATAAATATGCAAAACTAAGCTATTATCAATGCACATCAGAATGTTTTAGTAATTTAAATTTGTTCAACTTAAGCATGAAACATGTGTTTGTCACATGTAATAGAATTCTGTCAATTGTCAAATACAATAGCAAAAGTAACACCCAGGTGCAAAGTGTGTATTTGGAGAGTTTAAGGTGCAAAGTGTAATCTAGTGCATAGTTTAGGGTGGTATAATGTAGGTTTTTTTTTTTTTTTTTTTTTTTTTTTTTTTTTTTTTTAAACAACCTTTTGACTTCTTCTCCAACTAAATTCTATTATCAACATTTTAAGAACTACTAATTAGTAAATTAATTCTATATTATTTGTTATGATATATTTTCTCAAATTAAGGGATAACATTTAATAGCTATTTAATTTAAATAAAACTAAAATTCTATCATCAAAATTTTCTAAATTTAAATCCCACACAATTCACGTTTTTGTTTTTGTTTTTTTCATTCCTCAAGTTGCATCTTATTAAATTAATATATTATTAGGATATTAAGTTACAAAACTCTTGACTAAGGGATATGATAAAAACTTTGTCATCTAAGTTTTAAAATTTTAAATTCTACTCCAAATAATATTCTACAATCAACATTTTCATATATATATATATATATATATATAGACAAAACTTAGTTACAAAATTGGTTGTAGCCTAAGGTTACAACTAGGGGTGTGCAAAATATCTGCTTGACCCATTAACCCGCCTGTCCCGTACGGGTCATTAAGGTAGGTAGTTTGGGTTGGATGGGTTAGACCCGTAAAATAGTAGATTGGGTTGGGAAACGGATTGAAAAATTGCCAACCCACTACAACCCAACCCACCCACATAATTATACATAAATAATATATATATATATATATATATATATTAGTTCAGATTGTTCAACCGTAAATTCCTTATTTAAAGTTAATCAATTTTTATAGCTAATCAATAATCAATTCTTTAAACAAAATATAAAAAATCAACATTGAGACCTTAAACTCACTTCAACCATATAGTACACTCTGCTTCCTCTGCCTCCCTCTTTCTTGTTGTTTTATCTTTTTCTTCCTTAACTTTTTTGAAAAGCTAGAGGTCATTTAGTTTCTAATAATAGAGTTAATTATATTGTTGTGTATGTGTAATACTCTTAGTGGTTCTTATAGTTTGTAGTGCGGTAAGTTTAGGCACCAAGGTTGGTTATAAATACTCTATAGTTTATCAAAAGTATATATATACTATGTATTTAGTAACTAATTGTAGTTTGTGATAATTGTTTTTAAGAACATGCATTCCATTTTGAAATTTATTTGTTATGTTGGTATGTTATTATTTTGAATCATTGATGCGACTTTGGGAATGTTATGATTTTGGGTTTGTTGATTGAATTTCCCTCAATTGTAAGGCAGCAACCTATTGGTTTTTGTTGTTGTTGTTGTTGTTGTGGTGTGGAGACAAGGTCTATTAAAGATGATATATCTCTTTTTCATTGACCCTATGTTTGTGTTGGAATTGACATTTTTAAATGAAATCTACCTTTAATTTTTTGTGTGCATTATTTATATTTTGAGATTATTCAATAACAAATTATAGTTTGTGATAATTCTTTTTTAAAAGAACATTGTTAATGCCAACCCGTTGAACCCGCCTAACTTGCCTAGTTGAAACTGCCAAAATTTGTAACCAATCCACTAGATTTAGACTTTGGTGGGTCAGTGGCGGATTAGAATTTTCCCAACCTACTAGTGACGAGTTGGATAGAAATATTAGCCATTACCCGCCCAATCCGACCTGCGCACACCCCTAGTTACAACCTTATTCAATATCATTAATATTATTACATGTTTGGAAATCTAACTATTGGATTATATACTTTTTATGCTCTTAATACACATATCAAATTTTGTATTAATTAAATATTATTTACTACTATTCTTAGCATGATATTGGGGAATCTCATTGTTATTACTCAAACAAGCATGAAACATGAGGTTTGTGAATAAGTGATTGTCTAATAATGAGCAAGAAATATTTGTATTCGTCCATATGTCAAATCAGATATGTAATTATTAGAATAATTGTTTGTTCCGCAAGAGCAAGTCAAAAAGATTGAGAAATAGAACCATCTGATTTGTTACCAATCAATAGAAATACCCTTGTTATATATATATATATATATATATATATATATATATATTGGGGAATCTCATTACTATTACTCAAACAAGCATGAAACGTGAGGTTTGTGAATAAGTGATTGTCTAATAATGAGCAAGAAATATCTGTATTCGTCCATAGGTCAAATCAGATATGTAATTATTAGAATAATTGTTGGTTCCGCAAGAGCAAGTCAAAAATATTGAGAAATAGAACCATTTGATTTGTGACCAATCAATAGAAATATCCTTATTTTATTTTATATATATATATAACCATGACTTTTTGATATAATCTTTTTAATCAAAAAGTCATCCCTATAATTAAATCCCACACAATGAATAAAAGTATAAAGGAAAAAGATTTGAGATTTAATTCTCGCCTACACAAACTGATTGGTGTCTTGGTATGATAATAAAGAGTTATTATCAAGAGCGGATGCCATGAACTAATATTCTAAAATAAAAAAATAAACTTTTGTAACAAGTTAATAACCCCTGCCTGGTCAAAAAGGTATATATATTGACCAAGTATTAAGAAGACTTGCCTGTCCCTTATATCTGCCATGTTCCTTCACGGATTATACATTGACAATCAGGGACAGAACCAGAACTTAGAGTTAGAGGAGGCAATTTTGTTGCTGGTTGTGTGTAGTGATTTCGACCTGCGACTTTGCTACTGCTTAGCCGCTTAGCTCTAGTTGTTTAAAATTTTTTGAAGGGTCAAATTGTTTGTTTTGGGTATAATTGGTTGACCTGCTTAATTTTTTTAAGTTTTACCATTAGTAATTTCGTTGTTGGACTAATTTTTATTTTGGGCTTGTGTATTTTGTTTTAAATTTGGTCTTTAAATGAGAAAAATGCTAGGGTTACAAACTTTTTTACAAATTATTGATGTAATGAGTGGTTATTGGTAAATAAAAAAATAATGTAAATGGTGAGCTCAAAGGAAAATCAATAAGAATTTGCTATTTTAACCGTTTATAAAAATGTTGTAAAAAAATTTGTGGCTATAACAATACTTTTAAAAGAATCAATGATATTGTTAAGGAGACAAAAATGTAATTTTATAAAATAAAATAAAATAATTGCTAAAATTAATACCCATACATATGATAATATATTTTTTTAAAACATTTGGGGGGGCCATTGCCCCCCAAGTCCAACCATGGCTCCGTCCATGATGACAACTATCCAAAAATTCATAATCCTTTATTATATTCAAACCCCATTTGAATATGCTTCCCTTCTATAAAAGCACTCACTCACTAGCCTCTTTCAACATCTCTCACACATACATATCTTTCTAGTTAACATTTGTCTCTCATATCTATACTACTAAATGGAGATTGTTCCTTCTACATATTATGAAAACTTGGAAAGGTATCGGAGGAGGAGAAGATACCTAATGCTAAATGGTGCAGATAGCAATAAAAAGCTCATGATTGCAAGGTCTGGGGGTACTGCTCACGGGTTAAGAAGAACAACCCCAAAACTTTTATTTAACACTGTTTCACTAACTAAGGTTTTGGCAAAGTTTCATGATGCATACATGATGATTCTGTTGGCGAGCAACGGGGGGAACCTAAAAGCAGTGAGTATGTTTGGAGGTAAGAGGGGTCCCTAAAAGGCAGACAGATTTCAATGGTTTCTAGTGTTGAGGAAGTTGATAGTAGATTTGTTTTGGAAGTCTATAAGAGGATAGCCTCTACTCGAGAAATAATGGGTTTTGATGATGCAAATTTTAACTGATAAAACTTTTTATTATCGAGTCGAGCTTAGTCTAAATATCAATTGATTTCTTGATCTAATGATAAAAAATAATTATCATGGAGTTAGCATTGTTTAAATCCTAGCCATCAACTCGATCTAAAAAATATTGTATACTGTTTTTCTCTTTTTTGTTCACAGCTGTGTTTGTACTTTTCTTTGTGAGTTTGGGAAATTTGAGAAGTTTATCTCTTCTTCTAGTGGCTATTTGTGAATTGTAAGTTTGTAAATCAAAGTTGCGAAGTGAAACTTTTTTTTTAAAGCATATAGATTTTTCTTTTTAATTTGAATTTTCTGTAAATAAATAAAAAATAAAAAATAAAAAAGAAGAAATATATCCAAAGTACAAAATTTAGTTACAAATTAAATTGGTTGTAGGCTTAAGCTACAACCTTACTCAATGTCTTTTTATTAGAGACAAATTTTGACAAATCCACAATTCCACAATTGGATTACATCTTCTTTTTATAACCTCCATGCTTGCAAAATTTCTAGAAAATTAAAGGTTAATAGTTATGTCATCAATAAATTGTTAAAATTACAAATTTTTGTAGTTTAAAATTATGTATAAAATATAAGTTTATAGATTATATAGTAAATAATATCTGATTGACATAAAATTTTATGTGTGTACTCAGAACATAAAGAACATGCAATTCAACAGTTAGAATTTCAAAATATACAGTAATATTTATTTTATTAAGTAAGATTATAGCCTTAAACTACAACTAATTTTATAGCTAAATTTTTTTTATGGAAATTTTATAGCTAATCTTTGTTCATATCGAAATAAACAGAAAGTGCCAAAGCATTTACAATCGATCTATACCAGGAAGTGAATATGTGAATTCAATTTGATGCAATGTAACGATTTTTTTTTTTTATATTTTTAAATGGTATCTAATGAACAGTTTGAGAGGAGGACTTAAAAAAGAGTATCTAATGAATATAGAATTTTTTTTTTTTTTTCTTTTCCTAATGCAAATATTTAGAATTCGTAAGTATCTGACTAAGGGGTGAGCAGTTTTTTCGTCTCACACACCGGATAATTATCCAAAAATAAAAAATTGTATGAGGGGGTCAAAATATATATAATATATACCACGAAAATAAACTCAATTTGGTCTTTAAGTCTTAACCATCAAAATTATGAGGATAAAATAAATTATTAAAAGGCATGCAATGGTTATGTTAAAGCTACTATAGTAGCACATGTATTGCCATGCACCTAATAAGTGGATCAAGATGGCAACACCAACACATGGGCATTTCCATGCACCCACTAGGATACACGTGGGTCTAAGGATTAAAATCAAAGAAATGCGTTTGTATAGATTTTAGAATGGTCACCTATTGATCTCAAAATATGGTTTGACCTAGAAATTATGCTTAAGTGTAAATTTTAGCAATAATGCAATTAATGTGAATATTAAAGAGAGTGGTTAGCAGAAGTTAAACCCTAACTCTTTAAGTAGAGGTTACATGTGGTATAAATGTCACATGTCATTCATGATTCATGTAGAAAGACTTTCAAAATATAGAAATGCTCCCTTGTCTTATTGGGGGTAGTTATTGGCTAGAAATAAGTACTTTTTTTTTTGTCTATAAAAGAAAGGCTACCCATAATAAAAAATAAAAAGAGAAGAGGACACGATATATATATATATATATATATAGATGATTATCATTCTTAGATTATCTTGAAGGTAGAACATACCTCCTCAAATTCCTTAAAGTGTAGGTAAGGATTTTCAGAATCTAAGCTATGAAATTTAGGAAGTAATGAAATCATACCGGGCTTAAAATTAAAATTATTTGCATTAGTTGGAAAAATGATGCATGATGGTGAATTACTTCTAATAGGTTGCAAATAAACCCTGAGAGTTCTAATGGGTTGGTGAGCATGAAACTTTTCATTATTTAAAGAATTCTCATCACCATGATTACTCTCTATGTCTGCCATGATATCAAGTGTGTGAGAATGTGTGAAAGAATTAGATAAATTGCCAAGCAAATTATTAGACTCAATTCTAACCAAGCGATTATCACTATCACGACACCAAACACGCATGCAATAGGAAAGCAAGAAAGAAAAAGAATACAAAACAAATACCTTTAACAATAAAAAGAAGTAAAAATAAAAGAAAAACTCTAAAGGAAAACTATTAAAAAAAGAAAAGAGTTGGAGAGATGTTACCAAATATGTGAATAAATTTAATGCTGAAAACCTCTCCAAATGAAGTGGAATGCTTCTCTAATCACCTAATCCCCGGCAACGGCGCTAAAAACTTGCTGTGACTTAAATAATGCTGTCAAGTGTAGGATTGTTGCGAAATAATAACTCAATAAGTCCAAGGTTGAATCCACAGGGAAAAGAGAATTGATTAGCAAACCACAAGAGAATAAAACTAAAATAATAAAATTTAATTGAAGAGATTTTTGATGGTTTAGTAAAGTTAATTTAAATTGAAAGAAAATAACAATATATTAAGATGCTAAGGTTTAGGGATCCACACACAACACATCTATTGGTAGTCAAAACTTATTTTATGACTCAACTAAAATTCTTACGAAGGATGATCTTAGTCGGATGATTTAACAATAAAAACTTGAGAATTAATTGTCTAAGATAGTTTCATAAAATTAATTGATTTTAGTCAAAACAAAACTAGAAAATTAGTTTGCAGGGAATACTAGGCATGCCCGGAGTCTACAATAAATCAAATAATTATACAAAACTAAAAACTTTTCTAGATGAGTAAATCAATCAAAAACATAATAACATAAGCATTAAAACCATAAAATAATTGTTAAGAACATACTAATAAACGGTTGAGTTTCACCCCTTGCCTTAGCAAGGCTTCTAACAAGCCATAACACAAAATAAAACTCTAAAAACTATAACGAAACTCTAAGAAAACCTAAATTACATTCTACAGCAGCTCTCTTCTGAATTTCGCCCTAGAGAGCCTTTAAATAGGTCAAGAAATCGTATTACAAGTTGAACTCCCGTTTGGAAAAAATCCTAGGTTTTTAGGTTTCATTTTACTGACGTTTTCGGCCTACTTAACTTCATAATTCGGACTTTTAGTAAACTAAAAAGTTGTAGACCTTTAAGTTAACTTTCCAGCCCAATTTGAATCATCTCGATCGGACATCTGAGCTGAAAGTTATACTCTAAATACTAACTGGTGTGCAGGTTGGAATTCTAATCCAAATTGGATTTAGATTTGGTACAAATTTCCTTTGATTTCTTGCTCCATTTGGATTTGAATTTAATTGGGTTGGCCTTCTTTGACTTCATCATGGACCTTGTAAAAGTAAAGTCCATTAGCTTTCTTCTTTGCACAAATCCACTTATTTAATTTCATTATCTTACAAAAGACAAATTCACGCATGAAAATTCAATTAAGCACAAAATTGAGTATTCAACATTGTTGTAAAACCAACTATAAAATGCATGATTTAACTCAAAATAAGTATGATAATACTTTCTAATAATGATATAAATATGCAAAATTAAGCTATTATCAAATATCTAATCTGAACAATGTTTAGCTCTTACATATATAGCATTTATAATATAGTCCTCTTGAAATTGAAAAGCTAGAGTCTTGAACCATTGTGTCAATGCCATAACCAGAAGTTTATATTGTTGTTGTTCCATGGCCCAATTAGGACCAGAGCCCAATTATGATGGCGGTCTATGATCCCAATAGATAATTGGGATCATGACCTAAGAAGTGCCATAATTACTAAATAGGTCTTGACTCTTGACCCTATGGCTGAAACTAGCTATTCTATTCCATCTAGCCCAAGCCCAGTTTATTTTGGATCATCCAATCATACAAGGTTTGTTGATTGTAAAGGACAAGCGTAGCCTATCTCATTAATGATGGAAATTGTGCGATATTCTCTTAATGATCGAAAATTAATATTTTGATTATTAGGTAGTAATTTGTTATTGTTTGAATTTGTTTATAAGTAAAAGCGCTTATCCCTTTCACATGAATGATAAATCTATGTCCAGAATGCTAGGTCATCTCATACTTATGGTGCAAAATCATATCTTTATAAGACATATTTAAGAGATAAATTTCTCAAATCTAAATTAATTTGATCTAAAATTATATTCCGAGAGTTCAATTTCTCCTTTAAAACTATTGAATAATATATAAAAACTCGGTATTTATTTGTTCATCAACTTTATCTTAGTAAAGAACAGCTCATTAGCTAAATTATGAACACATTACAAGTAAAATTAAAAACTCATCACATCAATTGTATGATGCAAATTACTGTAACAGCCATAATCCAATGAGAAAGTTAATAGTCCTTAAATAACATAATTTTGGTGCGTGACAGTTTTATGGAAACATTTTTTGTGTTATTCTCCTTTTTTTTGTGATTGTTTTTCGTTTATAATAGACGTTTAATACTTTCTCGTAACCCAATTAGAGGGAAGGAGAAAGTGTGTTGTGTGTGTTCTTTTCTTTCGTGCTCTCTATTATTACGTGATCCACACATGTGCATTAATATTTGGTAGGTTCATTGCACTTGAGTGGTAACAAAAGATAGACAATAAAATCGCAATTTAATAAGCAGAGTGGTGTAAACAAATCCACATTCGTGTAAGCTAAGCTGTCAAGTGTCAAAAGGGAGGAAAACAAGCATGTGAGTTGTTGTGCCTAAGCTGAGGGAGTTTCATTCATTGGATATTATAAAATATGAAACATAATTTAAATAGAGTTTATCCAAAGAAAGACAAAAGAGATTTAATAAAATTTTATTTAGTTTTGGACTTTTTGGTCATATATATATATATATATATATATAAAAGTTTGATTTAGTTTCAATCAACGTGTACTAAGTTAGTGTTCTATAGAATCTGCATAGTTATGTACCTCGAAATATTAATGTGTACAAATTAGAGTTATTAAAATCTTCCTTTTCCTACTCAATCTTAGCTTGAGAGAGAATTAATGGAGATGTTAAAATCTCCATGTAGATTTTGGTCACCAAATCATTGTAACGCCACTATCAACGAGAGAATTTGCAGGTTGAACCGATCCGACTACCTTGTCAAATTGGTTGATAACTTGCATACCCAAGGTCAAAAGTGGGTTGGATGCTTTAAGACCTAGCATGATTAGATTGATTAGCAAGTTGATAATAAATACAATATCGCTTTTAAAAAAGAATATAGAAATTTTACACTCACTTAATATAAGTTTATATGTATGTGAAATCCTTTTTTGAAAACTTGAACCCTGACCCTTATCCCTTCCACTCCATAAGAACAAATAAAATATAGTTGTTAGTTCCAATAAAAAAACCAAGAGGGCCAAAGAATTTGTAGCTGAATTGGCACCTCCCTGTGCACAAAGTGCTTGGAGGTCTAGGGGGAAAAGGGTCTGAACTATAGGGTTAGCAACATATTGTAATTATCTCAAAAAAAAAAAAAAAAAAAAAAAAAAAAAAAAAAAAAAAACAAGGGGGAAAGAGTGGGGGAAAGAGGGTTGGATTTGACTTTGTAGTTTGAAGGGGCAAAAAAGAGGGTTGGATTTTACTTTGGTTAAGTAACGGCTTAAGAGATTGGAAAAGTTGCTTGAAATGGTTTCATAATTCATCGCCGTATATATAATTATCCGGACAAAGATTAACCTTCCATTTTCGTAGAGATTAAAGACACAACGCAAGAAAATAAATCAACATGAAGAAACTTCATTGAAAAATGGAAATGAAAATTCAACTTATTGCATACAAGTTGAAATGCAAGCAAGTCAATTTTTACATTTTTTTTTTCTACGTACCTTTCATATATGAAATTTCTATGCAATGTGCTGTCATAAATCCACCTGGTGAACGTGCTACTGTCCTCCCCCCCCCCCCCTCTCTCTCTCTCTCTCTCTCTCTCTCATATATTTAGGACAAAATTTTTATAGAATTCATTCCTTACATTTCCTATTTTAGTAAATTATATGGTTATATTGGCCAATAAATCATATTGTTGATTTTTTTTTTAAGAACCAATTATATAGTTGAATTTTATTATCCTTGAAAGAAGATAATGACTTTGTATTATATTAGTCAATGCAATACAAGTGTTATTATCTTTGATGATTTGTTTGAATCATCCAGTGAGGATCCTTAACAATATTTTAAAGTAAATCTATTAACAGATAAAGCTTATTCTATGGTGAAGATTTAGCTATTATGAATTGTGAAACAAAAATTGTCAAATATTTTGCCACTAGATTTGTTGTTCTATTGTAGGTAAAAGATATTATTACTGCTATGTCAAATGTTACAACACCAGAATCCTCTATAAAGTCTAGAAGTCTATACAGTTTGCGTCTTTGTGAATCTTACTTGAAGAGGTCGTACAAACTACAAAGTCCAAAGTGTTTGTGGTATTTTTTTTTTTTTTTTTTTTGGTCGCGTGGATGCTCTTAGAACAATTGTTAATAAATCATTAAAAAGTTTTGATACTATTTTAATGAGAAATATATAAAAACAGCTAATAACAATTATTGATTTATTATTTTCCTAAAAAATTGCTTCTAAATATAGGGTGAGGTTTAAGTCCAGTGCATGTAGTGTACTGGACTTGTTAAAATAGTGACATGTGTTCAAAAATAGACACATGTTATAATCTCAATAGATCTACTGCAACTAGACACTAAACTCAAACTTTACCCCCAAAAAATAACTCCTAAACTAATATTATAAGGACATTGTTAACATTTCTTTCTTTTTTTTTAATGGAAGAAAGTGTTTGTGGTCCTTTTATTAAAGTTCTCACTCAAGTCGGTTGTCAAAGCAATAATTATCTTATTATTATGTATTTTTGCAATCAGCCAATCAGGCCAAAAAAGACATGTCATTGAAGGTGTGTTTGACTCCAAATTAAAAAGCTAACTTATTTTACTATTTAATTATTTTTGTTACTATTCATGAACTCTACTGCACTTTTTGATACTATTTATATGTCTCACTGTACTATTTCAACTAACTTTTACATTTAATTACAGTACTTTTAACAAAAAGTTTCAATTATAGCAAAATAAGCGAATCTCAAACAGACCCTAAATGTCCACATAATTCATTCAATTTCCATTAAATGGTGTCTTTGTGTGTGTTTGTATGTGTGTGTATATATATATATATATATATATATATATATATTCAAACTTTATCCAAATAAAAAGAAATTCGCACACAATCAAAATGAAATATGCCTACAATTAAAATTATTAAAAAAAAAAAAAAAAGGGTATACAACTCATAATTGAATATCCATTAGTTTTTAGCACGTGTCTTTATGACACCACTTAAAAGTGTTTGTTGTCCTTAAGAGCACTTGTAGTAGTAGAGCTAAAAAACTATATAGCTATTTTAGCTCCACCAAAATACAAAAATAATCATACAGCAGTGGAGCTAAAGCTATTTTTTTTAGCTTCATTGCAACAGTGCACAGCTATCTATGGCTGTGCACTGTAGCTCAAAGGAAGGGGAAAACAAAATTTATGTTACGTTCACACTAATCAGAATATTTTAATATTATTTTTTTCTTTTCTTCTCTCCTCTTTTCCATTTTTGCCCGTTGCTCCTCTCTACTCAGTCCTCACCCTCTTCATTTCTGCCCGTTGTCGCCGACCAAGCCCTTGCCCAGCGCCGGCCACTCTATCTCACATTTTCTCTCTCTAGATCTCCACCTCAAAGGCCGAACCTCCAAGCTCCACCCTCTCTCTGCTATCTTGCATTTTCTTTCTCTATTGATGAAATTTTTGGGGGTATTTTATTTACAGTGTTTTCTCACCTCTCTCTGATGGTTGTGTTTAATAGTTGTGTGTAGTGGATGTATTATTTTATTGTAGTAAATATCTTATTTTATTGTAATATTTATATTATTTTATTGTGTTGAAAGTTAAAATAGATCTACTGCTGTAGCATATGTAGGTAAAATAACTTTTTATAGTGCCAAATAGCTAAATTTTTAACTTCACTATTATGTATGCTCATAGGATCTACTAGCTGTTAAGACTTAAAAAAGAGTTAGAATCTCATCTGTAGAATATAGTATCAAGCCTATGAAACAATCTAGTATTAACGGTTATATAGGAGAACTAGCTGAACATTTATACTATAATAATTAAGAAAGTTCAACATGTCTTATTTAAACTCGAGAAATTCTCTTTCCACAACAAATCTTAAGTATCAATTTGTTACTGGTTATTATTTATTTATTTTTTTTAAAAAGTAATTCCGTTAATAAATTCAAATTTCAACCAAAAACAACTAATCACATGCAAAGATGTTGCGGATTAGCTACGAAAATTCTGGAAATCATCAAAATACATTTGCAAAGTACAAAGCAAGGCAAATCACGTATAGTCATTCACCAGTCACCACCACCTTCTTCTCCAGCTATCAAAGATTCCAACTTTGTGTATATTATTGGCGGCTCTGTTTGATCATTGAGTTGTGCTTATAGTTGCTATATTGCCAAAAAAAATATAGTATATACAATTCTTTATTCCACACGTTTGATTTTGCTTCTCCCTCACACACTATTGAAATTAGTATAAAAAGATCAGAGTAATAGTATCAGTCTCTCAGTTATACACTATTGAGAGAGAAAAAGAGAGACTCCAGGAAGGAAGGAAAGAGATTGAATATGTGGTTGAAACAACAAAAAACTCAAATCTTTTGCTTCCTCTTTTTCTCTTTCCGACTCTTCTCTGCTGTGAGAAGATGGTTTCTGGTATTGAAAACGGCAGCGTTTCTGTTGATTCAGGACATGCCAGGCTTCATGAGCTTGGCTACAAACAAGAGCTCAAGCGTGATCTATCGTAAATTTTCTCAACAACCCTTTTCTTGTTTCTCATTCTTTTGCTTTGTTTTGCTCTTTGATCCTCAATTCATAGCAAAACTTGAAGTGGGTCATTGAGGTTTATGGGTTTTGTTATTGGGAATTGCAGGTTGGTTTCGAACTTTGCGTTTACATTTTCTGTAATCTCTGTGCTTACTGGTTTAACCACACTTTACAACACTGGGCTAACCTATGGTGGGCCAGTTTCTTTTGCTTATGGATGGTTAATAGCTGGTGCGTTCACCATGTTTGTTGGGTTGTCTATGAGTGAGATATGTTCCTCTTACCCAACCTCTGGTGGTCTCTACTATTGGAGTGCAAAGCTTGCTGGCCCAGGATGGGCACCCTTTGCCTCATGGATAACTGGCTGGTAATCATTTTCTTAGAAAGTTACTTACTATGTTGGTTTGAATTGCAGTATTAATCATAGGAAGAATGAAAAAAGATAAATTGGTTTGGCCCCTTAATAGCTTTTATCACCACTGGTTAGTTGACACAATGAGTGCTTTGATCTAACATTTATAAAGTTCTTTAATTATAAATGTACCCGACCCTAGCTAGACTGTTGAGAATCCATAACTAACCCCAAAATTTTGGACTAAGCTTTAGTATAATTGCTGTTGTTGTTGTTGCTGTATATTTCTGTGCTTTTTGAGGAATTCAAGTTGTGCTTGGAATTCATGAATCATGAGATCTGCAATACTTAGTAAGGTGGTGGTCGAATTTTTATTGGGGTTTTAGAGGAAGTGGGTAGAAAAGGATCTAGGATTAGATCAATGAAAGAATGTACAATTGGGGTACATATTTGAAATGTGAGAAGCCAACGATGGCCTATTGTCCTCATGGGGAAATGGTAAACCACAAAAGGCTTCATCTTTAGAGTGTAGACTTCCTTTCTTTGTCAACAGGTCTGCCTATTTGTTACACTTCCGGTAAGCATGATGCAAGTCTCTGGGCGGAACGTCATCATCAACCACCTGCAATCATCAGCAAGCATTCTCAGGATTTGATTTGCATTAGCTGTCTTAAGAAACAGGCATCTGACTCTGATTATGACCTCAAGGGGCGTTTAGTTCAATTATCAGGGAATCAATTCCTAGGGGTTCTCAATGCTAAAGCTTCAATCATAGTAGACCATGGCATTAATTCCCATATGAGCTTAAAGTCTTTGTCCTTCGTAAACTTCCCAATTTCTTAAAATATGCTGGGTTTTTCTTCTTTGGTTGCCACTCTAGTTTTGTTCCTTTGGGGCTGTGAAAAAGGTGCCAACTTCCCATGCAGGGAATTTAATTTCTAATGAAAGAAACTAAGGTGATTGAGCCAACTTTAAAATGTGCTCAACACACGTTGTTTGCTATTTCTCTTTTTTTCACAACCTGTAATTATAGTGCTTGTTACAATATGCACTGTCTGTCATAAGTTGAACAATGAGTGAAAAGTCATTAGTCAGTGTCATATATCTTTTAAAAAAAGAGAGTCAGTTTTGTTTTATTGTTGGCTTGTTGCCACTAAGCCTAAAATCTTAGGTATTTTGTTGAACCAGCTGGTCAAGCCAATCATAAGATACAGGGAATTTGGAATTGCTGCAATCACATCTTCTGATGCACAGTAAATTATTTTTATGTTTATGCAGGTTCAACATTGTTGGTCAGGTATTACTGAGCATCATTTGTCCTGGAGTTTCAAGTTATTCAAAATCCACTAGGAGGTCAAGCTTGTCTTGGATGTGATACAATCTGTTATGAACTCTTAACTGATTTGGATACATTTTCATGCAGTGGGCTGTCACAACAAGTGTAGATTACTCACTTGCACAGGTGATTTCAGTGATAATTCTACTTAGCACAGGTGGAAAAAATGGAGGGGGATATGAGGCATCCAAATATGTTGTTATTGGTTTCCATGGGGCAATTTTACTCCTACATGCTATCATCAACAGTCTTCCTATCACGTTGTTATCTTTCTTTGGACAATTAGCTGCTGCATGGAACCTAGTAGGTATGAAGATTTTCCTTTCCATTTCTCCTCTTCAAGTTTTCCCATGGTATTGCTTCTTGGATCTCTAATGCCTCTTGGCATCCTCAGGTGTCTTCATTCTTATGATTCTCATTCCCACTGTCGCAACAGAGAGGGCTAGTGCCAAGTTTGTTTTCACTCACTTCAACACCGATAATGGTGAGGGAATCAATAGTAAAGTATACATATTTGTTCTGGGACTTCTAATGAGTCAATATACCCTAGTCGGGTACGATGCCTCTGCTCATATGGTAAATTGCACTGTTCTCTTCATCCCTTCAAATAAAACCACTGCCTTCAGAAGCAGAAAGAAAAGTGTCGATCTTGACATGTCTGAGAAGTTTCAAAACTTTTATTAGGTGACCCCATGACACTACTCAATAAAATGAAAAGTTTGTTAATAACAAAATCTCTGGAATCAGATCTTTTCAGTTTTTCAAGTATGGCTAGTCATTCTTGAAATGCGAATCCAAGCTCATAAAATCAGGTGCTTATTTTCAGTTCTACTTGCTTACAAAATATTTCAGTTAATTTATTTCAGATAAACAGAATCTTAAACTAGGTATCTGGAATTTATGCCATTCTTAGTCCCAATTCTTTGAGTTTGGCACTTTTCTTTCTGCTGATGACTTAGCATTTATTCATATAACTGTAACTAAATCCTACTGTTTCCTGTGAATTTCTAATTCTAGACAGAGGAAACCAAGAGTGCTGATAAGAATGGACCAAGAGGAATAATCAGTTCCATTGGGATATCTATTATTGTTGGATGGGGATACATACTTGGGATCACCTTTGCAGTAACTAACATATCAGACCTTTTAGATGAAAACAATGATGCTGGTGGTTATGCCATTGCTGAAATATTTTACCAAGTATTTAAGAGTCGATACGGCACTGGCGTTGGAGGAATTATTTGCTTGGGAGTGGTTGCTGTTGCCATATTTTTCTGTGGTATGAGTTCTGTTACTAGCAACTCAAGGTAAGCATACATTTCTTTGACTTAATAACATGAGATAGGACTCACTTTTTGATCCCTTAACTATTTACTGCATAATATTCATTTTCAGGATGGCTTATGCCTTCTCTAGAGATGGAGCCATGCCATTTTCATCAGTTTGGCATAAAGTGAACAATCAGGAGGTCCCCATAAATGCTGTGTGGCTCTCTGCCTTTATATCATTTTGCATGGCTCTGACGGTATGCAAATCCCCCCCCCCCCCCTCCCCTTCTATTGTGTTTTAGATGAATTGCTCTTCTAATTGTCATAGACATTATATCATTATATATAGAGTTCTTCGTTGTTATAGTTATGCACTGCACTGGAGTTGCCACTACAGTGCATTAAAATTTGTCTCTCTTTTAGTGGATAACAATGAGAATTGTTGGCTATGTAGCTGGAAAATTCTTCAAGGGAATTATATTTGTATCATATCCAAATCTATCTAATCAGAGATAATACTTTTCAAATACTTCCTATATATCAATCCAATACTTCATTGGCATATAAAATTTTGACATTGTATCTGATACATTTAAGCTACTGATTTATAAGTATTGGAAACACCTCGAGCACTAGGAGAAGACCTCTTTAAGTAAAGACTAGGAAAGAATTGCAAGTAAAACTATTGAAGGGTTTATGACATACATTATGACTAACGCATAAACTAGTGATGCCTGCATGAGTAAGTCAAGTATTCTACTATACATTTGAAATGGATGAGGGAAGGTATGAATCTTGGATGCCTTAGTTTGAAACACAGGAGGTGCCAATTGACCCAAAGATGGCACATACACATTGTATTGTATATGTGTCCTTTTTCCAAATCCATTCTTCATAGTAACATGCATGAAATATTTATTTCCCTGGACTTTTCCAGCATGCATGAATTGAAGAAAATAAAAATGAAAAGGGGGGGTGGGGTGGGGGGAAGGTTAGATATATAATTGGTGATGGACCTTTTTTTTTTTTTTAAAAAAAATTTTAATTTTTTTTAATTTTTTTTTTTTATGTTTGTTTGTTTAGTTTACTAAGTGTGTGTTTGGAAAAATTTATTTTTACCAATTTATTTTACTATTCAGCTTATTTTTGTTACAATTCATGAGCTTCACTGTATTTTTTGGTACTATTCATGAGTCTCACTGTATTATTTTAACTAAATTTTATCTTTATCTATAGTACTTTCAACAAAAAAAATTTCATTTTCAGCAAAATAAACAGATCCCAAATAGAGTTTAAATGACAGTTCTAAGGGTAGATTTATCGATACAGATTTACAAAATACAACATTGGAAATATGGCTTGATCTTGGTTAAGTCCCAAGTTATGTCATTTTATATGTTGGCCAATGCACGTACACTATTGCACTTAGCCCTTAATACCCTCATGCAAAAGCTTTTATTTCTGTTATTCAGCTGAGAACTGTATACTTGTTCATTTTAAATGTTTTGCAGTCTCTGGGAAGCACAGTGGCATTTCAGGCTATGGTATCTATAGCAACTATTGGACTGTACATTGCTTATGCCCTACCCATCTTCTTTAGAGTGACTTTGGCACGCAAGTCCTTTATCCCCGGACCTTTCAACTTGGGCCGCTATGGGATCCTTGTTGGTTGGATTGCCGTTCTCTGGGTGGCAACCATCTCAGTCCTCTTCTCATTGCCTGTATCCTATCCCATTACTAATGAGACACTCAACTACACTCCTGTAGCGGTTGGCTGTTTGTTTATTCTTGTCATTGCGTCTTGGGTTTTCAGTGCTCGTCACTGGTTTAGGGGTCCTATAACCAATATAGATGCCTGAAGAAATAAAAAGGAAGAAATATATCCAGACGACAAAATTTAGTTACAAAATTTGTTGTAATCATAAGTTACAACTAAAGTTATAGCTTTAAACTACAACTAATTTTGTAAGTAATTTTTTTTTTATGAGAATTTTGTGGCTAAACTTTATCCATATTAAAATACATAAAAAGTACTAAAACATTTATAGTCTACACCAAGAAATGAATATGCGAATTCAATCTGATGCAACCATATTTTTTAAAAAATAAATAAATAAATAAATGGTAACTAATGAACCGTTTGGGAGGACTTAAAAAAAAAAAAATTTGTATGAGGTGGTTACAAAATATATATATATATATATATATATATATTTAGGACTTCAATAAAGGAATTTCTTTTCTTTTCTTTTTCTAATGCAAATATTTAGGATTCGTAAGCATCTAACTAAGGGGTGTGCAGTTTTTTTCATCTAACACACTGGGTAATTATCCAAAATTATAAAAATTGTATGAGGTAATCACAATAAAAATAATATATATTACGAAAATAAACTCAATTTGGTCTTAAGTCTTAACATCAAAATTATGAGGATAAAAAATATTATTAAAAAGCATGCAATGGTTATATAAGAGCTACTATAGTAGCACATGTATTGCCATGCACCTAATAAGTGGATCAAGATGGCAACACCAACACATGGGCATTTCCATGCACCCACTAGGATACAAGTGGGTCTAAGGAATAAAATCAAAGAGATGAGTTTGTAAAGTTTTTAGAATGGTCACCTACTGATCTCAAGATATGGTGTCAGTAATTTTAAATTGACCTATAGTAATTATGCTTAAGTGTAAATTTTAGCAATAATGCAATTAATGTGAATATTAAAGAGAGTGGTTAGCAGAAGTTAAACCCTAACTCTTTGTCTTTAATAGAGGTTACATGTGGTATAAATGTCACATGTCATTCATGGAAAGACTTTCAAAATAAATATTGGCGAAAATGTATTTTTGGTCCCTACATTTTGGGTCGGTTCTCAATTTGGTCCCTAAATTGATTTCACTCCTAGGTCAGTCCTGATTTCAGAAAATTGTTTTTATTTTGGTCTCTGCGGTCAACCCAGTAACAGAAAATGCATACGTGACAAACGGAATGCACTGTTTGCTGACATGACTAATAAAATAAAATAAAAAAACCACATCAGCATGCCATGTCATCGTTTAATTTTTTTTTTAAATAATTTATCAATTTGAAAAAAATTATAAAAACATAAAAACAAAATTAAAAACATAAAAATACATAGTTTCAGGTTTGAACGTGAATACACAAGAGCTCAAGAAAATGATCCCAGATCACAAGAACTCAAGAACACAAAATTCCTGGGCATTCAACATCTTTCCCAGAAAATTTCACCAAACATTGAAAAAATTCACATCTAAAAAGCCGATGCCTAAGATTTTCATCACAACATTTTCTTTCCACCCAAAACCAGAAATTTTCTTATGAAACAAATACACACAAACCCAGAAAATCATCAACATTTTCCCCAGAAAGTCAAGATTTTCTTTCAAACCAAACACTAATTGCACCTCATCGCCGCATCAATACTTATCTCTCCTTCTTCTCTTTTCTCCTTTTTCTCCTCAATACCACAAAAACCCCGTACACACCACCACCACCACCAACATAGATTCATCCACATATCTCGCTACCACCACCACCATAGGTGACTTAGCGGACACTTTGATGCTGTCAACGACTCCTCCGCTTCCAACCCTAGCTTTAACTACACCTAACGCTGCTACTCCGCAATCCTCGCATCCGTTACCTGTCCACGAAGATTGTTGGAGAGAGGAAGCCACGTCGATGCTCATGGACGCCTGGGAATCTCCGTTTCTCTAATGGAACCCTAACTTCGTCATGGACTTTCTTCCATCGTCTTGATTCTTTGATCGGATCTAATGTGACGATTAAGAAGCCGACTTCGACTCCAATTCCGATTCAGGTTCAACATCCTCCGTCGTTGTCTCAATCTCCTCCGGTGGGGGTTCCGTTGTATCAACATCAACTACCATCGATCTCGGCCCATCTCTCTCTAAAGCCAGATCAAACCCTAATCCCAAAGAGAGAGCCAAAAGAGAGAGAGAGAGAGAGCTTCAAACCAGATTTTTGTAGAAAGAGAGAGGGAGAAGAAGCTTGATCTACTCACCGTTGGTTTGCTTGTGAGCTCCGGCGCGTGGTGGAGAAAGAAGGCTAAGTGAGCTCCGGCCATGGACAGTGGAGAGTGAGAGATTCTATCCATTGAGCGTGAAGAGAGAGAGAATTTGAGATTAGTCATTCACAGTGTAGGGATTTTTTTTTTTTTTTTAGCTGATGAGGTTAAAGAACTAAAAAGATAATGATTTTTTATTTTTTAAGAAATGATTTTAGTTTAAAATAGATTTAAGGTTTTTTTTTAATTTAATTTATTTTTTTTAAAAAAATTCCTGAGTTGGCTTTTTTTATTAATTTAAATGCTGACGTGGCATTTAAAAAATGTTAAATATAATTTTTTTTTTATTAGCTACGTCAGCAAATAGTGCATTCCGTTTGTCATGTATGCATTTTCTGTTATTGAGTTGACGGCAAGGATCAAAATAAAAACAATTTTCTGAAATTAGGGATTGACCTAGGAGTGAAATCAATTTAGGGACCAAAAGTGCATTTTTGCCATAAATAAATACTCCCTTGTCTTATTGAGGGTAATTATTGGCCAGAAATAATTACTTTTTTGTCTATAAAAGAAAGGCTACCCATGAAAAAAAGAGAGGATAAGATAATTATACAACACCAACACTTTATATATATCTTTTATAGATGATTATCGTTCTTAGATCATTTTCAACTTCGCAAGCATAAAGAGAATGAGAAAAAAAAATACAATTTAAAGATAAATTTGTCAAAATTCACATTTAATAAAAATAAAAATAAAATTATCAAACTATGTAACTTTAGTGCAATAACTACTCAACCACTTTGAACAATCACAAGCAATAAAACAACTCTTATGACAATATTCCTCTTATTTGGGAAGGTGGTAAACAATTGTTATTATATAAGAATTTAAAAAAAAAAATGTTATCGAACTGTGAGCTATGTCAATTCACCTCAAAATCAATTGGTGATAAGTGTTGAGGGTCATTTGTGAGAATCCAAGTAAGAAGAAGAAAGCTCAACGATAAGGGTAGCAAAGAATTGGCAAACAGATGGCAAAACCGTTAGGCCCAAGCAGCAGGAATAATGGATCACAGGCCCATGAATTAAACAAATGGACCTAGAAGATGCAAGTGGACTTAAAAAAGCCCGAAAATAGAGAAATAGCATACCCATGGGTAGTATATGATGTAGAAAAGTGAGAAAGGACCACTGCAGACCCAAAGTAATGCAAACAAAAAAAGTAAGGGGTTAATGGCAGGCCCATGAATCCCAAGGATGAGAATAAGGTAATTGGGCCAGTGAAGCCCAATGAAGTTAGTAAAAGCCAATAGGAATGTAAAGTTAGTAAAAGGGACAATGAAACCCAAAGAAAGCAAGTGGGCCAAAGATGCCCAAAGGGACACAGAAGCCCATAAGTAGGAAAATTAATGGTCATACCAAGCCACTGGGGGAAAGAGTAAACGGCTGGACCAAAGAAGCTAAGCAAGATTAAGTCATTACAGCAGGAGTGACAGAGTAATATGGCAGGAAATGAGGGTAATAAAAAAATGGGCCAAAAGAAATGTAAAACCCAATATCAAATAAAGCCCAACTCCTTAGGGGAGCGGGAAATCAAAAAGCAGCTCACATAGAAGGTCAAAGAAAACAAACGGCAGGCTATGCAGGCAAGCCTCCAGACCACGGCAGACGAATGACCAGCAAGCAGATTTTGGACATATATGGAAGGAAGGCATGCACAAGGCCTAGACACCACCAGCCTGTACCCAATCAATACAGAGCATAGTGAGGTCGAGAGTCAAAGATTCAGAGGGCATGGTTTGGTGGTGGGGAGAGGGGAAATATTTATTTTTGAGGTTCCAGCTCAGGTTCTTTCGGGGAAGTGTCCTGTTAGGATGACTTACTACCCAAAAGAAGCAAGCTGAGTTAGAACCACTAGGTGCATGCCATGAGGGATAGAGAGAGAGAAAGAACCCAAACCATAGCAGGAAAGAGTGTCACGGCAGACAAACAAACAAAATACCCTTCTTTGTCTAGTGATGGGGGGGTGGCACACAGACGAACCAGTGGTGGTCAGCTAGTACACCCAGACCAGATAAAGGAGGTTAAGGGTTAAAACAGTAAAATCCAGTCACGGCAAGTACTATAAAAGGAGGATCTTGCCATAAACAAAAAACAGAGCAACAATGGGAACCATAACTAAGAAAGAGGAATTCGAAAAGGGATACCAAGAAATAGAAAAGAAACAAGTGGGAGGGAAGAAAGAAAACAACCAGAAAAAAAAAATAAAAATAAAGTGAGAATTAGAACGGCAGGCATGCACCGGTAGATTGATTCCCTCTCTCCCTCACGAAATCCTGCTCTCTGTTAAAACCAAAAGGGGCCTTTGTGCATAAACCATTTATGTCTGTTTCTCTCAGGGCAGTTAATCTCCACGATAGGACTTTTCCTGAGAGATTAATTGCGTTGAGAAGAAACGTTCTTTCATCTCTGGTTTTGCTCCTGCGGACCAGATTTTAGTTGATTCCTTCATCTTCTGATTAACCCATACATATTACCATTTGTTCCCTTTCATTCTGTTCTTTTTCTTTCTGTAAAAGTGACTATTATTACTGTGATTGTATTTGAGGATCATTTGGTCATTTCCTACTAAGTAGCCAGATATTTTATTTTATTTATTTATTTATTTATTTATTATTATTATTATTATTATTATTATTATTATGTCTGTCACAACTTGTCTGAAACAGCTCTGCCTGCCACAAGCACGTTCCTAGCAAACCAGGCATAGTTTGCGCACAAACTGGACCAAATTAAGTTGCAGCTGGATCGGTCCCAACTCCCTTATCCAGAAAACTTGGGCCTATTGTAGCAGGAAGCAGCCCAACACTACTAGCACAGCCCACCCCAAAAGGAGCCTCTATGCATCAGCTATTCAGGTCCGTTTCTCTCAGGGTAGTTAATCTCCACAATAGGACTTTTCCTGAGAGATTAATTGCATTGAGAAGAAACGTTCTTTCCTCTCTGGTTTTGCTCCTGCGGACCAAATTTTAGTTGATTCCTTCATCTTCTGATTAACCCATACATATTACCATTTGCTCCCTTTCATTCTGTTCTTTTTCTTTCTATAAAAGTGACTATTATTACTGTGATTGTGTTTGGGGATCATTTGGTCATTTCCTACTAAGTAGCCAGATATTTTATTTATTATTATTATTATTATTATTATTATTATTATGTCTACCACAACTTGTCTGAAACGGCTCTGCCTACCATAAGCACGTTCCTGGCAAACCAGGCATAGTTTGCGCACAAGCTGGACCAAATTAAGTTGCAGCTGGACCGGTCCCAACTCCCTTATCTAGAAAACTTGGGCCTAGTGTAGCAGGAAGCAACCCAACACTACTAGCATAGCCCACCACTTTACAATAAGAAAAACAAACTTAAATTTTTTATGATATTTGACATTGCACTCGTAGGTCTATTTTTAGAATGGTTGTATGGAGTCAAATGGTGGTCCTCCAAGTAAACAAGGATATTCATCCATTTTCAAAAAAATGAAAAGTTTTAGTTGAACAAGAGAATTTTATCACGGTCTCCACCCATTTTGAAGCAGATGGTTAGACTTGCTTGAACAAAAGGGCACTTCATCACGCTACCACAAGTCCCCACCCATTTTATAGGGTATGGTAACATTTTCTTCAACAAGATAAGAAACTTTATCTTTTTATCATGATAAGCCAAATACAAAAAAGATAAATAAGTTCTAATTTTGGATATTTGAAGGACATTTTAAAGAAGTTTGTTAATGGTTAGACTTTCTCTACTTCTCAATAATATAAAAGTCGTGTTATTTAGCACCAAAACACTTCTTTCATGAAAGATTAGTGAAACTTTTCTAGTGATGGATCCTTTCAAGTATTGGAGCAATTCAAAGAATCCATATATTAAGCATATAGAGGTTTGTTTTAGTGGAGATATATTGTGATTTCCCAATTTGATTGATTGTGTGTTATGTGTGGGTGTATGATGAATCTCACATCAAGCATATATTAGGATGAACTGAGTTTTATTTTCTTAAACTTATTTATTTGTTTACATACAATTTTTTAAAGTTTTGGTTTTTGTAAGTACATATACAAATCCTTATACTTTTACCCATTTTGGGAAAATAAGCAATCAATAATAAGCCAATCCAAAGTTCAAAACTCACTTGTTTGTCAACTAAAAATAACAGACGCGGCAGGGTTGTAATTAAATACTACATGTGGTAATTTTATTTTTTTTAAACATAAATAATAATAATAATAATAATGAAAGAAAGAAAGAAAGAAAGCTTATAAAATAACTAAAAAATTTAAAAATAAAACACAAACAATTAAATGGAGATGTCATCCTTTTTGTAATACATATGACAGGTTTTCTTAATGCTGCATAAGTTTTAGACGTAATTTAATTAATTTTTAATTAAAACTTTTCGAGATCCAAAGTATTGAAACTATCAAAATTTAAGGAGAATTAGATAATTTTTTTTAAAAAAATCAAACCAAAATATGTGGGCATTAAATATTTTTTACGAGTATACTTCGCAGTTGGTAAATATACTAAATACAGAGAAACTGCGACCACAAAAGCAGTTGATAGATAAATTATGTTACCGGCATACCGCCAATCTGACAAAGAATAATAGAGGGAGATTGAATCTTATTTTATATATAAATTTGGTCCCACATCTAAAAATTTCGAACCAACTTGTCAAAGATCTCCCATTCTTTGAAATCTTTACGCTACAAAATTTGACTGTTAGATTAGATATATATATTATATTGTTTTTCACCAAACCATTACTTCAGACTTCAGAGGTAGCTATATATATACAAAAATCAAAATCACAGAGCCGAGAATCAATCAGAGACTCTCAAGGCAAAACCAAAAAATGGATAGCAGCAGAATTGGAATTGCAGAAGAAGGAGGACCCTATTCCTATCACCCTCTTGCTGATGGAGACACCATTTCTTCCGATGATGTGCGCTTGAAACAGCTCGGTTACAAGCAAGAACTCACTCGTGGCCTCTCGTATGCTTGCTTTCTTTTCTTTTCTCTTCTCTTTTATATATATATATATATATATATATATATATATTTTTTTTTTTTTAATTCAGCACCCAAATTTGTTATATTAGTTTATGTGAGAAATCTCTCATGCATAGTTACTTCAATTTTCATAAAATAAAAACCTGATTATAACTCTATCTCATTCATTGGGTATATACATTTTATCTTTTACAGCGTGCAAACCTTACATTAGATACACAAGATATATGGTTCCGAACAAAACTTTAGAAAATGAAAAAATACATTTTGTAATGGTTTTTGGTCATAGAGTAACTTCAAGTTAATTAGACTATTAGAGCCCCACTTTATTTCATACCCTTTTGGGGATTTATCAAAAAAAGCTATGTACAAGGTTTAAAATGTAGTGTGGAATCTAAAATAGAAGCAATGGAACCAAATGTAGTAATGGGTTTTGTTACTTTGTTTGTTGTTGCATTGTGCAGAGCAATAGCAAACTTCTCAGTAACTTTCTCAATCATATCAGTACTCACAGGCCTGACCACAATGTATAATACAGGCCTCACCTATGGTGGGCCTTTAACAATGGTGTATGGATGGCCCATAGTGGGAGTGTTGACTCTGATTGTGGGTATAGCTATGGCTGAGATTTGCTCTGCTTTTCCAACTTCTGGTGGGCTCTACTTTTGGAGTGCCAAGCTTTGTGGCAACGATTGGGGCCCTTTTGCTTCTTGGATCACTGGCTGGTACGGTTTACTTCCTATCCTTTTGTAAAATTGTATTCGTATCACACGTAGTAATGATACTTAATAGTCAGTGCCAAAAAACAATTGTTGACTTTTCTTTTCTTTCTTTTTTTAATTTTTACTTCTTGAATTTATTTGTTTTTGTTTGTGAGTTTTTTTTTTTTTTTTTTGAGAAGAAAAAGGAACCACTCTATTCATGCATGTAAAAATTATGAAGTTACATCAACGTAAACTAGATAGGTTATGTCGGCTGGAACTGATTCCATCCAAACAGATAACGGATATGACATTCTAGCTCTCCTAGCTAAAGCATGTGCAACCCCGTTGCCTTGCCGCCTAACATGAGAAAAAGAACAAGTTTGGAACACACCCCTTAAGGCTTTACAATCTTTAATAATATGACCGATATTAGACCGGTCTGGACAATGGCCAACAAGTGCTTTAAACACAATCTCGGAATCTCCCTCAACTACTGCCTTTCTCAAGCCCAACTCCTCCATGAATATCATCGCTCTCCTTGCTGCCATTGCCTCCAAGACTTCCACCGTCGACGGCATCTCAATTTTCTCTGCTAGAGATCCCATGACTTGGCCCCGATCATTCCGCACCACAACACCAATGCCTGCTTTCTCTTCATCCACAAAGCAGGCCCCATCATAATTTACCTTATACATTCCTTCATCTGGTGGTACCCAACGCTGTGAATGGATCAGTTTCCTGTCGGACCTGCCAGCATAATTTCCATGAAACTCAGTTAGCAATGCCGCTGCCGCTTCAATGATCTTCTCAGGCGGTTGATGCTGCTCATTGAAGTGCTTCTTATTACGCCTGTACCAGATCATCCACGCAGTCACCATAAACAGCTCCATATTTGCGTCCTGCTGCCTAGCCGAGAATACCAGGTCTGCAAACACTCTCGTCCCCTGTTCTGAGTTTCTAAGGTTCGTGAACCCGTACCCCCAACAGCCCAGCACCTGATCACAGTCCCAAAGAGCATGTTGGACCGTTTCTTGTGCTCTGTTACAGCTGCTGCATAACGGTGACTGCACAACCTTCCGCCGGTGCAAATTTGCCAACGTTGGGAGTGATTCGGTGCATGCTCGCCAGCCAAAGTGTTTAACCTTGTTTGGGATTTTCAAACTCCACATCCACTTCCAGAATTTCCTTGAATCATCAGTGTTTGATCCTGATGCAGCATCTCTGTTTTCCAGTTCTTCTAACAGTTGGTACCCCGTCTTTACAGAGTAGTTTCCATCCCTGCTACGTGGCCAAACGGTGCAATCATCCTGTGGTGTTCTGCACAATGGGATAGCCTTAATTCTTTGAGCCAGATATGGAGAAATTTTCTGGTCAATCAATTGGCCATTCCACTCCATAGTTGTTTGGTCAATTAGTGAGCTAACCGTGGAATCATCCATAAATTCCAGCATGCGTGGTACTGCTTTAGTTGGAAGGCAGCCCGGAATCCATCTGTCTTCAAACACCCTAATCTGTGATCCATCACCAACCCTCCATAACATCCCCTTTTCAATGACATGCCTTGCTTTAAGGATACTTTGCCATGCATAGGAGCCTTTCTTGCTTTTTGCCTCCATTACCGAACCCGTGGGAAAATATTTTGTGCTGAAAACCTTAAATAGAAGTGAATTTCTATCCGTTTGTAGTCTCCAAATTTGTTTGGCAAGCATAGCCTCATTGAATCTCACCAAATCCTTGAAACCCATACCCCCCTCCTCTTTCGGTTTGCATAACACCTCCCAACTCTTCCAATGAATTTTTCTTTGACTACCACGTTCACCCCACCAAAATTTTCTGATTTGCATTTCAATCTCCCTGCACAAACCCATCGGCAACTTGAAACAACTCATTGCAAATGTAGGGATAGCTTGCACCACCGCCTTGAGCAAAATCTCTCTCCCCGCTTGAGATAGAAGCTTTTCCTTCCAGCCTTGAAGCTTTGCCCACACCCTCTCTTTAATATAAGTGAGACTTGCCTTTTTATTTCTACCAACCACAACGGGCAATCCAAGGTATTTTTCATATTCCTTGATTTCTGGAACTCCTAGGAAGCTTATGATGTCTCTCTTCATTTCTTCAGACACCGCTTTGCTGAAGAAAAGGGTTGTCTTCTCCCGGTTTATTTGTTGACCTGATGCCCCTTCATAAAGAGATAAGATGTGTTGAATGGCTTGCAACTCCTCCATCCTTGCTCAGCAAAACAACAAAGTGTCATCTGCAAAAAATAGGTTAGTAATTTTTGGTCCATTTTTACATAGGGAAAAACCCCGAATAGCATTGTCCCTTGCAGCATGTTGGATCAATCTATTCAACCCCTCCGAGCACAGCAAGAAAAGGTATGGTGATAATGGGTCCCCCTGACGAATTCCCCTAGACGGAGAGATTTCGCCTTTGGGTTCCCCATTAACTAAGATTGAATAAGACACTGTGCTAATACATTCATATATGAGGTTCACCCAAGCATCACAAAAACCCATTTTTTTCATAATTTCAATCAAAAAACCCCACTCCACTCTATCATATGCTTTACTCATATCTAACTTTAAGGTCATGAAATCTGCTTTCTTTGACTTCTGTGTCTTCATATGATGTAACAACTCAAAGGCCACCAAAATATTATCTGAAATAGCCTTATTTGATTGGAATGCACTTTGCGACTCAGAGATCAAATGTGGCAGGACTTTTTTAAGTCTATTTGCAATAACCTTTGAAGCTAACTTGTATATGACATTGCAAAGGGATATGGGGCGAAATTCAGAAACAACAGTAGGACTTTTTACTTTGGGGATTAAAGTAATGAACGTGTGATTAATAGATGGAGGAATAGAACCTGAGTTAAGACAATTTAGGATAGCTGCTGAGACATCATCTCCAATAGAGTTCCAGAACTTTTGATAAAACAAAGGGGGTAAGCCATCGGGTCCTGGTGCCTTTAGTGGCCCCATTTGTTGAAGTGCCTCATCAATTTCAGCCCTAACATATTCAGCAGCTAGCATGGCATTTTGTTCCTCTGTGATGATAGAAGGAACTACCCTTAGAACTTCCTCCATGTTTGTTGATGAGGCCGTTGTAAATAATTGGTGGTAGTAGTCCACCAAAATATCAGAAATCTCCTCTTCATTTGTGCATACCACCCCTGCTTCATTTTTCAACTCCTCAATCCTATTCCTCTTATATCTATGAGAAGCTCGATTGTGAAAAAATTTTGTGTTCTGGTCCCCCTCCTTAAGCCACAAAGCTCTTGATCTTTGCTTCCACATCTTCTCCTCCTTGATTAACAACCCATTTATGTCCCACTTCAATTGATTAACTGCATCCATTGTCCCCCCTCTAATGGCCCTTTGTTCTGCTTGCCTCAATTGTTGTTTTTTTTCCTTTAAGGACCGAGTAATACTCCCAAAAGACACACGGCTCCACTGCTTCAGTTTTTCTTGACACTCCTTTATTTTTCCCTCTACTTGAACCACCGGATTACTTGAAAAATGTCTTCTCCACGCCAAGTCCACAACTTCACTACATCTTGTATCCTCAAGCCACATTTGCTCAAATCTCCATGGTCTTCTTTGTTTTATCTGAATTCCTTTTAGCCTAATAATCAAGGGCTTATGATCCGAGGACCCACATTCCAAATGTACCACCTTTGTTGCCGGAAACATATCTAGCCAATCCGTTGTAGCAACTGCCCGATCGAGTCTTTCCCAAATAGTGTTACCTCTTCCTGACCCTCTATACCAAGTGTACTTCCCTCCCACAAAACCCAAATCTTTGAATTCACATTCATCAAGCACATTCCTAAAAGCTTCCATTTGGCTTCTTGGTCTGAACCTACCTCCCAACTTTTCATCTATTCTCGTGATTTCATTAAAGTCTCCCGCACACAGCCAAGGGAGAGTGTATTTACTTCTTAATCTTCTCAACTTTGCCCAGGATTCATGACGGTGTTTTGTGTCTGGCTCACCATAAAAACCGGTAAATCTCCATTCATCTTCCTTCCCCTTATTCACTACTCCATCCATATGGTTAGGGGAGTAGGTATCAATAGAGAAGTCACACTCCTTCTTCCATAAGATAGCCACTCCACCTCCTCTGCCTACTCTCGAAACTTCAATCAAACCATCAAATTTGAGCCGTACCTTTATTTCCTCCAGCCTAGCTTTGTCAAGCCATGTTTCGGCTAGGAACACGACTAAGGGATCTTGTGCCCGGATCACATCTCCAAGCTCTTGCTCTGTTTGTGGGTTCCCAAGCCCACGACAGTTCCAACATAGGATATTCATGGCTCTTGGCGGGGCTGATTTTCAGCCCTCGCCACTTCAATTGTTGGTTCTTGATCATCCCGAGAAACCTGAAATTTCTTCCTAGGTAACTCGGATTCAAGGAGTTCATCACCTACCCGCTTCAAAGATTGCAAAGGACTAGCTACACGGGTAACACTTGCTTCTTTTCTCTCTATTCTTTTCCAGGTGGGGCTGCTGCTTGCCAATGGCCTTTGTGTTTTAGCTAGCACGTGAGTCACTTTCACTTTAGGGTTTCCCACGTCCTTATGCACGTGGTTATGCATTTCATTAATTTGGCCACACGCCTCCACTCCACTTTTGGAAAGGATCTTCTCAGCTCCAATATTTTCGGTTTCCATCTCCAAGTCAACAACAGATTCCGCATTTACTGCACCTCCACTGCCTGTGTCCTTCTTCAATTCAAATTTCCTTAACTCCAAATCAATTTCCTTTATTTTCTTCTCAAAATAATCCCCTTGATTCTCGGCATTTACCATCTGTATCGGTTCCAGATTTTTATCCTCGGCATTTACCATCTGTATCGATTCCAGATTTTTATCCGCTGGACCTCTTTGTTTTGTAACGTTCATAACGTCTTCTTCTCTACTTATTAGATCATTAATTGCACCAGACCTGACTTCCACCGGACCGCCTTCCTCTGCCACCTTCTCCCCTGCCGTGTTATTGCTCTTCCTCCGATTTCCTCTGTTCTCAATGTCCTTTTTTCTCGCTTCATAGTAACCCGGCACCACTACCAGCGAGTTGTTGAATACCGGTAATGAAGCTGCACGTATCCAGGACCCATACTCTTGATCCTGTTTGGTTAAAGTGCCACTACTCTGTATCCACCGATCACAGTCTCTGTCAAAATGATCCAATCGTCCACACCAGTAGCATACATTCAGGAGACGCTCATATTTAAAAGATGCCCATCCCTTCGACCCATCGTCAAGTGTAAAGACTCGTCCCCTGCAGAGAGGGAGGGTTGTGTTAACTTTAACTCTAATCCGCATTACATTGCCTCGGTCTACCTCTGCTAAAGTTGGTTCTGTGTTGACTTTCCCTGCTGCTTCACAGAGCTTCTCAGCTACTTCACGACTTAAATACTTTGTTGGAATGTCATGCACTTGCACCCACATTGTGACATGCTCAAAGACTAAATCCTGAACTGGAATGCTATAATCATACCGCTTGATCATCACCAAGTGCTTATCAAAGCTCCATGGTTCTCCCTCCAAAATTTTCTCTACCTCTTCCTCATTATCAAAGATGAATAACATGGTATGGTTTCCCACGTTCCGCACCTTGAACCCATTCTTTGGTCGCCAAATTGGGTTAAAAGTCCGTATAACCGCTTCTGTATTCAAAGATCGTTTGGTCAAAAATTTTGCAGCTATGGTGATGTTCTTCGAACTCTCAGTCGCGGTCAATTTCACTTCACCACCTTCTCTATCATCTAAAGACATGTTACCCCATTTCTTGACTAGTGTTTCCATTTTCCTTACCACTCAGTGTTTCCCAATTCCCTGAAGAAAAAAACCCACAAGCCTCCAAGTAACAGTGTTACTGAAGGGACACACCTTCCTCTCTCCAAGGATACGACAATTCTACAGTATCAAGAGTTTAGAGGCAAGTCTACACTCGTGGTACAGAGAAACTGTTTGTGAGTTGATTAACTAACTACTATACAATCCAAAACAATACCTTTCAATATGATTTGACTATGTGAGAAATGCTAGAATCAATTGTATCATATACGTTATTAGAGATGACATAAACCTTGCGTAACTATGATATATGAGTTAATAAATTATAGCTATTCGTTGATTTTTTTTTTTTTGTCTCCCTTGTTGTCTAGCAGCATGTGCCTTTTGGTGTTATTGTATATAATTTAAGATTGAAAAATAAATGAATTATTAAATACTTAAAATTAAAACTCTAAGTAAGTTAGAATTTTGAAATCACATGTTGGGCCTGTTAGAAATTCAGTTAATTATTTTATTTGATTTACATATAATTTTTAAAAGTTTTACCTTTCCTATGTATTTTTGTGGAGTTTTTAGTTTATATACTCTTGAGTCTCGGTTCATATTCTGTCTTGGCCTTTGGGGTTGGGCAGTTAGTTATTAAATTTCCAAACCCATAATCATTGGGCTAACTGTTTGGGATTGGGTTGGGTTACGACGTTCTTACTAGCATTACAATTCTAGGAAAAATTGGGAGGTAAATCTATCTTTTTCAATGCCTAGAAATAATATAGTTTACCAAGTGATCTTTTTTGAGTCTCTGAATATAGGTTTTAAGACTTGAGGATAAAGAAAAATATCTAATCTAAACAATGCCAAGCTCTTACGTAGCATTTACAATTCAGATTTGTTGAAGTTAGGCCTGTCCACGGGTCGAGCCGGGTTGGTTTAGGGCCCAACCGAACTAGACCCAATTGGATCAAGTTGCTAAATTTTGAACCCGTATTCGACCGAATATTCAAGTCGGATCCGACGTTTTGGGTAATCGAATGACCAAGTCGGAGTTGTTGGTTTATCGGGTCTGGGCCTCAGATTGGGCCAGAATTTTTGACAATTTTTGGATTTGGAGAATCGGTTTGAGGATTGTTGAAGAGTGAACCAAAATACCAAATAGAGAAGTGAGACTGTGAGAGTTTGAGAGAGCCAAGTAGAGAACTGAGATTGAAGAAGTGAAGAGGTGAGGAAGCGTGAAGGTGAAGCCATGAGGCCCATGACCACGGAGCATTCAATCTAACCTCTGAGACTGAGTCCGAAGTGAAAACTGAAGAGAGTCAAGAGAGCCATTAGAGATATGGAGAGATATTCTAATCTATAGAGTGTAATTGTCACTGTTAGATTGGGTCTTGATATTTTTGGATTATAAGTTTATAATCGTTGATTCAATTTTGGGTTATTGTATTTGTGCCACATGGCCCACACTGCCACTGAAATTAGTCTTCAGTGTTCAGTCATATCATTGAGTGGAGTGCTCAGTTTTTACTCTCATCAAAACCATTGATTTGAATTTTAATTGGAGTTAACGGTTGATATGGGTATTGGGAATTTGTGTGAGAAAAAGTTAACTTTTGTTTTGGTTTACGCGTGGGCTGGCTGGCACTGTTAGGTTGCTCCTCCTGGCTACTGGTATGTCAATCAAAATATCAAATCATATATATATATATATATATTGGTATAATAATTCAATCAATTCGGGTTGATTGAATGAAATTTTTTTAAACCCAGATCCGGACCGAATTATTCGGTTATTTCACTTGCCTACCCGTGACTAACCACAGACTAGATTCAAAGTCATCCGTGGACCTTCGGTTCAGGCAAGTTCAGGCGGGCAGGTCAGTTGGTTCGGGTCACTAGACACCCCTAGTTGAAGTTGAAAAGCTGGTGTCCTGAACTATTGTGTCAATGCCATAACTAGAAATTCATATAGATGTTGGTCCATGGCCCAATTAAGACCATAGCCCAATTATGATGGTGGTCTATGATCCCAATAGATAATTGGGATCATGACCCAAGAAGTGCCTTAAGTACTGAATAGGTCTTAACCCTATGGTTGAAACTAGCTATTCTATTCCATCTGGCCCAAGCCCAATTTGTTTTGGATCATCCAATCGTACAAGGTTTATGGATTTTAAAGAACAAGTGTGGCATATCTCATAAGGATGGAAAAATGTGTGATATTCTCTTAATGATGGAAAATCAATAGTTTGATTAATAGGTAATAATCTATTATTGTTTGAATTTGTTTACAAGTTAAAGTGTTCATTCCTTTTACATGAATGGTAAGTCTACGTCTAGAATGGTAGGTCCTCTCACACTTGTGGTGCAAAATCATGTCTTTAAGACGTATTCAAGTGATAAATTTTTTAGATCTAAATTAATTTGATCTAAAATTATATTCCGAGAGCTCAATTTCTTCTTTAAAATTATTGAATAATATATAATAAAAAACACTCATTATTGCTTTGTTCATCAACTTTATCTTAGAAAAGAACAACTCATTATCTAAATTTTGTACACATTACAAGGAAAATTAAGAACTCATCACATCAATTGTATGATGCAAATTACTGTAACAGCCATAATCCAATGAGAAAGTTAATAGTCCTTCAATTAGAGGGAAGGAGAAAGTGTGTGTGTGTTCTTTTCTTTCGTGCTCTCTATTATTACGTGATCCAAACATGTGCATTAATATTTGGTAGGTACCAAAGATAGACAATAAAATCGCAATTTAATAAGCAGAGTGGTGTGTAAATAAATCCACATTCGTGTAAGCTAAGCTGTCAAGTGTCAATGAGGGAGAAAAAGAAGCATGTGAGTTGTGCCTAAGTTTAGGGATTCGATGAATCTCAACTTCAAGAGTAGAATTGTGCAAGAATCTGATTTGGAGTTTCATTCATTAGATATTATAGAAGATTAAACATAATTTAATTAGAGTTTATCTAAAGAAAGCCATATTTAAGTTAATAAAAAAATTAGTTTAGCAGATGAGAACAGTTACACACCACACCAAAAGGTCCTCCTACAATTCTGTACCCATTACATGCCTACATTCTAGTTAAAGATGTTGGATTTGACTTTGCAATTTGAAGGGGCAAAGGTTTATTAAAGTTAAAACTTTTAACGGCTTAGGAGAATGGTAAAGTTACTTAAAATGGTTTCATACTTCATTGCACACTGTATATGATTATCTTGTCAAAGATTCAGTTTCCATTTTCATTGTGTCTCAAAATATATCAACGTGAAGAAAATGATAACTCCATTGAAAAATGGAAATGAAAATTCAACTTATTGCATACAAATTGAAACGTATGCAAGTCAATTTTTACAATTTTTCTACCTTTCATACATGAAATTTCTATGCAATGTGCTGTCATAAATCCACCTGGTGAACGTGCTAATTAATTCTCTCTCTCTCTCTCTCTCTCTCATCCATGATCCACAATATACAAGCAATCCTGTGACTTTTTGGGACCATCATCAACCATGTCCATCACTGTTTTGGTGTTTTGGATGCCTAATGAAATAGTAGGGCTCCATTCATAGTAAAAGGACTACTCCAAATATATTTTTAGGACAACTCTGATAGAATTCATTTTCCTTAGATTTTCTACTTTAGTCAATCGTATAGTTGTATTGGCCAATAAATCATTATATAGTTTAATTTAATTGCTCTTGAGAGAAGATAATATTTTTGTCTTTGTATTATATCAGTCATTGCAATACAAGTGATGTTATTGTCAATGATAATTTGTTTAGTTACAAAATTGGTTATAACCTAAGATTACAACATTACTTAATATCTTTTTACTAAAGGTGAAAAATTTCTAGAAATTTAAATATCAATAGCTATATCATAATAAATTGTTTAAATTGCAAGTTTTTGTAGTTTAAAATTAAGTATAAAATATAAATGTATAGATTATATAGTAAATAATATTCGATTAACATAAAATTTGACAGGTGTATTAAGAGCATAAAGAACAAACAATTTAATAATTAGATTTTCAAAATATGTAATAATATTTATTTTATAGAGTAAGGTTATAGTCTAAAACTACAACTAATTTTGTAACTGAAATTTGTCCTTAAAGCAAATCTATTAACAGAGAAAGTTTATTCTACGGTGAAGATTCAGCTATTATCGATTGTGAAAAAAATTTGTCAAATATTTTGCCACTAGATTTGTTGTTCTAATTTAGGTAAAAGATATTACTGCTTTATCAAATGGGACAACACCAGAATCCTCTATAAGTCTAGAAGTATATACCGTGTGTCTTTGTGAATCTTGTACTTTACTTGATGAGGTCGGACAAAGCCCAAAGTATCCCTTTTTTTTTTCTTTCTTTTAATATTAAGAAGAAAGGGTTTGCATGTGGTCCTTTTATCGCAGTGTACCCACTCAAGTCGGACGTCAAAGCAATAAATTATCTTATTATCATGTGTTTTTGCAATCAGGCCAAAAAAGACATGTCATTGAAATGTCCACACAATTCATTCAATTCCCATTAAATGATGTCTTTGTGTGTGTGTTTATATATATATTAAATCAAACTGTATCCAAAAAAACAAGAAAATCACACCTAGGATCTGTTTTGATTGAGTTTATTTTTACTGAAACTGAAAACTAAAACTGAAAACACTGTAACAAAATAATTTTTAAATGTATGAATAATACCGTAGGACCCATTTTTAATAAAAAAATTACTGAAAAATGAAGTTTGTGGAACCCATGAACAGTATACGGGTGCACTGTTTACAAAAAAAGTCAACGTTAATAGCTAAAAAAAAAAAAAAAAAAAAAGAGGAAGGACGTGTTTATTGCGTGCAACTGTAGCATGGGCATGTCCCATGCCCAAAACGCAAACGTTGAAACCAGTAAACGCCGAAACCAAACGGGTATATAATCAAAATGAATTATGCCTACAAATTAAAAAAAAAAAAAAGGGTATACACATAATCGAATATCCATTATTTTTTTAGCATGTGTGTTTATGACACTACTTAAAAGTGTTTGTCGTCCTTTGGGATCTACTAGCTGTTAAGACATAAAAAAGAGTTAGAATCTCATCCATAGAATATAGTATGAAGCCTATGAAACAATCTGGTATTATTAACGGTTATATAGGAGAACTAGCTGTACATTTATATACTATAATAATTGTTTCTCAAAAAAAAAAAATATATATATATATATATATATACTATAATAATTAAGAAAGGTCAATATGCCTACATTTAAATTTAGATACGAAAATTCAGGAAATCATCAAAATACATTTGCGAAGTTCAAAGCAAAGCAAAGCACGTATATAGTCATTCACCAGTCACCACCACCTTCTTCTCCAGCTATCAAAGATTCCAACCTTTTTTTTTGCTGAATCAAAGATTCCAACTTTGAGTATATTATTGGCGGCTCTGTTTGACCATTGAATTGTGCTTATAGTCGCTACAGTGCCATATATATATATATATATATATATATATACATTTCTTTATTCCACACGTTTGATTTTGCTTCTCTCTCACACACCATTGAAATTAGTACAAAAAGATCAGAGTTGTAGTATCAGTCTATCAGATACAGATTGAGAGAGAGAAAGAGAGACTCCAAGAAGGAAGGAAAGAGATTGAATATTTGGCTGAAACAACCAAAAACTCAATCTTTTGCTTCCTCTTTCTATATCTGACTCTTCTCTTCTCTGCTGTGAGAAGATGGTTTCTGGTATTGAAAACGGCAGCGTTTCTGTTGATTCAGGACATGCCAGGCTTCATGAGCTTGGCTACAAACAAGAGCTCAAGCGTGATCTATCGTAAATTTTCTCAACAACCCATTTCTTGTTTCTCATTCTTTTGCTTTGTTTTGCTCTTTGATACTCAATTCATAGCAAAACTTGAAGTGGGTCATTGAGGTTTATGGGTTTGGTTATTGGGAATTGCAGGGTGGTTTCGAACTTTGCGTTTTCATTTTCTATAATCTCTGTGCTTACTGGTGTAACCACACTTTACAACACTGGGCTAACCTATGGTGGGCCAGTTTCTTTAGCTTATGGATGGTTAATAGCTGGTGCGTTCACCATGATTGTTGGGTTGTCTATGAGTGAGATTTGTTCCTCTTACCCAACCTCTGGTGGTCTCTACTATTGGAGTGCAAAGCTTGCTGGCCCAGGATGGGCACCCTTTGCCTCATGGATAACTGGCTGGTAATCATTTTCTTAGAAAGTTACTTACTTTGCTGGTTTGAATTGCAGTAATCATAAGAAGAATGAAAAAAGATAAATTGGTTTGACACCTTAATTGCTTTGTTCACCACTGTTTAGTTGACATAATAAGTGTTTTGATTTCGGACTAAGCTTTAGTATAATTGTTGTTGTTGTTGCTGCTGTATATTTCTATGTTTGTTGAGGAATTCAAGTTGTGCTTGGAATTCATGAGATCTGCAATACTTAGAATAAGGTAGTGGTTGACTTTTTATTGGGGTTTTAGAGGAAGTGGGTAGAAAAGGATCTAGGATTAGATCAATGAAAGAATGTACAATTGGGGTACATATTTGAAATGTGAGAAGCCAACAATGGCCTATTGTCCTCATGGGGAAATGGTAAACCACAAAAGGCTCTATCTTTAGAGTGTAGACTCCCTTTCTTTGTCAACAGGTGTGCATATTTGTTACACTCCCGGTAAGCATGATGCAAGTCTCTGGGCGGAAGGTCATCGTAAACCACCTGCAATCATCAGCAAGCATTCTCAGGATTTGATTTGCATTAGCTGTCTTAAGAAACAGGCATCTGATTCTGATTATAACCTCAAGGGGCGTTTAGTTCAATTATCAGGGAATCAATTCCTAGGGGCTGTCAATTCTAAAGCTTCAATCATAGTAGACCACGGCATTAATTCCCATATGAGCTTAAAGTCTTTGTCCTTCATAACTTCCCAATTTCTTAAAATATGCTGGGTTTTTCTTCTTTGGTTGCCACTCTAGTTTTTTTCCTTCGGGCTGTGAAAAAGGTGCCAACTTCCCATGCAGGGAATTTAATTTCTAATGAAAGAAACTAAATTGATCTAAGGTGATTGAGCCAACTTTAAAATGTGCTCAACACTAGTTGTTTGCTATTTCTCTTTTTTTCACAACCTGTAATTATAGTGCTTGTTACAATATGCACTGTCTGTCATAAGTTGTTATTTATTTTTAACAATGAGTGAAAAGTCATTAGTAAGTGTCATACATTTTTAAAAAAAAGAGATGGTCAGTGTTGTTTTCTTGTTGCCACTAAGCCTAAAATTTTAGGTATATTGTTGAACCAGCTGGTCAAGCCAATCATAAGATACAGGGAATTTGGAATTGCTGCAATCACATCTTCTGATGCACAGTAAATGATTTTTATGTTTATGCAGGTTCAACATTGTTGGTCAGGTATTACTGAGCATCGTTTGTCCTGGAGTTTCAAGTTCTTCAAAATCCACTAGGAGGTCAAGCTTGTCTTGGATGTGATATAATCTGTTATGAACTCTTAACTGATTTGGATACCTTTTCATTTGCAGTGGGCTGTCACAACAAGTATAGATTACTCACTTGCACAGCTGATTTCAGTGATAATTCTACTTAGCACAGGTGGAAACAATGGAGGGGGATATGAGGCATCCAAATATGCTGTTATTGGATTTCATGGGGCAATTTTACTCCTACATGCTATTATCAACAGTCTTCCTATCACGTGGTTATCTTTATTTGGGCAAGTAGCTGCTGCATGGAACCTAGTAGGTATGAAGAGTTTCCTTACCATTTCTCCTTTTCAAGTTTTCCCATGGTATTGCTCATGGAAATCTCCTTCTTGGATCTCTAATGCTTCTTGGCATCCTCAGGTGTCTTCGTTCTTATGATTCTCATTCCCTCTGTCGCAACGGAGAGGGCTAGTGCCAAGTTTGTTTTCACTCACTTCAACACTGATAATGGTGAGGGAATCAACAGTAAAGTATACATATTTGTTCTGGGACTTCTAATGAGTCAATATACCCTAACCGGGTATGATGCCTCTGCTCATATGGTAAATTGCACTGTTCTCTTCATCCCTTCAAATAAAATCACTGCCTTCAGAAGCAGAAAGAAAAGTGTCGATCTTGACATGTCTGAGAAGTTTCAAAACTTTTATTAGGTGACCACATGACCCTACTCAATAAAATGAACAGTTTGTTAATAACAAAATCTCTGGAATCAGATGTTTTTAGTTTTTCAAGTATGGCTAGTCATTCTTGTAATGCAAATCCAAACTCATGAAATCAGGTGCTTATTTTCAGTTCTACTTGCTTATAAACTATTTCAGTTAATTTATTTCAGATAAACAGAATCTTAAACAAGGTATCTGGAATTTATGCCATTCTTAGTCCCAATTCTTTGAGTTTTGGCACTTTTCTTTCTGCTGATGACTTAGCATTTATTCATATAACTGTAACTAAATCCTACTGTTTCCTGTGAATTTCTAATTCTAGACAGAGGAAACCAAGAGTGCTGATAAGAATGGACCAAGAGGAATAATCAGTTCCATTGGGATATCTGTTATTGTTGGATGGGGATACATACTTGGGATCACCTTTGCAGTAACTAACATATCAGACCTTTTAGATGAAAACAATGATGCTGGTGGTTATGCCATTGCTGAAATATTTTACCAAGTATTTAAGAGTCGATACGGCACTGGTGTTGGAGGAATTATTTGCTTGGGAGTGGTTGCTGTTGCCATATTTTTCTGTGGTATGAGTTCTGTTACTAGCAACTCAAGGTAAGCATACATTTCTTTGACTTAATAACATGAGAGATAGGACTCACTTTTTGATCCCTTAACTATTTACTGCATAATATTCATTTTCAGGATGGCTTATGCCTTCTCTAGAGATGGAGCCATGCCATTTTCATCAGTTTGGCATAAAGTGAACAATCAGGAGGTCCCCATAAATGCCGTGTGGCTCTCTGCCCTTATATCATTTTGCATGGCTCTGACGGTATGCATATTCCCCCCACCCCCCTCCTTTCGTGTTTTAGATGAATTGCTCTTCTAATTGTCATAGACATTATAACATTATATAATAGTTCTTTGTTGCTTATGGTATGCACTGGAGTTGCCACTACAGTGCAGGAAAATTTGTCTCTCTTTTAGTGAATAACAATGGGAATTGCTGGCTATGTAGCTGGGAAAATCTTCAAGGGAATTATATTTGTATCATATCCAAATCTATCTAATCAGAGATAATACTTTTCAAATACTTCCTATCAATCCAATACTTCATTGGCATATAAAATTTTGACATTGTATCTGATACATTTAAGCTACTGATTTATAAGTATTGGAAACACCTCAAGCACTAGGAGAAGACCTCTTTAAGTAAAGACTAGGAAAGAATTGCAAGTAAAACTATTGAAGGGTTTATGACATACATTATGACTAACGCATAAACTAGTGATGCCTGCATGAGTAAGTTAAGTATTCTACTATACAATTCAAATGGGTGAGGGAAGGTATGAATCTTGGATGTCTTAGTTTGAAACACAGGAGGTGCCAATTGACCCAAAGATGGCACATACACATTGTATTGTATATGTGTCCTTTTTCCAAATCCATTCTTCATTGTAAACATGCATGAAATGTTTATTTCCCTGGACTTTCCCAGCATGCATGAGTTGAAGAAAAAAAAAAGGGGGGGGGGGTGGTGGGGGAGATATGACAGATTGATTGTGTTTGGTACAAGTACCCTTCTTAGGAGTGGATCTGTCTAAATAACGTCAAACAAAAGGAATATGGGCTATGTGATTTGCATGAGTTGAATTTGTAACAAAAAGAAGTAAAAGGTTAGATATATAATTGGTGATGAACCTTTTATTTATTTATTTTATGTTTGTTTGTTTAGTTTACTAAATGACAGTTCTAAGGGTAGATTTATCATTACAGTTTTACAATATACAACGTTGGAAATATGGCTTGAACTTGGTTAAGTCCCAAGTTATGTCATTTTATATATTGGCCAATACACACTATTGCACTTAGCCCTTAATACCCTCATGCAAAAGCTTTTATTTCTGTTATTCAACTGATAATTGTATACTTGTTCATTTTAAATGTTTTGCAGTCTCTTGGAAGCTCAGTGGCATTTCAGGCTATGGTATCTATAGCAACTATTGGACTGTACATTGCTTATGCCCTACCCATCTTCTTTAGAGTGACTTTGGCACGCAAGTCCTTTATCCCCGGACCTTTCAACTTGGGCCGCTATGGGATCCTTGTTGGTTGGATTGCCGTTCTCTGGGTGGCAACCATCTCAGTCCTCTTCTCATTGCCTGTATCCTATCCCATTACTAATGAGACACTCAACTACACTCCTGTAGCGGTTGGCTGTTTGTTTATTCTTGTCATTACTTCTTGGATTTTCGGTGCTCGTCACTGGTTTAGAGGTCCCATAACCAATATAGATGCCTGAAGTCATGTACGTACAAAGTATTGGATATCTTACAAACAGGAATAAAATGTGATAATCTTTTTAATTCAACTCTTGGAATTTTTCCACTCTATCAAATGTTGATGAGTTATGACTATATATATTCTGTAGTTTTCAGCTTTTCGGTTATATTCTTAATCTTAATGATATGGGCCTAACACGTTTAAAAGGACACTGCAGAGTTGCTTATAGAATAATATGCATGTAATCTTATAGAAATCCAAATCAGCTGCATGTCCTTGTTGCCTCCATGTCTCTGCTACTGAAAGCATCCTGTTCATACTATTTTTGTTGCCTTAGAGGAAGCCTAAACCGCCAAGAGTGAATTAACCCCCCCCCCCCCCCCCCCAAAATATTGATCATATGGGGGGTTTCTGCTATGAATCATCCTGCACATAAAATCTGGAATGCTTCCACTGAAAAGCCACTACAGCAAACTTAATGAAATAATGATCATAAAAATTCTATCACTAAAAAGGAAGTCCCACTTAGTAATAGATTGAACTTGACTGCTTCCCAACACAGCCAAATCCAATTATAAAGAAGACTGTAATGATAAAGAGGCTTTTGAAGATTTCATAACATATGAAGTTTCTGAAACATAGCTGAGAACAATCAAGGAAAAAAGAGTTCTCCAAGCCTTTTAAAGTTCCCTACACTGCATATCAAGTTAAGCTTACTCCAGCTACAGTTTAACTGCACTAGCTATAGATTATCAACTATAAGGTTTCCCCATCCAGTTTGCATGAGAAAATGGTCTTTATCTACTCCTGGTTATGAGGCCTGGATCAAAAATTAAGCTCCATCTGGTGGATACGCACCCCTAAAATAAAAAACATTCAGAAATACTCAGAATATGAGTCATTTTTAAAATGCTGAACGAAATTATCAGCATATAATGTATGAGAACATATATTTGAATTACAATTTTCAATTAGGTCTTGCATCACTGTAGATTTGATTAGGGGACAGACCTTTTGATGAAAACTTCTTCATGAGTTGCAACGCTCATCAAGCTGTTCTGGGCCTGTGGTGTTTCCACACATAGTGTTCCTTAGCCATTCACAGTATCGATCAACCTCACCCAGATCTGGTTCACTTCCAAAAGCATTAAACTCTTCTGCATCTTCTTCAAGCACTCTCAACAGATCAGAATACTCAGTCTGGGAATGATTCTGAACTGATGAAGAGGCTTGAGGAACAGGACCAACTGTAACTTCCAGCTGTTGACTCCCATTGTTGAAATCTGTTGGAAAATTGCCTTGAATGTTATCACCTGAAGTTATCTGCCAGGAATGATTCTGAACTGATGAAGAGGCTTTAGGAACATGACCAACTGTAGCTTCCAGCTCATTGGTGAAATCTGTTGGAAAAATGCCTTGAATGTTTGCATCGCCTGAAGTCATCTGCCAGGAATGATTCTGAACTGATGAAGAGGCTTGAGGAACATGACCAACTGTAACTTCCAGCTGTTGACTCTCATTGGTGAAATCTGCTGGAAAATTGCCTTGAATGTTTGCATCACCTGAAGTTATCTGCCCTGGCACACATTCCAGCTCTTTGGCTGTCACAGTATAATCCATTGAAAACTGGTTCTGATTTGGTGAACTTAAAAGAGCATCCAATTCTTGAGTAAAATCTAACATTTGACTTAATTCTGGAGTCACATTTGAGAACTGAAACATATCTTCTGAAATGTAGGTATAAGGTGCATCTAGATTCATGTAACTCAAATTTTGTGAGTCCAAATTAGATACTTGAACACTGCCATTTTCAAACTCAAGAGGCTGTTTCCCCTTTTCATTTCCATTCATGCTAACATCGTAAGGAAAATTATTTGCTTCCCTTATCTGGTTCAGCCTTTGAAATTCTGCATTAGTTTTTGTCTGAACTCCATTGGTGGCACTGGACAGATATGAATTTGGATTAGTTTGTGTCTGAACTCCATAGGTGGCAGTGGACAGATATGAATTTGGATTAGTTTGTGTCTGAAATCCATTGGTGGCAGTGGACAGGTATGAATTTGGATAAATTTGTGCCTGAACTCCATTGGTGGCAGTGGACAGATATGAAGTCGGATTAGTTTGTTTCTGAACTCTGGTGGCTGTGGCCAGATATGAAGTCGGATTAGTTTGTGTCTGAACTTCTTTGGTGGTAGTGGACAGATATGAGTTCAAATTAGTTTGTGTCTGAACTCCATTGGTGGCAGTGGACAGATATGAGTTCGGATTGGTCTGTGTCTGAACTCCATTGGTGGCAGTGGACATATATGAGTTCGAATTAGTCTGTGTCTGAAATCCATTGGTGGCAGTGGACAGATATGAATTCGGATTATTTTGTGTCTGAACTCCATTGGTATGAGTGAACTGATATGGATTTGAATTGCCAGAAAGGCCCGTGTATCCAAAATACTGGTTGGGATTTCTAAGGTCATGATTGACAAAATTTCCAGCATAAGGTCCATGATTAGGCAAAATGTTTGGGGCAAATTGTGTTGTATTACCTCCACTTCTGAAATAAGAACTTCCATATCCCAACTGGGATGGAAAAGAACTCTGCTTCTCAAGTGATTGTGCCATTCCAGTTCTGTCATGGTATGATTTACTCACAGAAGGTAAATTAATTGTACCAACCTCATTGATACGTTGTACTTGAGCTTTGTATTTCTGAGAGAAAGGAAAAGAGAAAAAAAGGGAGGGGAGAGGGGGAAATCAGTGCTTCCACCAAAAAAATCACAAAGAAAAGAATATGGATAAGAACTCTTAATCTTTTAAACCAATATCAAGTTCAAAAGAAAAGAAAATATAGACAAAATGAGTAGTGCCATTGTGATCAGTTTCCTTTGAAAAATCTATTAAAGCTTTAATTTCACAACTTATATGGCATGCTCCTTTCTTCCAATGATATTGGGAAGAAAAGCATCGTGATAAGAATAGTTGTAAGCCACTTCAGAATCCAAATAGGAAGGAAAACAGGAAAAAGGAAGGAAAACAATTAATACTTGAGTATGCAATGTTACTTTCAGCGAAAAAAAAGAGAGTACGCAATGTTACAACAAAAAGGATTGAACAATTTCATGCTATTACAAAAAGCCTCTTCCACTAAAATCTGTAAAAAAAAAAAAATTGATTCAAAGATTTTATGCAGATAGGAGATCTAAATCTTTCATGTTCCTTCTATCTGCTGCTTGTATATGATTCAAAGTTATAGTAACTTAAGTTATTTTAACACGGTTGACTAGACTTCTTGTGATTGATCTCAGTCATTATAAAAATGACTGCATGTACAAGTTTCTTTTATTTTATATACTAGCCCTTTTTCTTTTTTCTTTTTTGCATGGGGAAAGTTTTGAATTGGACTTAGATTGAAGCTGCCAGACAGCCAGAGAGCTTGAGCACCTTCCTATTTTCTTGTCTGTCTAAATATAAGACACGAACAATTATATGATTGCTGACTTTTTATAGTCTATTCCCTTTATGTCCCCTGTCAATAGTATCGCTTTATAGCCCTAAATATTTACTCTCCATTTTCAAGATTAAATAATCAGGAAAAACTGGACAAGTTAATAACAAGCTTTAATTTTAATCTTTAGTAAAGTTCATTCGATAAATTTTAAGAGTTAAATTAATGTTTCAATTGCCAGTGTTACTAGAAAAGTGGGATTTATTGCTTTTCAGGGGGAGATCCTGGCTGCTGTTTCGGTATACCATACAGAATGATGGTATCTTAAAAAAGAAGGAAAGAAAGAAATGAAAAGAGGTTATGGAAAGGAGGTATATTGTGATAAACAAGTTTACTTTTTACATGAAATAATGACTAAAAATAAAAAGAGAGATGCTACGTCTACAATATTTTTACAACACTTTTACAACAAATTACAGGTAGTTAGTTGTTATTGGTTCAAATTTGAAACTAACACTAAAATTATTTTTTTGCGCTAATAATAACAATCAGTAACAACCTGTCACTTAGGATTTGTTGTAAAAATGTTATAAAAATGTTATAGACATATCATTTCTCAAATAAAAATAACAACAACAGCAACAACAACACTGCTATTAATGATGATGATAATAGTAATAATTGTGCACAATATCTTGTTTAGTGAGAAGAAGAAATGCATTATCTGCCAAAATAATTTATGCTGTGTAGCATTTTCAATTGAGGTTTTAAGGGAAGAGGATTTGGATGTGAGGCCCAAATCCAGACCCAATATTCACCAAGACTTTAAACAATGCAAAGGGGTTTCTAATCCTGGACTAATCTGTGTTTTGAAATTCAAATCACATATAGATTAATAAATTCAAGTCCCAAATTAAATGCCGGTATAAAGTAGTGGACTAATTTAGCTTTACTATAATTCAACAATCACCTCACTTAATATACTGTAATGCATAAAATTTAATTTAGAGACAAACTTATACCAAAAAAAAAAAAAAAATTCCATTAATTTTCAAAAGTTGATAGAGAACCTGCAGATGGCTTGCAACTTGGCGTATGGTCAAATTAGGCACCTTCATCAACTTTAGTATTGTTTTCGGACGAGCCTCTGTATCCAAAAAGAGAACAAGAAATTTACTAATTTTTTTTGAGGTTAAGCACAATGCAAACAAAATAGCTTGTAGAATGAGGTACAAACAGAATCAATTTGGAAACGACAAATAAATATATTAGACTGTTTTATAAGAGTGTGGTTTTACGTTTATCGCCTAGCAGGCTAAGGGCTGCTGTGAACTTGAGATGTAGCTCTGTGGTCCAAAGAAAACGTGCCTTTTTTGATGATCTATAGTTGCTATCTTTCCTTTGTGTCTCTTGCTCCTCAGGGGTTTTGATAGTAAAGAAATTTGTTTGTTCTGAGCTAAACTTAGTTCTCCTCTCTTGCTGTTTGTCTTCAATGTTAGAATATGATCTCAAAATATTGGTTCCTCCTTGTTGATGGCCCTCTGAGATCTTCATCCTATCATTGCAATTACATTGAGGTTCTCTTACTTGGTTTTCCTCAACAAAATTAGCTTCATGTTGAGGTTCTCTTACATAGTTTTCCTCAAACATACTAGCTTCTACATGTTGGTTAATGTCACATGAGGCATTTCCATTGGGAGGGCTAGTGACACAACCTGCCTCTTTCATTTCAATACCTTGAGGGGATTGATCCTTTGAACTTATATGGTTCACCTCTCCTTCAATGTTTTCTTTTTGGAATTCTTTCCTCAAATCTTTTCTCTTGCGATACGCATGTTGCCATATGTATTTTAGATCTTCCAAAAGAACTGGTGTCTCAAGGAAATACCATGCTCCTTCAGCTAGGGCTCTCTGTGCTACACTAAATCTTTTTTCAGAAGACATCACTGCATGATGATCAATTCATATAAGTACTGATAAATAAAAAATAATTTTTTCTTAAAACATTAAAAACCAAAGAAGGAAGTTTAATAAGATGAAAAACTTACAAATGATAGGAATTTTCTTCTTAAGTAGTACGTCCAGAAAAGAAAGACGATCCATATCTGGCATTTTCATGTTTGCTATGACAAGTCTGAATCGATGCTCGTCTTCATGAATCATAGACAATGCAACGGCTGCTACTTCAGTGGTGGTAACTGAAAGTACAACAAAATATATTGACGACATTTAGATTAACAAAGTGACAATGAATATTCATTATAATAAATTTTCTAGAAAATTGTAAGAATAAAAATACATTCCAAGCACAAAATATAAATTATCCTCATTCTGTCTATGTAAGACTAAGAAAAATTTTAAGATGTAACGTTTACATAAACAAATTATGTACATATGAATATATAACAAAATGAAATGAGGATAAATGTATGTTGAAGCTTTTATTTTTCATTTTCTCTCTTAGGTAAGGTATTTGCATGACCTCTTTATATGCTTGACAAAGACTCAAATTACTTTTCTCCAACTAAATCATAATAAACCTGTAGGCTAATTTTTAATGTAAAAGTACTAAGATCAATGATACAAAGAATTGTGTGTTGGGCTTTGTGAAGCCTAGTTGTGTTTGATTCAATTGACAACCCGACCTGATCTGAAATAATGTTACGTGGTTTTTAATGGAAGATTTTCTGAGACTTAGTCCATGGAGCAAAAGCTTGGGCTAACAGACCCAAGCTTGCCCTCGGGAAAAATTTTTGGCCCATTTTGTAGCTCATTGTGAATCTTGTGCATAGAATGTAGAAAATGCAGTTTTGGTGATTAGAGTTTGTTGTTGTAATTTTTTAGAGAGAAAAAAACTGTACTGCAGCACTTGTATTTTTTTCCCTGATAATAATAAAATCTCCACAATTTCGTGGACGTAAACAAATTACCGAATAACGTAAATACTATCTTGTGCGTGTGATTATTTTTCTTTGGCGTATGTTTTCTCTATTTTTGTTTCTCACGTACAGATTGGGATTTCGTGTTAATTCCCTACATTGTGCTGATAAAAAAAATGATATGAAGAATTATGTAAAATTGAAATAGCAATTAAATCAAATATATTTGATGTTCAATGTAGACAGTAGATTATGGCCATCTTCCTATAGAAAAACTAGAATAGGAAAAAGAAATCAAATTTGGAGAAAGAATTACAAACAAATTATAAAGCTATAGGGTTAAAACATCAAATTAACTGTAACAGTCAGCAATAAACTAGGACACTATTTTTACAGAGAAATTTTAAACTACTAGGCTAAAACGTAAACATAATTTAAACCTTTAACTAATTTTGACAAGGCTTGGGGGAATAAAGGTTAACAAGGTGAGAGAACTAAGTTTTTTAAATAACCAGGTCGTCAATGAATCCATCTATGCCTGAGCATTTTTACCTGCAATGAAGAATTCTTTCTAAAATTAGTCAAAATTTTCACTTTTTTTGAGATTTTTTGTTGTAGATAGCCTTAATCTTTAGATAAATTTTTTTTTTTAAAATGGGGGGAAAAGAGTTGGGCTAAGATTTGTCTTATTAATTTAATATATAGAATAAAAAATTATTAATTGTCATATACATGTCTCTATGTTTATGTGTTCGCGCGTGCACCAACATATGAATATTTATATTTATACAAATACACACTCAAACATTTCATACAAAGGCCACCCTCTATGATTTTTATGTATATGATAGGTGTGGTTAACTTATCACTCTTGTATTTTGCAATAGAAAATGAAGATAAAGTTCTGGCCTCTAAATCAGAATTCAGAAATGAAGCATAAAATATTAAAACCGATTGAAAAACCAAAATCAGGAGGATAACAGACAAAAAGAACATGAAAAATAAAGCCATGACTTTGATTTATTTATTTATTTTTGCTAATGAATATACATAAAATAAATAAGAATAACAACTCTGATTGAAGCAAATTAAATATAGGATGAATTAATATATTTTTACTTATACCCTTGAATGTATATTGTTCAAGCAGTGATGCAAGGTACATCAGAGAAGCAGTTTCATGATCCACCAAAAGAATATCTAGACCGCGAGCAAAGTTAGGGACAGAACTAATCAGTTCATCACTACCCATTCCATCCATTTTCAAAAGCAACAATAAGGTGAAGGTGGTCAATTCAAGACTGAGAATTGAGAAACTTGAACACCAAACAGATTTGTTTAGACCAAGAATGAAGCTCAAGCTCACAACAAAACTAAGAACAAGAACAACTACAAAACGATATATTAGACCAAGAAAGCTCAACCAGAGAGAGACTCAAAGAGGTGTAGATTGTAGAAATGGTGCTCTCACAACAAGGTGAAGGTGGCCAATTCAAGACTGGGAATTGAGAAACTTTGAACACCAAACAGGTTTGTTTAGAGTTCAGACTAAGAATGAAGCTCAAGCTCACAACAAAACAAAGAACAAGAACAACTAGAAAATGATATATTAGACCAAGAAAGCTTAACCAGAGAGAGAGAAAGACTCAAAGAGGTGTAGATTGTAGAATTGGAGCTCTCAAAACTTGGTTTAAATGGAGAATCAGTATGGATCACTATGCAACATTTTATTGGGGCCCAAAAGTTAAGAAAAATTCGAGGGTAGTTAAAAAAGGAAATGCCTTTGTGGGCCACACTCCGACAGCCAATTGGGTTTGTGACACGCCATCACTGAGATTAAGACTTTGAGGGTAAAAAGGGAAACAATATTTATTTTTCACCACTCGTGTGTGTTAGAGAGAAGAGTCAAAGATTTGAGAACTGTTGACAGTTGAAAAACCAGCCTTGCCCATAGTATACGGAAAAAGCTACATGCAAACAGTTCACTGTTTTTTGCGTACATTTCCTACAACGTGGGTTTTAGCACTTTAAACAAAGCCAAAAATAAATAAATAAATAAATAAAATGCAATTCATCCCAATATTCTAATTTCTAAACAAGGAAAAAATTGTTTGCTCATGATTTATAATTTCATATCTGTTTAGTACATGATAGGAATAGATCATTATGCGATTGATAAACTTACTATTTGAATTGTTTGACCATGATATTGGGAATATTGTTTCACCTTCCATGCATTTTAATTTTAACCAAATAAAGACTATAAAGTAGTCTAAATTCTTCAAGACTAAGTTTTAAATTTATTTTCCCAATTGTTCTTTTAAGATGGAAGGTATTAAATTTTAGGTCTTAATTTTTGAAATAAAAATTATGACTTTGGCCATACAAGTTGACCAGTATTGACTGAGGCAGAGATGTATATAGGATGAATTTGGTTCAAAATTGTGAAATTATGCACACAAAAAAATATCTTTTTACTTTTGCTATTCATTTGGTCCAATGCGAAAAAGTAGAAAAATTATGTTATAGGACCCGAAAAATATAATTTGTAAATTTATCAAACACATTAAATCACATTTTAGAATTGCAAACATAATTTTTTGCACAAAACGTAGTAACCAAACAGGCACATATTTATATATGGTAGCTATTGTCAAAGGTAATATCAACTTCATCTATTTAGTAGGTAAGGCAAGATAAATATATACATAGTCAAACAATGTTCAGCCCTCTAATAATTATTATTATTATTAACTTAATAACTTCATATAATTGGTTGAGTTCAGACTTTAGAAGGACAACTCAGTTTTGAGGTAGATTATTTACAAACAATATACATATACTAAATAACAATGTTCAACCCTCTTATAATGATTATTATTATTATGTAACTTAATGATTTCATATAATTTTTTTTTTAGAGATAATTACAACATGCTGCTAACCCCGCAGTTCGAACATTTTCCCCCCTAGACCCCCGAGCACTTTGTGCATGAGAAGGTGTTAATTCAGCTACAAAACATTTGGCAATGATTTCATATAATTGATTGAGCTTAGAAGGACAACTCGGTTTTGACGTAGATTATTTACAAACATTATACTTATACTAAATATCAATGTTCAACCCTCTTATTATTATTATTATTATTATTGTAAGGATACGTTTTTCTCCCAAAACCCAAATGGTGGGTCAATGGCCTAAAGAGCACAAAACAATGAATTTGTTAGAGAGTGAGCTTGAAAAGATGAACTTTCAATCAGTTAAATGGGCAAGGATCTTGGTAGATTAGTTGTTGCTGGAAAGAATAAAACCAACAGTTTTGAGTAAGAAAAGTTTTCATCGACCAATTCCGAGAATTGTATGTTTTTATATATTTCTCTTAGACTTATACAAAATTATAGTTCTTGAGTGTATAGTGATTTTTTTCTTAGATTTTCTGATGATCCCCTTTCTAATGGGGTTCTTCTCTTTTATATTCCCTCCATTTCTCTTATCTCAGCCTTCCACATGTGGGCTTGATTGCTAATTTCTTTGATATTTGTTCTATCAGCACCTTCCTGAAATCTTTGGAGGTAGCTGTAAGGTTGAAAGTTACTGTTCAGGTATCACCTTCACATTAATGCAATCAAGGGGTTAGATGCAGAGCATTCAATGTGATAGTAACAACTTTCTTCTCAGATATTTCCCAACTCTCTTTTGTCTCATCCCTCTCTGGCGTTTATCCTTTCAAGCACGGTTGCTCATTACTCTGTTCTTGATGGATGGTCAGACCATTTGACCTCTACTCTGCTTTGCCGAGGAGGTGCTTCTTCTCAGACAATGTCCCCAGCTCCTTATGACCAGACTTTTTCCATGGCTCATTAATCTGTATGCATTCGTTAATATTTACCTGTCCTTGGGCTATTTGACATCCTTAGGCACGACCCACAACCCAATACCTATATATGGGCCCTTCATCCCTACAATTATTAGTAACTTAATGATTGCATATAATTGATTGAGTTTAGAAGGACAACTCAGTTTTGAGGTAGATTATTAACAAACATCATACTTATACAGTTATACTAAATAACTTTTAAAAAAATGGCAATAACGTTTTAATGCAGGCATTTTTATTTGTGTAATATTATAATGAAAAGGTAAAATTAACCCCCAAAAACTTTAAGATGTTCTTGAAAATTAAAAGCAAGGGGTGAACAAGATGGTTAACAATATTTAAAATTAAATTCTGTTATATATGAAGCACATAAGTTCTCTCAGATATGGTATATGTTATAACTATATACTTTTTGAATTTTTGCACTTAATTTGTTTTATAGTCTTTTTCAATTTGTTTCCTATCCTTGTATCAACTAGTATTGATGTCTTTTGGTTAATGAATAACCTATTTTTTTTTTGTATATAGGTACTCAATTTTATTTTTTTTTTGGAAAGAATTTCAACCTATAATATCTGCTGTTGATAATAGCTCTTTATCATCAGGTCAAGGCATCGATCAATTTTTGGTGTAGGTGAGGAATGAACCCCAAATCTATTATATATAGATACCCAAATTAAAATTTAATAAATAAGGATTTTGGTCTTGATTAACTAACATTAGTAATTCAGCCAAAATAAAAGTTTTTATTTTTTGGTTAAAAAAACATTAACTGCTTCATTACAATCATTAGCAGTAGATACAGATAAAATGTTAAAAATGACCATTCTTAATTTGATACGTGTTCTTGTTGTCATTCCCAAAATGGCTATAGAAGCTAATAGAAACCTAGGACAAATAATTAATGGGCCCTACTAACAAGTGCCCTAAGGGCACTCATTAACAATTCATTTAAAAAAAATTTTGACATCACTTTTATGGGAAATGAAAAAAACTATCAAAACATTAATTGTTTTTTTTTCTTTTCCCATAAAAACTTTTTTTAACTGAATTCTTAACCAGTGCCCTAAGGGCACTCGTTAGCATTTCCCATAATTAATAACCTTACATATATGCTTAATTATATTCCTTAAAAAGGATAATATTCTCTTGGAATTAATGAGTCAAAGTAGTTAGTCACTTAATTAATTAGGTATCTCATGGACTTTGTGTACCCCATCAATCCATCTCCCTCATAATATTTGTTGGGTGTGACTTACCACCAATACTTTTTTAAAATAAATCTCATTTTGTTTAAATGAGAGATTGCTACATTACTTACTACCACTTGCCATAGTATATTTAAAATAAAATGACATATCCAGTTAAAAAAGTACAGGAGGTAAGTCAAACTTTTTTTTTTTTTGGGGCTGCATTCATATAGTCAACTTCCGTAATTTATTTTCAAAAATAATTGCTACTTATTCGTATGTTAGATATTCTTGTTCCATTTAACCATTCATGCTGCATTTGTGATTGCACGTACGTGTTTAGAATTTCATCTAGGGTTATACCTCGTTATTGCATCTTAACCTCAAATCAATTGATTGAAATCGATGAGTGTCAAATATACTAATTTGATTTTGTTTCAATAGGTTTCTGGTCTATATATAACTCAACAAAGAGGACTTCATTATTTTGAAATGTTATGTTGTGACACCATAAAAGGACCATCGATGAGGTGCAATAAATATTGATAAGATTCAAGGACCACAAATAACTTGAGTTTTTTCAACATTTTTTTATCTATACAATCACTAAAAAACATTGATAGAAGCCTTCAATTTTTACAATTGTACTCAACTGTGGAGTAAAAGTAAGGAATAAGTGTTGAGATAAGGTGTTTTTTTCTCCTAAGATTTTACTTTATTTTTACTCAGTAATGTAAAAAAAAGGGGTTGAAAAAATGCTTATGTTGGAAAATTTTTATTTCAACGGTTAATGAACGTGGAGAAAATAAATTAGATATTTTATTAATGGAAAATGTTACTGAATTCCATGCAATTTCTTTCGCTTTCTCATCTATTTGATTGATTCAAAAACTTATTTTGATCAATTTGTCTTGGACTCAGAATTTTTGAAGCTTACAAAGCAATTTCTCTCTCTTTCTCTCTTCATTAGCTTGTGATCTCATTTTCTCATCTTTATTCTATCATTGTTGGAGCTTGGTGCTATTCATATATATATATATATATATATATTTTTTTTTTTTTTTTCAATTTTAGAATCTCTGTATTTGATCAAGAACCAAATGGCCAGTTTGGATCGAGAACCTAATATCCATGGCTAAATCTTATTGTATATGTTTAATGGGTGATATGTGATCTATTAAACTTAGAAAATTCAAAATTGATTGGAACACTATTTTGCATGATTTGGTATCAGTAGGTTGTGCTTCTGTTTTGGTATATGGTAATTGTTTGGCTGGTTTTTTCTTGTAATTTATTAGTTGGCTTGGGTTTATATCAGATCTTTTTTCCTTATAGATTAATTTCATGCAAATCTTTTACAACATCACACATGGTTTAATTCGTTAAATGTACTTGGAAGGGAACTTAGTTGCTTTATTGTGTGTTATATAGTTGGAATTATTGGGAACTTTCAAATTGGTTATCATCGCGATGATAATGCCACTTACCAGCATTAGCTAGTTACCCTTTATATTGAGTAGCAATTACCTGGAATCTGAGGATGAATAATTGTTGTTCCTAGAGTAATTGGATGGTTCTCTTTGAGTTTCAACATAGGAAATGCCTTCTATGGCTATGAATTCGAAAGTTTTCCCCTAGAACTTTGGGTTATAAAAGTTGCCTATGAATTTGTCCTACAGTAATGATATCCTTCGTGGCACCTCATATCTGTGGTTCTAACCTTACGTTCCCTCTTCCCACTATCTACCTATAAAAAAATTGTCTTATGAATTTGAAAGATATTGACAATATTGATGTACTTGCTTTCTTTTTCCCTGAATTCGGTTATCTTAGGGATTTTATCTTTGGGTTCATGTTTGAGAGTCAACCTACCACAATCCTCATTTATCTAGGACAGTAGGACTGGTTTGTGAAATTTAAAAAAAAAAAAAAAAAAAAAAAGGTGCTTAATAGGACTCTTAGCCTGTCTGGTTTGACTTTTGTATTTATTTGCTCATTTCTCATGTGCCCATGAACAAAGGGAATTTGATGGGTGCTGCTCCTGGGTAAGGTTGAAGGCTTGGAAGTAGGGCTTACTTTAGGCCTGGGCAACCAAAAAGGGGCTATTAAGCTTTCCCTTATGGACTGGTTATTATGTTAAAGATATTTTGATTAAATTGGATGGCGGAATGTCTTGGCTCTATCAAGGGTATGTAATTTTTGCATATAACTCAATTTGTTTATTAGGCATTGGTGAATCATATTTTTCCTAGTTGTTTTCAATTTTGTTTACATATCAGGGAAAAAAATTTTAACTTTTGCCCATAGTTTACTAGAATCTGGCAGTTTTTCTTTCGAATGATCTATTGCTAATGTTTAAATTCCTTTTTTGTGTGCATATATTCTAGCACTTCCTCTATTAAAGTGATAAGTGTGTGCACTCACACATACCCTTCAAATTTCAAATAGTATTTTTGGTTCAGATTTTGGGCTTTTTGATGATTGACCAGAAAGCTAAATATGAAAGACAAAATATCGTTCAACTACTACTGCTTAAGTACAAAATCTTTTTTTTTTCCCCTTCTGACTTTCGGGGCCATGATCTGGGTAATATTCATCGCCTAATCTTGATTTAATAGATTTTTGAACCCTACCTTGTAAATCTTTAGGTGTGATTCAAATGCATGCATTGTAGTTTTGATATCTCTCCTTTTTTGGCAAGTGTCTTCCATCATAGTGATAGATTGGGTTCAAGTCCAGGAAGCAACCTCTCTAAAAAATTGGAGGTAAGGCTGTATATAGTTATAATCTTAGACTACTGCATCTACTCTCATAGTGTTGAACAATATTTTCAATTTTCTTTTCAAACTTCCTTTGTTTCTTGTTGTGCCTTTCTTATTATTTTTGTAATCATTCATGATTTTTTTTTTTTTTTGCTGAATCATAATGGTTAATTCTTCTAAACTACCATATCTCCCAGCCTTCCCTGGTGTTACTTCCAGCAATACATTAGTACTATGTAATCTTATTTGGTCTCTCCATTGAATCCCTTCTTTTGCAAACTTTACTATACAATGAGGTTTGTCCCTAAAGTCAGGACTCTCTAATTTGGAAAGCTGATTGTTTAACTTGATAGTTCCAGATGTGTAAACTGTCAGTCAGGTTTGAAGTTGAAAATATTGGTTCCTCATGCAAACATCGAGAGGAAGATTAGCATTTTTTTTCACAAGCAATGCTCCACTCCCTTTAATACTACAAAAAACTATAGTTTGAAAACAATTGCCTTCTTACGGCTTTAATGATAATGGAGAACAGATTGCTCTCTCTCTCTCTCTCTCTCTCTCGCTTATATTTTTCCTGTGGTTGTAAATCTTTTCATTTTTTTAGACAGTATCTTGGGGCCACCCCTAAAGAATTCTTCTCAATAATTACCTGGTGTGTGCAGGATAAGAGAACTAGTACATAGTTTATACATGTGACTAGTGACATGGCTAAAATTCCTTAAGCAGGAAAATGAAATAACGAGATAAAACAATTAGAGAGTTTACACTGTACACTTCAAATTATTCCTAGCATTATGGAAAAGGTCACACATTTCATAACCGTCAAAGTCTCAAATATAAATACATTTGCATTCTAAAGAAAATGACATACTTACTCATTTTGTTACTTTTTTTAAAATTTAGAATAGGGGCTAGTCATAGTTTGTTATGCATCAATGTTATTTACATACACTACAAGATATTTGGCTATTTTCAACGCTGAAACCATTGAAAAAAAAAAAAAAAAAACTAAAAATCGTTGAAAAAAATATTTTTGATGGTGAAATGACCATCGAGAACCGTCACTAAAAACTTTGTCGTGAACATTTTTTTACGACCTATATAATAGTTGAAAAAAGTGTTACACATTTACCAACGGTTATTAACGTCGAAATATTATTAAAAACTGTTGAAACATATACACATAAATATAATATAGAATAAAGTATGCTTATTACTTTTATCTATAGGTACTCAATTGTAAGTAAAGGTTGTCTTAAGATAAGTTTCAACAATTTGTAACCGCTGAAATAAGAATTTACTTTTAAAAAAAATAAATAATGGATGCGCTCTTTTACATTAATCAAATTTTAATAACCTGATTCAAAATAAAAACATAAATATAATTGAGCAATTCCAAATTGACTATCACATTCCACAATATATATCACTTTTGATTTTTTTTTCTTTTTTTAAACCAAGTTTTCCAACACTAAAGAGCATAGAATAAGCCTCTAATAGTTAGATGTTGTTTCTCCTTGAGAGCTTATAAGGAGTCTGGCCAAATATTTCCACAGGTATTCAAATGATAGTGCCAGTCACTTAAGTTATACCAAGTTAAAAGATCAAGAAAAGGAAAACAAAGTGGCCATGAGACATAGTGTTACTTCATAACATGCATAGAAATTTGGGACCAATTATTAGATGGTTCAAGGGTCCCAAAGACCAACATCTTTAAATAAGAGCCATATGATAGTTAGTCTTTTTTTTCTTTTTTCTTTTTTCTTTTTTGAAAAGCAAACACACACACACAAGGGAGAGGGAAAGAGGTTCTAACACAAAAGCACACCACAACTCCACTTAAAAGTCATGATAACTTTTAAGAGATGGTGGGGCAAGTTATACTACACACAACACACTTTCTTAAGCAATGTGAGACAATTACCCTTTTTTTTTTTTTCGGAAACAAACACACACACATACACACAAGAGAGAGGGAAAAAGGAGTTGTGGTGTGCCTTTGTGTTAGATAGTCAGTCATTTGAATGAACTTAAAAAATAAATTATAAAAAACTTAACATATTCAGTATTTTGGACCGACTATTGTGTTTCTATCAAATTTATAATTGATATCTACATCAAGACATAGACAAAGCAGTGAAGAAGTAAAAAGCTTGAAACTGTGATGCCTCCCTGTCACGCCCCAAACCCAAAAGGATCCAAAGCGTGAGGGAAGACCATTAAAAGTGAGAACATAGGAGATTTTTTTTTTCTTCCATTTGATAAAATAAATAAATATATTGATCTCTCCACAATACAAGTCAAAGCTCTATGACACATTTACAAGCAAAACAAACTACAATCATATGTCTCCAAATACACTTAACAATCCAACGTTCCAAATAAAATAAATACAAAATCATGATCCTCTCTAAGGTATGCAACCTCAATAGAAAATCTAGGCCTACCACACCCAAGGCTAACAGACCTGAAGTATCCAACCTCCAATCGAATTGATTATGATCTCATTGAATTTTGCAAGATTGAGTCACCAACCAATCATAGCATAAATCTCTCACTTAGCATAATGCTCCAATCACCACCAATAAAACAAGCTCCATGCCCGAGGTATAGAGAATTTATCTGAAAAACTGTTGGAGAGTGGGATGAGCTAAAGCTTAGTAAGTAGCATAATTAATGGGGGTGGGGGAAATGCAAGTTTCATGATTATAAACAGTTTGCAAAACATGTTTTAGTTTGGGAAATTGCTAACTGGATATTGCAAGATCATTTTTTGTAATAATGTAACAAGAATGATTAAATGATGAAACACAAAATTTCTCAAAATAATACCATGAAACTATATATTATAATCTGTAAGCACTAACAATATAATTTCCAAAGCCATAAAATTTACATACGGTAATTTTATCACAAATCTACCATACTGGCACATAGACCGGTCAGGGGATCCACCCATTCACAACTGGCATGAAATTGTCCTCTCTGGTATGCAAACTCTTGGCCCCATGGACAACAGCCTCATCCATACCCTCAAGGTTTTTCTCTCCCCCCATGGGCAGCAGAGAGAGCGCGTCAAATAGGACCTCTCTTGCATGTGGTCTCTTGGCCCCATGGGCAGCAGCCTCACCCACACACAATCAAGGAACCTCTTCCCCCCATGGGCAGCAGGGAAGAACGCGTCATCCAAAGTGAAAAGGCACTGACCTAGATCTGATTCCGTTGTCACAAAGACTACGAAAACCAAATCGGGTGATCACCGGAAAATCACACATGGCATGGTATTAAAACAACTCACAGGTTACATTACTTTGAAACACATAGTTCATATCCAGGTAATTTCAGAAAAACCTTAAAAAATCTAACTTCCACAAGGTTTGTAAGGTTTTCAACTTCATTTTTGTCAAAAAATTTTCTAACAATTTCCCACATAACAAGACAAGACAAGACAAGACAAGATAAGCATCTTTAAATTTTCTAATATACCATAACATCCAAGATTTCCTTATCAAAGATTAAATAAAAGATGCTCATTTTTTTCCATATCAACAATTCATGCATTTCCCCAAATGCAATACCAAATATGATGCATTTTCATATATAATCATATATAATAGGATCACAACACAATACTTTTAAGAAAACATATATCCATATATAATTTTCCAAAATATGTTTGACCCCTAAAAACAACATTTATAAAACATGGTTATTTTCCAAAAATCCCATTGAAAAGCTACTTACCTCAGAAGACCAACCAATTTTACCTCAACCGGGCACCACAAAATCAACTAATCCAGTCACTAGGTCCATCACCAAGAATATCGGAACCTAGAAACATAATGATCAGTCCTATCAATAACAAGGCCTTTCACAAAGTATCTCCATAAATCGTAACAATACCCTAAAATCAAACCAAATGCCCTAAAGTCTAGCTTGCCCATCCTAAGACAAGTACCCTTCCCAAGCAGGAACCAAACAAGCATCCAAGAAACTCATAGTGCTTACACAACCAAAACATTTTAAATTCACTACCGCAAAAATGTGCATCATAAGATAAAATAACATACTCATGAATCTCTTTGAGTACTAAATAGTATATTTAAGCCAAGATAAGATCAACCGAGGTATGGGATTAATTCCACAATTTCTCAGCGTTTTAGTCTTACTTTCATATTCAATACATAACAGGGCAGCCATTTGTAAAAATTGTTTGGTCAATGAAAATTATCCGATTAATTCAAAACTTTAAGAGAACATTCCCCTATATGTATACAATGTACCATAGAAAATTTAGCCCAAAAAGATTTTTCTGTAATTTATTAAAAATCATGCATTGCGGCTGACTCAAATCTGTCATGACAGCTTTAGAAAATTGCTATAGCTGTAAGACTAGCCCAAATTATTTGAGAATTCACCCACATTAAAACCACCAGATTTAAAGCATATTAAGAACAAGGAATCAAACTCAAAATCTCATATAAACAACTTATCAAACACTAGGTATGCAAAAACAAAGCACATGCTCACACTCCAATTTCAGAAATTCAAAATTAACACTCTTACCAAAAAAAAAAAAAATCAACCTCAAACTTCCACAAAATCAACTCATACGATTTGCCCAAGGAAACCCAAGTTTTTAACCATGAAGAAACCTCAAATGATCATCATTTGTAAAAGCCCTTAACCATTTAACAAATAAATCCACCAATTCAAAAACCCATGTACTCAATCACATGTATACCGCTCATGTAGCTTAGATTAGAAAGAAATCTTAGAAAAACCTGAAAAGCTACCAAACAATTAAGAGTTTTACCTTTAAAGCTTTGAGAGAATGGAGTGTATGGGGTTTCTAATTGGGTTCTCCGGTGAAATCCGCCAAACGTGGTGGTGGATGGCTAGTTTACCGGTGAGGGAGTGAGAGAAATAGAGGGAGCTAGAGTGTGAATTTGTGTGGGCTTCGGTGGCTAAGTGAGATAGGAAAATAGAGCAATAGAGAGAAGGGGCATACGTATGGTGATAAGAGAAAGGGGTTGTGTTGATGGGAGCATTGTGGACCACTTGTTCCAAAATATCTTGGGATCAAAATTACAACTTTACCCTTAAAGTTTCTCCCATATTTAAATTAGCCCATTCCAAAATTGACTAAATACTATCACATGCCCAAATATCCATAAAATAGTTAACCACACTAATTAAAAAAAAGTCCAATTTAGATATTATATTTGGGGTGTTACACTCCCCCCTTCCCAACCCCTTTTTTTCAACCTTCCAGTTAGCCACAATGTGATTGTTGTTGTTCATTTGATATAGAGGCAACATGATAAATAGAATTTTATTAAACATGAAGAAATTCAACAAAAAATATGTAGACTTGGCAACCACTAAAAAAATAAAAGAATGTACCATGTAGGAACATATAACTTTAGCTTGAGAGAAGATTAAAGGCTTTTGAGAAAACAATTGTTTGAAATTGGCTCTAAATGAAACAAGACCTCAATTCAAATGAGGTAGCCAACAACATATACTCATGGCAAGACTTAAGAAGGGACAATCACTAGACTAGGTCTCCTAAGCTTTGAAAGTCACAATAAATGTGATCAAAACAGGAATCAAGACATGAACTTGTCCACGTATCAAAGCGCACATAGAATTGATAAACATAAGATACATATATGAATTTCAAAATAAAGCATGAAATATTCTATCAAAATTATGCAACTACAGTGCTTTCTACAGTAAAAAACATATATATATATATATATATATGTGTGTGTGTGTGTGTGTGTGTTTAAATTGTACCATACCTTTGTTGGGGACTGATTGAAATATAACCCTTTCATTTGCTATTTCTCAAACATGAATCAAGTAGGAGATTTGTCTTTTCCATTCCTATGAATTAAAAACTTTTTTTCTTTCATAAAAAGTTCGGTAGAACTAAGATGTAATACAAATATCTTATGTTAGAGCAATGGTACCTACCAGGACCACTAAGGTGCAAAGTTCTGTAGATAATCAATTAGTGGCTTTGAATAATCTGCCAATGTGACAACACAATTTGTATCAGTCAAATCAATACCAAAACCCATGAGGATATGAAACATAATTAAATATAGCTTCATGTCAACCTGATTGGGGAAAAAAGGAGGGGGTTTAAGTAGCAAAAATATAAGGGAAATTGAGGAGCTCTTATATATAATCACCAAAAAAAAAAAAGAGCAAAAACAATTCTTCCTTTTTTATGCTTCAGTCAAATGAAAGTCCTACTTGTTTTCCATTAGAGAATGAGTCATCAATAGAATAATATTTTTTGATAGAAAAAAATTGATAAATTATTATCAATAGATTATTTTGGAAGATTTAGATTTCGTGTAACCCCTCACCCTTTCTTATTTCCTATGTAGTCAAAAAATTTGATAGACACGTGTCAACAATAAATGAGGTAAACATGATATGGAGCTAACTAGTGTAGGTCAAAGAAATCTCAGTAGCATTGAGAAGCTGCTCCCTGAAGCTAGCACACCTTTTGTAGCTTGCACTTAAACCATGCATCCTTGGACGATCTCCAGATCTCCACTAGGTTTGCAATAACATAACTCTAAATAGATTCATTTTTCATACGATCTGCAAAGTTTTGTAATATGATATCTATGTTGCTAGTAGTTGGGATATCATTGGCGCCCTGTGAAGCAGAAGGCAACATCATCCGCTTGAGGTTGATGGGTATCAATTGTTTTCTTCTTCTTCCTTTTAGAAGTATCAACATTGACATCTTAGAACTTGGAAGCATTACTAGTTTTGTTCGGAGTTTTGGCATGGGATTGAGATTTAGGCTCATAACTAGTATTCAACGGAGCATTAGCATGAGCAACAATCTGGTTCTTCTTCTTGGGGATTGAAATGAGTCGATAAACGTCAACCCAAGGAAGCCAATATTGTACCGAAAAACGTTTTAGTTATACTGAAAGAAATGATATATTTCAGTACTGGTTAATACTGATGTATCATTTTGGAATTATTGCTAATTTTATATGTAAATATTTACTTATGTGTGTATATATATATACATATATGTTTATTAGTCAAAACCTACATAACTCGTTAACAACTTTGAAAATTAGTAAATTACTACAACAATTTATATATTTCAATATTATCAACAAAAGCTAATGTACAATTATAATTATTATTATTGAAAAAGCACTTATTTCAATATTTGACAAATGCTATAGCATTCGTAATGTGCAAAAATTTGAATTACAATCAATTCACATGGTGTGTCAATTAGGTGTAGGCACATTTAACAAAACAACACACTAAAAACAAAGTTAAAAGGAAACCCAAAAGTTCAATCTATTTTCTCCTACACAAAATTAAAACCAATAGAGTTTAGTGTCTGAGCGAAGCAACACGAAGAGAAGAAGAAGAAGAAGAAGGAAGGGACGATTAAAAAAATGGGGCTTCTTCTGGAAATGTGGCAATGATGAGTGTGATGTGTGCTATATTTCTTTTCTTTTTTTTCATATGACTTCTTTTTCTGTTACTGGCCAAATCACTTTTTTTTCGACTGAACTCTGATATGTTCCCCGATACTGTCGAAATGACCAAGTAGATCTCGATATTTAAAGCAGCACGAATCAACTGTATTTCTATACTGATGTAGGTGTCGGTGTGAAATTTTTCGGCCGTATCAACCAGTATGATACAAAATCAACTCCCTTGTGTCAACCTCTTAACTAACTATGTTATTTGAGTTGGGGATTATTTGTTGCTTGAAGGCCTCTTACCTGACTCTACCATTTGAGTTAAGGATTCTTTGTTATTTATTTGTGAAGAGATGTGTAAAAAGTTTTTTTTTTTGGGAAGAAAGAATTGTTTTGAGCAATGTGTACACTAATTGACAATAAAGTATTTTCCCTTTTCTTTTCTTATAGCCTTTTCTTGAAGGAGAAACACTATGAGAGCCTATGTCAAAAGACTCAAGCGAAATTGCTGGCCAAATATTTATGTTAGATACTTTCTCTCTTCCTCCTTACTCTTTCTTCCCATTCACGCTGATTCTTGACTGATGATGATTTTCAGTTCTTAATTTTTCCTATAGTTGTTTGTACAATTAACATATAAGAAGGACCTATTTTCTAAAAGCGTATGCATTTGTAAAGTAGATACCTTAATGTTTTGGGATTAAAAATTAGAGTGAACGGGAAGAGAGAGAAGGGAGGAAGAGAGAGAGTAGCTGACATAGAAGATTTGGTCGGCAATTTCACTTAAGTCTTTTGGGATATTTATTACTTATTAGATTTTATTGGTCATAGGCTTTCATAGTGTTTCTCCTTTAAGAAAATGCTATAAGAAAAGAAAAGGTAGAAGCTTTTATTGTCAATAAGTGTACTCACTGCTCAAAACAACTCTTTACTTTACATCTCTTCATAAACAAACAGTAAAGAATCTTTAACTCAATTGGCAAAGTCAAGTAAGAGGCCTTCAAGCTTCAAGCAGCAAAGAATCCCCAACTTAAATGACATAATCGGCTAAGGCCTAAGGAGCTTAAAAGACCTCTTTTCGACTCATTTCAATCAGAAAAAGAACTAGACTGTTGCTCATGCTGACACTCCTTTGAATACTAGTTATAAGCTTGAATCTCAATCCAATACCAAAAATCCGAACAAAACTAATAATGCTTCCACCAAAGATGTCAATGATGATGCTTCCAAGAAGAAGAAGAAAACAATTGATACCTATCAACCTCAAGTCGATGATGTTGCCTTCTACTTCACAAGGAGCCAATGATACCTCAGCTGCAGGCAACATAAATATCATATTGCAAAGCTTTACAAATTGTATGGATGAAGAAGAAATCTATTTAGAGTTGCTTCACAAAGATGTTGCAAACCTAGTGGATCTTTGGAGATCGTTCAAGAATGCAGAGTTTAAGTACAAGCTACAAAAGGTGCGCTTTAAGGAGGAGCTTTTCAGTACTATTTAATTATATATCATATCCTCACAAGTTCTAGTATTGATCTGACTAATACAAATTGTGTTGCCATATTGGCAGAGTATTAAAAGCCACTTGATAGGCCAAAAAAATGAATTGACCCATTGTGATAAATTAATTGATTAATTAGCCAAGTTTTTAATTAATCAAATTGACATGCAAACGCGTGGTAACACAAACAAATCACCAAGAAATTAAGTATGCAGCGGAAAATAAATTGACACGGTGACTTGTTTACAAATGGGGAAAACCAACACAGCAAAAACTCCACTGGGTGATTTTAAGGTCACCACTCCCAAGAATCCACTATTATCACAATAAGCGGTTACAAGTAAAGGAATCTCAGTACTTTATACCAACTTACAGTTGAACCCTTACCCCAATACCCAATTGAACTTGTTCTGTAGTGACAATCTCTCATTGTAATGCACAGTACATGACTAACCAATTACGCGGATCCCAGTATGCGATTTCAATCATCAACTAAAGAAGGTTGTGGCTGCAAAGTTCTTCAGTTCATCACACGATGCATATTGAGAAGTTCCTTGGTTACAAAACCCTACGGTGCACAAATACAGCAGCTTCTTTACAAGAAAGATGAATTAGGGCAAATTCTGTATTCGGTCACAATTTGCTTGAACAAACTTTTGCTCAATACTTGTGCAACTTGTTCCACTTTTAACGGCCCTTAAAATAATCATTTTATATATCTAGGGTTGTGAGAAAGGAAAGCCCTAACACATAATCACAGATTGAATGAAAAACAGTCCTGAAAAACTAAATTTCATAAACCTCGACAGATACCTATCTGTCGAGCTGCTGTCTAGCCACTGACTGGAACAGCTCTACAGGTCTCAATAGATGTTAGTTGTCAAACTTTAATTACAGGCACTTTTCAGCTTGAATCTTGGACAGACTTGCATGATTTTATCACTTGATCTTGAAACAATGTTTCTTGAAGTATTAAACACATCCTAGATCTACTCAAATACAAGTAAAATGCGTTTTGTCAAAGGATTAGTCAATTACATAAAATAGTGACATATGCTCCTAACAAGTGAATCACATATGTCCTAACACCACTGATTGATTATCTACAAAACCTTGCACCTTGGTGGTCCTAGTAGGTACCATTGCTCTAACATAAGAATTTGTATTACAAGTTGGTTCTACCAAACTTTTTATGAAAGAAACAAAGTTTTTAATTCATGAAAATGAAAAAGACAAACCTCCTACTACATTTATGTTTGAGAAATAGTAGATGAAAGGGTCATATTTCAATTAGTCCCCAACAACAGTATGGTACAATTTAAAAACACACACACACATGCTTTTTACTGCAGAAAGTACTGCAGTTGCATAATTTTGATATAATACTTCATGCTTTATTTTAAAATTTGTATATTTATCTTATATTCATCAGTTCTATGTGTACTGCAGAAGCATTGGAAAGCTCCTCCTTGAAGCACACATTTTGTAGATTGCATTTAAACTTTGCATCCTTGAACAATCTCTAGAGCTCCACTAGGTTTGCAACAACATAACTCTAAATAGATTCATTCTTCATCTATACGATCTACAAAATTTTGCAATATGATTTCTATGTTGCCATTAGTTGGGGTATCATTGGCACCTTGTGAAGTAGAAGGTAACATCATCCGTTTAAGGCTGATGGGTATCAATTGTTTTCTTCTTCTTCTTCTTGGAAGTATTAGCATTGACATCTTGAGACTTGGAAGTATTATTAGTTTTGTTTAGAGTTTTGGCAAGGGATTGAGATTCTTGCTTATGACTAGTATTCAAAGGAGCGATAGCATGAGCAACTCTGGTTCTTTTTCTTGGGGGATTGAAATGAGTCAAAAAGATGTCAACCTCTTAGTTGACTATGTCATTTGAGTTGGAGATTCTTTGCTGCTTAAAGGCCTCTTACCTGACTTTGCCATTTGAGTTAAGGATTCTTTGTTGCTTGTTGGTGAAGAAATGTAAAGTAAAGAGTTGTTTTGGGAAGAAAGAATTGTTTTGAGCAATGTGTACACTTACTGACAATAAAGGCTTTTGCCTTTTCTTTTCTTGCAACCTTTTCTTGAAGGAGAAACACTATGCAAGCCTATGACCAATCAAATCTAATTAGTAATAAATATCCCAAAAGACTCAAGTGAAACTGCCATCCAAATCTTCTATGTCAACTACTCTCTCCCTCTTCCTCCTTTCTCTCTCTTGCCGTTCACTCTGATTCTTGATTGATGATGACTTTCATTTCTTAAATTTTCCTGCAGTTATTTGTACATATAACAAGGACCTATTCTCTAAAAGTGTATGCATTTGTAAAGCAGATACCTTAATGTTTTGGAATTAAGAATCAGAGTGAACGGGAAGAAAGGGAAAGGAGGAAGAGGGAAAGTAGATGACATAGAAGATTTGGTCGGCAATTTCACTTGAGTCTTTTGGGATATTTATTACTTATTAGATTTTACTAGTCATAGGCTCTCATAGTGTTTCTCCTTCAAGGAAAGACTGCAAGAAAAGAAAAAACCAAAACCTTTATTGTCAGTAAGTGTACACACTGCTCAAAACAACTTTTTATTTTACATCTCTTCACAAACAAACAACAAAGAATCCTTAACTCAAATGGCAGAGTTAGGTAAGAGACCTTTCCAGTAGCAAAGAATCCCCAACTCAAATAACACAATCAGCTAAGAGGCTGAAAAAGACGTATTTTCAACTCATTTCAATCAAAAAAAGAACCAAAGTGTGCTCATGTTAACGCTCCATTGAATACTAGTTGTGAGCTTGAATCTCAATCCCATATCAAAAATCTGAATAAAACTAGTAATGCTTCCAAGTCCCAAGATGTCAATGCCGATGCTTCCAAGAAGAAGTAGAAAACAATTGATACCCATCAACCTCAAGTTGATGGTGTTGCCTTCTGCTTCACAAGGCACCAATGATACTCCAACTATGGGCAACATAAATATCATATTGCAAAGCTTTGCAGATTGTATAGATGAAGAAGGAATCTATTTAGAGTTGCTTCACAAAGATGTTGTTGCAAACCTAGTGGAGCTCTAGAGATCGTTCAAGGATGCAGAGTTTAAGTGCAAGCTACAAAAGGTGCGCTTCGAGGAGGAGCTTCTCAATGCTATTTAATTGTATTTCATATCCTCATAGGTTATGGTATTGATTTGACTAACACAAATTGTGTTACCACATTGGCAGAGTATTCAAAACCACTGATTAATTATCTATAGGACCTTGCACCTTGGTGGTCCTGGTAAGTACCATTGCTCTAACATAAGATATTTTCATTATAGTTTGGTTCTGCCAAACTTTTTGTGAAAGAAACAAAGTTTTTAATTCATGGGAATGGAAAATGCAAACCTCCTCCTATGGGATTCATGTTTGAGAAATAGCAAATCAAAGGGTTATATTCCAATTAGTCCCCAACAAAGGTATGATACAAATTAAACACACACATACATGATTTTTACTACAGAAAGCACTGCAGTTACATTATTTTGATAGAATACTTCATGCTTTATGTTAAAATTCGTATATTTATCTTATATTCATCAATTCTATGTGCACTTTAATATGTGGACAAGTTAATTTCTTGTTTCTTGTTTTGATGACATTTATTATGACTTTTAAAGCTTTGGAGACCTAGTTCAGTGATTGTCCTTTCTTAAGTCTTGTCATGAGTTTTACTGTTGTTGGTTGCCTCATTTGAAGTTCTTGCTTCATTTAGAGCCAATTTCAAACGATTGTTTTCTCAAAAGTTTTTAATCTTCTCTCAAATTAAAGTTATCTATTTCTACTTGGTCCATTTTTTTATTGTTGTGGTGGTTGCTGAGTCTACATAATTTTTAGTTGAATTTCTTCATGTTTAATAAAACTCTAATTATCATGTTGCCTCTATATCAAACGAAAAACAACAATCAAAATGTGGCTGATTAAAAAGGTTGAAAAAAAGGGATTTTTTTTTTGGGCGGGGGGAGGGGGGGCATCACAATTTCAGGCTTTTTACTTCTTCACTACTTTTGTCTATGTCTTGATGTAGATATTAGTTATAAAGTTGATAGCAACACAATAGTCAATTCAAAATACTGAATATCATAAGTTTTTTATAATTTTTTTTTTAAGTTCATCCGAATGGCTAACTATCATATGTCTCTTATTTAAAGATGTTGATCTTTGTGACCCTTGAACCATCTGATAATTGGTCCCAAATTTTTATGCATGTTATGAAGTAATACAATGTCTCATGGCCACCTTGTTTTCCTTTTATTGATCTTTTAACTCGGTATAACTTAAGTGACTGGCATTATCATTTGAATACCTGTGGAAATATTTGGCCGAACTCCTTAAAAGCTCTCAAGGAGAAGCAACATCTAACTATCTACTGCTTGACTCTGGTGAAAGGCTAGAATATAGAAGATGTAGATGCTTATTCTAAGCTATTTAGTGTTGGAAACCTAATTTAAAAAAAAAAAAAATAAAATTAAAGGTGATATATATAGTGGAACGTGATAATTAATTTGAAATTGCTCAATTGTGTTTATGTTTATATTTTGAATCAGGTTATTAAAATTTGATTAATGTAAAAGGGCGCATCCAAATTTATTTATTTATTTTTTAAAAAAACAAATACTTATTTCAATGGTTACAAATTGTTGAAACTTATCTCAATACAACCTCTACCTACAGTTGAACGCTTGTAAATAAAAGTAATAAGCATACTTTAATCTATATTTATGTGTATATGTTTCAACGGTTTTTAATAATATTTCTACGTATAGTAACCATTGATAAAGGTGTAACACTTTTTTCAATGGTTATATAGATTGCAAAAAAATATTCTCAGCATAGTTTTTAGTAACGATTCTCGACGGTCATTTCACTTGTCAAAAATATTTTGTTCGACAGTTTTTAGTACTTTTTTTTAAACGTTTCAATGTTTAAAATAGCCAAATTTCTTGTGGTGTATGTAAATAACGTTGATGCACGACTAGCCCCTATTCTAAATATTACAAGAGTAATAATATGAGTAAGTGTGTCATTGTCTTCCATGTGCAAATTTATTTATATTTGAGACTTCGACGATTATGAAATGTATGGCCTTTCTTTCCACATTGCTAGGAATAATTTGAAGTGTACGGTGCAACCTCCCTAGTTGCTTTATCTTGTTATCTCACTTTCCTACTTAAGGAATTTCGGCCATGTCACTAGTGACATGTTTAATAGGCTACATCCATTCTCAAACCCTTTAGAGCATCAGCATCTCGAAATTCCAATTCTACTCTATTTTACCATTCCAAAAAGCCACTTTATCATTATACCATACCATTTTACAATACCTCCAGCATCCCAAACTTTTATTTTCCTATTCTACTCATTAAAATAATATAGCTACATAATAAAATAATATATCCCAAAACCCAAATCACCACCTGCTACCACCACCACCACGAACAACCATGAACCCATCAACAACCATAGCACCGATCAAACCCATCAACCCAACAAACCCATCAACATCGATCAAAAAAACCCAGATTGCAACCCAAACCTCTTCCTTTAGCCATCGGTCACAAAAAAAAAAAAAAAAAAAAACACAGAACCCAGATTGCAACCCAGAAGAATCGGATCGCAACCCACTTCGGCGGCACTTTTTGACACCAGATTCTCCATTTCAACGCCTACAAACTCGCATTCATCGCTTTCCTCCTATTCACAGCATTCATCGTCACGCTATCCAACGACATCATCACGAAGAGATCGGCTCGTGTCACGAAGAGATCGACTCATGTCACTCCGAGCACCGGCGATCTGCACGGACTCAACAGCGACGACAGACCGAAATCGATGACGTCTGGTTTTTGGACCTTGCATTGGAGACGGACCGAAGGTGTGATAGAGAAGAGAGAGAAAGAGAGGAAAGTGAGAGAGACAGAGAAAGATAGAGAGAGAGATGAGAGATGAGAGAGAAAAAAGTGGAATAAAATATTAATATTATTTTTGGCATAGTGCTATAGTGCCATCTTACATGTAAGATGGCACTGTAGCACTATGCCAAAAAAATTTACACTTTCCCACTTTTGGCATTCCGACTGCTGAGTCCAATTGTTGCTCAATGCTTAAATTTTGTGGACATTTGGCATATCCATGTCCCATTGTGGATGCTCTTAGTGATACCAAGGTTTGTACCAAAATTCTATATATATTAACACCTACAATTTGATTATGGATGGCTGCTCAATTATTGAGAAATCAAGCTTTACTTTTGGGACTTTCAAAATTATGTTTTAGAAAATAGAAATAAATGGTATATGTAATTATGTCAACTAACCCCCTCAAAAAAAAAAAAAAATGTCAACTAAGATAAAGTAAATGTAATATTGTTGTCAATTAATTAAAAAAACTCTTTAAGCTTGAATTTAAATGTTGTCTCATATCATAGCTGATGAAATCGATTAAAATACTGCCCAAACAAGTTTTGAAATCGAATAAAATACCCTTAGACTTCTGATCTACATAAGCTCTATTTATAAATGTCCAATTAAATAAATCAAAATAATCTTAGGATAATAAAATAGACTCAACTTTCCTAAATCGATTGATAGAATCATTAAACGGTTTAGCTTGGTTAATTTGAGCTTGGATGAAACTGTGGTCATTTACTGGTGTTTCATTCAATTATACTTTGTATGATTTTTTTATGCAAGGAGATATTAATGGACATAACCTATCTTCACATTTTATTATTATTATTATTAATACGATAATTATAATAATGAAGGAAGGGGGTTTGAAAACTGATTCCTAATAAGAAAAGGCAGCGATACTATTGAGCCAATTTTCATTTAAACAAACAAGAAGAATAGAAAAGGCTAGTAATGAATATTTGATTTTTTTTTTTTTTTTTTTGAGAAACAATATTTATGTAATGTAAGAATGCATATCAAACTAGATAGACTCATAAATATTAAACAATAAAGCTAAGTTCACATCAATTTCATGACACCCCTTAATTTACCTACAACCTCACATCTAGGCCCACCAAAACCTACAGTTTTATACATTTGAAAAAAGAAAAAAAAGAAAAAAGACCCCATGTGTAAAGTGATATATAAAGTAGGGGGTGTTTTGGTTTTTGTTTTGATCCAAGAAGGGCTCATTGTTAAATCATCATTAATTACATTCTTACATAATACATGTTTTCTAGTAACAATTTTGTTATACAATGACTCATGCCCATCTATGATGGGGTAGAATCGAAACAATTGGGATTTTTTTATATTTTTTTTACTTGGAGATTGGATGCAAAGGGAAGAATTTAGATAAGAGACACAATCATTGATCATGATCAATAATCACCAAAAGTTGTTTAAATTTCACAATATCTTATGTGAAACTCATTTTCATGATTTCAAAAACTGAACTGGAGCTAGAAAAAGGAAGGCTAACCGAAAATTGAACTGGAGAGGGCAAAAGCATAAACCAAAAAGAAAAAAGGTTTTGAAAATCTGAATTAGTATCTTTTTTTTTTTTTTTTGAGAAAGAATTAGTATCTATTTAATATAAACATAAATAGATGAAACAAAAATAACTGTTTCTTAAGACACAATGCTAACAAAAATAAATTTCTAGATGTAAGGAAAGTACAAGCTAACAAAAATAATAAAAGAAATGTATATACATAGTGGTAATTGGCATGTGATGTTCAAAAAATCCAAAACAAGTAGATTCAACAACCGTTAAAGAGAGGTAGAGACAAAACTTATTCAACTTTTTTTCACAAAGCTCCAATTACAATGAGAAGAATTTGATTACAAACTTGGTTGTAATGACATGCGTCTATATCATAGACTCACTTAAAGTAATTGTATATAATCACTTAAGTTTAGTTTAGTAGGTGAACACATGTTATCTTTCTATTGTTAACTAAGTTTGTAGCCAAATTTTATCCACCCAAAATTTAACATTTAAGTATTTAACATTAATTTGTTGGCACCACCACTACTACCCAATTAACTAATCAATTAAAAAAAAAAACACTCTTGACACTTAAAACACTTAAAAGTTTTTAAGTATCAATATTTTGTTTTTCTCAACATCCAATTTTCGATGGTGGTGAAAGAAAATCAAAATTAACCCAAATTGAGAGAATACACCCTATATTTTACTCTCTTTAAAAATAAAATAAAATAAGTTTAGATTGTATTAAGGGTGTGTTTGGATACCACTTATTTTGCTGAAACTGAAAATTATTACTGAAAGTATTGTAGATAAAGATAAAAGTTAGTTGAAATAGTACAGTAAGACCCATAAACAGTGCCAAAAAGTGAAGTGGATTCATAAATAGTAGCAAAAATAAGCTGAATAGTGAAATAATTTTAATTTTTAATCATAACCCAAATGCACACTCCCAGGGATGAACGCACGTTTTGCGTTTTTTTGGTTGGTCCCATGGCACTATTTATGGACCAACCAACCCCCAATAAACGCAGCAACAATGTTTTATGGGCCCCACAGTACTATTTATACCTTTAAAATTTATTTTGCTATAATATTTTAATAATATATTTTTAATTTTTAGCAAATAAATGGTATCTATACACACCCTAAATTCAAAATCCTATGAATCCTTGACTGGATTTGACCTCAAGTAAGCCCACACTCACTCATATTGCATTTGATCTGGGCCAGGCCCGCCCAAATTGCAAAATACAAAGAAACCGAAGAGACAGAGATAGAGACAGACCCGCGAAACCAAACCCACGACTCTTCATTGTTCCTTGTTATCATTATTCTTTCTTTTATAACATTAATAAAACCAGCTCTCTCTCTCTCTCTCTCTCTCTCTCTCTCTCTCCCCATTCAAAAATCGCACTTTCAAAATCTTTTCGTTTCCAAAATCTTCGTGTTTCGCGGGCACACTCTCACAGCTTCTCCTAAATTTTCTGACGAAACAAACAAAAAAAATGGTAGGCGTCTCTCTCTTTCAATTATGATCTCTCGCTTTTTTTAGGGTTTCTCTCTCACACTTTTATCTCTGAATTTTGAGCTTCGCTTTTCTCTTCTTCGAGTCGCTTTGAATTCTAATCTCTCGCATTTCTAGGGTTTCTCTCTCTCCCTCTCTGTCTCTGATTTGATTTATATTTATTTTTGGTTTCAGGCGGATTCCACTGAAGATTTCGAGCCATTGTTCGATTACTCTCGAGTTCAGCCTCTCAATTTCGTGTCCCTCGACGGTTTTTTATCACTCTCAACTATTACCCTCTGTTTGGTTGCTGTGAAAATTTTAGGATTTTTGCCAGGACATTGAAATTCTTTATATTTTTCTATGCTGTTCAGGAAGATTAAATTGAAGCAAATCGAACCGTGATGTTTGAAGTTTAAATTCTCTATTTTCAAACGAGTTTTCTAGCTTTTTGTTGTGTGTTGTTTGTTGCTCCTGTAGATGATGATGATGATGATACTGCATCCCCAGCTTTGTCTCCTAAACGGAGGAGGATTGCCAAACCTATTGTAAGATTTTTCTGTACGCGAATGTGTGTGTGGTTTGTGTGAAATTTGAATTTGATTATTGAGAGTGTGTTATGGCGTAGCTTATGTGATGAATGGTGTTGTTGTTGTTTTGGGGGTTAGGTTATTGAGGATTTGGAGGAAAACACCAATGTGATACAAATTGCGGATTCTGGAAAAAATGAGGAGTTGGATTGGCTTTCTCCTCCACCCAAGGTTTCCAGGAATGCTCAGAGGACGGTGGTGGAGGATTCTACATTAAAGGAGTTGAGGTATGCGTGCATAAGTGGATATATGTTTTTGCTTAACAAAATTTTGTTTTGCGAATAGGCAGTTGTTGATAAATTTCATTGACTTCTAGTTGCATTCTTATTGAATGGATGACAAGTGCAGTTATTAATTGCAGGACTTGTGTCATGTGTTTATGAATTTTCCCAAGTTAATTCTAAGCTGTGATTTCTATTATTTTGTACACGTTTTGATTCAATGGTGTAACCCTTAATATATAGGAAATGTCCAAATTAGTAATACCCAAATTTAGTTTTCATCAATTTAATTCCTTGCACTTTTTTTTTTTTGGGCGTTTAGGCTTACATGTTGAGAGTTGTTACTACTACATGTAATTATTTGCAATTCCTGTTGAGATGGTGTCATGCTTCATATAGTTAATAGCTATGCTTATGCAGCTCATTGTAGGCATTTCAATTGTGACTGTTAGTCAGGCAACCTTGTATTTATTATCTATCTGTTCACAATTTTACTAATTTATAGACCATTTAATCATGAACACTTCTTCTTCTTCTTTTCTGGTTTTATTTACACTTTAGCCTTCCCATTTTTGACAATCAAATTTTTATCCGCGTGTATAGATTGAAAAAGAAGGAGCTTGAATCATTTGCACAATCTGCTGAAGATGTTTTGCGAGCTGTTGAGGAGTCTGTAAAATTACAACTTGGTAGTTCAATGCAGTCTTCTCTGGAGGCTGTTGCTGACCAACCATCAAAACCTACTTGTGAGCGAGTTAAGATAGTTATTTCTATTCAGGACAAGGATGGGACTAAGCAATTTCGCATATACATGGTATATCTTATTTCAGGGATTTCAGACTTTTTTACCTGGTTGAATTTTATGCTCCCTTTTTCTTCTTAAACACTATTGCCTAGTAATTATCGAGAAGGAGTATTGAAATGAAGGTTCAGCTGTCTTCTATCCACTTATGTTTTCTGCTATTTTCATGAATTGTTGCAGAATTCTTACAATTAGTTTCTGATTGGAAAAACTATGTATTTTTCAATTTAATTAAGGTGAATGTACTGTACTGTTCATGGCTTTGCAATATTAACTGCTGGGTATGGAGTGTTGAATAGTAGGGTTGGAATCAGTCTAGGGCATGAGCTTCTTTGTGAACCTCAATAATATGCTGAGGTAGGATTGAAGAGAATATCATTAACTAGGTTTATGATCATTTATGATGTGAAGCTTATCCGATCTTTTATATGTTGGTTTAATTTAAGCTATTACCCTCTTCCTATGGCATTTCCTATGACCCTTTTCTAGTGAGAATGAGTGAATAGATTCAAGTTGAGGGAAGAAAAAAAAGGTAGAGGAATGCAAAAATAACACTAATAAAAATAGTAAAATGGACATCTCAATGAAGAAAGTAACAAAGTATGACTTCAAATATAATAGAATAGTGGAAAAAAATACATGTAGCCAACCTTGACTGATCTTTTGAGGATCCATAGCTAGCCCCTTGGGACGAAGGCTTGCTTGTTGTCATTGTATTTATTAATATTTTTCTTTTTAAGAAGCAAATGCTAATGTTGCTGAAATTTTCCTACATTGATTCTCAATATTTGTAAAAGAACATGTGTGTTTCTTTTATTTTTTAGATGTTATTTTTCCATACCTTTTTTGGATATTTGTTTCATGTATTAGTGTTAATGAATTCAATTACGATTATGTAAGTCGAGCTCTTCTAATCTCATAGGATGACAAGTTTGAGAGGCTCTTCAAAATGTATGCGGATAAAGTTAAGCTTGACCTACAGAACTTAGTATTTTCTTTTGATGGGGATAAAATCAATCCAGCTGCAACCCCTGATGGTCTGGGTATGGAGGAAAATGACATTATTGAGGTTCATGTTAAGTCAAGCTGACTGAGGTAAGATGCCACTGTATATCTTGTGCTCACCCTTTGGGTTCTTTCTTTATGAAATTTTGAATTATGGCCATATTCTTTTGGTCCTATTTTGGTTGCCATTCTAAAGGTAAAGATTATGTACACATCATTTTATTAAGATAATTACAAAATGCTGTGCTTTTAAAATTTTGAAATGATGGAGTCTTCAGAGTTGCAGGATGAGTCTAAAATGTTAAATGTATCAATGTTGAAATCATTAATTTTGCATAGGGACTGAGTCTTTTCTCATAATGCAAGATATGATTCTGATTGCATTCCATTTGTAAGGAAGAATAATAGGGTACTAGGCTGTTACAATTGTATGGGTTCGTATAATATTGGTAGAAAGTTCGTTGTGTTGTTTTCCTAGAACCAGTGACTAAGAGGACTGGTCTAAGAGCATGAGGTCCATTTTGGCTTGGAAGAGGGATGTTTTTTTTTTGGGGGTTGGGAGGGGGAGAAGGGGTATGGCCCTCCCACAACCCTGTATGTCTATCCCTAATTCACTTGCTTTGATATTCCTGCAGTCAGCAAATTTGTATGTATGCATTTCTTTGCAATATCTTATTGATTCTGTTTTAACTTGGGAGGTACTTCAAGGATGGCACTTAATATTGTAGTTTTATTGTGAACTTATTATCCTTCCAAATTTCTTACTCTTGTCTGCTTTGATTCAGGATTATGGTTCAACCATGGCGCTTAAATCCACATTTGTGCCACTTCCAGGAGATATAGATTGTGCCTGGATGAGATCTTTTGGTATAAAAACTATAGTTATTTTTTGTTTATTGGTTGTGCAATATTGGGCCCTCAATTGTATAGTGTCATGGATGTTTTTTAAAGAATTATAGTTTTGGCTGCACTGCTTAGAAGTTGCTTGACCATGAATGACTAATTGAGAAAAGAAAAGAGTGCCAATTGTCATGTGTATATACTCAATTTGCTTTCTTGGAACCTTCTTTTTTCTTGGATTAATAGCTTATGCCTTATTGATCAGTCGTGGAATCATGCAACGATTGTCTCTATAAAGATGTTTGGTATATTGCACGTCTCCATACGTATCTTGCCTTTGTAGAATGAGCTGAGTGTCTCCAATCTGCACTCAACAATTGTGTCTATGAAAAGATGTTTGGTCCTTTTAATGGTTTTCCAAGTCAGAAGTGTGAAATTTGAGTGTATCCTTCCAAATAAGCTTAGTAGGATATCAAGGACAATCCTCAAGATCTCATACACCGTTTACTGTCGCATTTAAAGGTTTCTTAAGTTTTACATTTTGTTCCACTAATTCGACTAATTCGAGTAAACATTCATGATCTGTGTTACTTTATTAAATGTCACGTACAGAACTTTTATTAGATAGTCAATTTTTAAGGATGTTTGGTAATTGGTCTCATCTGCCGTGGTAGCCTAATTTTGCTTCAGGCGTTCTCTGAAATGTAAATGACAGACTGAAGGGAAAGTGGTATTCTTTGCATCAGTCAGGTTAGGTGTAATTATTTTATTAATAAAGTTTCTCTTTGGAGAAAAAATCTTTCAAACTTCTGTGTCTTATTTTTTATGTATAATTTTAGAGTAAGAAAATTTGAAATTTAAACATTTAATTGATGATATATTTATTGATCTTAGATCTTTTTAAAATTTCGTAAGTATGAAGAATATAATAAGAACATTAAGTCCAATGGTTAGGTTTTTAAAATTTATATTTTAAAAATAGATATAAAAAGGGTTTGAAGGGTTTTTCTTTAAACTAATTTGGAGATAAACATTTTCTTTATTTTATGGTGGGCCTAAAGAATTAGAAAAAATACAATTGATATTTCTATAAAAAAAAAAAATGTGTTGTCAAGTACAAACATACACTGAATTTTAAGGATTATAAAATCCCTGGCATATGAAGATTGCCTTGTGTTTGATATAAACCCACCGATTGACTCAATTCTGTCGGATTGTAGAAACTAATAAAAAAATTTAATGGGTATGCAACTATAAATATTTTTTAGCCTAATTTTAATTTTTAAAATTAATTATATGATTTATACATTTTTTTTTTTGCATTATAACTAAACTCTAAAGCTTCTAAATTTGGTGGGAAATTATTAATTACTAATTAGTTTCCCGCTTTCCTCTAAAAAAAAAAAAAGTAGTTTGTTGCTTACAAGTAGAAAAATTGTAAGTAGTACTATTAATAGACAATATTTTTTTCTTTTTTGGTTAACAAAAAATTGGGGTTAGCTAAGCTACATTAGCCTCCGGACAAGGTGTTTAGGTTAAGATCCGCAAGCCAAACCTTTATGGATGCTCACCAACGAAGAACTGTTGGCAGCGAAACTCGAATTTAGGTGAGTTAAACGAAGTATTCAAGCTTTACCAACTGAAGCATCCTCCGTTGGCATTAATAGATACTAGTTGCGATGTTGGTATTAGCATCCAAATTATAACCATCCACAATAGAATGCTAGTATGTAGCATATTACCTTGGTGCATGAGGTTTGAAACCCTAGACCAAGCCTTTATAGATATTTACAATGTCAGTGTATTAACTCGACACATACAATTCTTCCGGACTGTTCTGCTAGTAGTTGGACATGGGACCTTAACTGTTCTTTTTGCTTTTTGTACTTTTTGTATTACAATTAATGCATACACAAAACAGAGTATGGGACAGAACCATTAACCAGGGAACAAAGGGAAGCTTCTTGTATGCAGAAGGCTCCCCTCAAAGATCCACTTCGATATTGGATTGCTCCAAAGGAGTCTCTTTCACTGTGTACGTAAGTCGGTAAAGCTAGTTAAAAGAAATGACAATGTGCCAAAAAGATATATATTGTAATTTGCTTCAAGACACGGACATAGTACAGTAAGCAAAGTTAAAAAGTTTTGTCGGCAAGGAGATAAGGTAATTCTTTTCACCAAGATGTCATCAAATTTCCATAAATTCTTACTCTGTCATCACATAATAAGTAGATACTATTATTATGTGATAGAGTAAAGATAGAGTTTTTATTTATCTATCTTTTTGAGTGGCTTGGAATTCACACTTATAAGACTCATTCATTTCTTTCTTGGGATTAACTATATAATAGAAATTAAAATTAACATAAAAATTCACATTAGGCAAAGTTATTTATAGCTAAAAAAGAAATGATATGTTAGTCCATAGTGTAAAATAAATTAAATAAATACTAAATTAAAAAAACCATTCACATTTTATTTTTTTATCTAAAGGTATGTATTAAAATTGAAAATCAATTTCAAATAAAAATGATATTTTTTTAATAATTCAATTGTTACAATAATTAAGGAGGGAAGATTTGAATTTTGGTTCTTTTTATAAAAGAAACTAGGTAATATCACTTAGTAACAAGAGTCTTGACAAATACAAAGTAGTAAGGATCTTAATACACAATAAAAATAATTTCAATAATGGGTCTAAGTATAAGATGACAAGTTGTGAAATAGATTATTTAAAAGTTACATTTGTATATATATATATATATATATATATAATAGAGAGAGAGACTAAAGACAATTTTTTCACAACGGATATGATGGAAGTTGTGATTGTATACCAATTACAATACATTAATTCAATAACAATTCTTTTACAACGGTAACTTTTGTCACAATTTCATAAACTGGTCGACTATAAATGTTGGACAATTACTTCCACAATTTCATATGAATTCATAATTTTTTATTCAACATTGACACTTGATGGCGGAGTCATAATGGTGCGAAAAAGTTAAGAAACGAAAAAAAGAAAAAAATTGTGTCATAAATTTTTCTCATCAAGTCATGATGAAAGATCTGTGTGAAAATTTATGTTTGATTGTTACTCCTACTTCACTAGACTTTTATTTATTTACGTCACAGTAGAACATGAAACCCGGAAGATTTTCGACCAAAAAAGAAGGTTCTTGCACTTCTTACCTTAAACTAAACGCTGGGACGAGCAGAGCATGCGTTACACAACCGCATGATGGAGAATGGAGCCCACTGAAAATCGTGAAAAAGCACAACAACTCCTTAGCCGCAATGCCGTGGCGTGTTCCCATTGGTCCCAAGGCAAAGTAACAAGTAACACATATACCGATAAACACTTTTTGGATCACATGCAATAAGCAAAAGAAAAAAAACTCACGGAAAATGTATGTGGGTCCCACCAAGACTCTTTAGGCCCACGCCACGTGCTCATATCCACGCTGGAAAGTTCACACCCAAAAACTCACACGTCAGACACAAAAGGCACCTAAAGAAGATAGATAAAAGAACACCAACAACAACATCATCATCAATAAACAACAACACAACAACTACAACAAAGAGCAAAGAAGATGGAAGAAGAGAGGTTCTTAAAGTCCTAGAACTGTAGCAAACTTCAGGTACTGTTTGTTTGCTCTTTCTTTCTTTGAAATTTGAATGTGACAACTTTTTTGATCTTATTTTCTTGTACATGGAAGAATTTGTTGGGTTGATTGGTCAAGTGAGACAGGGTATGGACTAGATTTTTTGTGGGTTTTTTTTTTTTTTTTTTTTTTTTTTTTACTGTTTGTTTAGCTGAGATCGTTTTTTATTTTAGTTCAGATTAGAAGAATTAGAATTGGATGGTTGGGGTTTTGAATTTTGTGACTGTGGCTGGAATGTGTAGCTAAATAAATGAAATTTTCATATTCAAGATTGTGTTTTGGATGCAAAATTGTTTTAAATAGTGTACTGAGGGGAAGTTGACCTTTGTAAAGTTACTTCTTTGTGCTTTTGGATGTGGTTTTTTATTTATTTATTTATTTTTTATTATATATATAAGTTGGTTAAAATATAGTCGCATCTAGACCAAAAGAAGAAGAAGAAGCAGAAGCGGATGTGAAAAGTTGTACATGAGCAAATAAGCTAAAAGAAAAACAAATAAAAAAGAAAAAAAAATATTTTGCCAAACAAACACATTTTAAGGTTAAGTTATTGAAAAATGTCCTCGCTGCAAAAGGATCCTAATTCTACTGGGTATGGGAGAGGTGATTGGTAGGTAGCATAATTCCTAGTTTTTGAAGAGGTTGATTCTTGGACTCAATCCCATCACTTGAGCACAGGGAACTTGCTATCGCACTAAGGTCTGACCTCTAGGTAAAGTTACTGAAAGGTGAAATAGCAATTAGGCTGCTTACTTAACCGTTTAGTCTTGCTCACTGATTGTTTATTGATCAAGGTATGGCGGCTTGTAACGGAGAATTAAGAGGTTCATGGGTAATGTTTACAATTTGTGTAAAAGTAATTTGGTAATGGTGTGATAATTGCGTGAAATTGAACAAGGTATTTTGAACCTTGATGGAGGTAATTCATTACAAGCTGCAGAACGATTTGAGTCATTCGACTATCAATTGTAGTTTATCTTTATTTTGAAAGCCAGACAAAGGATTCTATTGCTTGGAGAAGTTGTTTATAATTTAAAGTAATAAAGGATTTTTTTTTCAAAAACACCCTTAATTTTTTAACTGTTGAGCTTTTCGAAGTGTAAATTGTTGATTTTGTTTTCTGAAAGGTGTACAATGTTGTTGACTTATCATTTTGTTTTAAATTGCATTAATATTCCATTTGTCATGTTGGCTTTGTTTTTAGATATTGGACAATTTAGGACAAACATTCATGATTTTATTGACAGCATAAAAGTCTCTGGGCTTGCAAAAAGATTAGCCGAGTTGATATCCTTATTCATTGAAACTCAAAAGTGAAACATTATCTTATGAGGTGTTGGAGTTTGGGAGTTCTTTATGAATGCAGAGAGTTAGAGAATGGAGAAAATTTGTGAATTCTGCACGGCTTTGAGGCCAGTTGTTTACTGTAAATCCGATGCAGCACATCTTTGTCTTTCCTGCGATGCAAAGGTCCATTCAGCCAATGCACTTTCTAGTCGTCATCTGCGAAGCCTCCTTTGTGACTTGTGCAGATACCGCCCAGCATATGTTCGATGCACAGATCATCAAATGTTCATGTGTCGCAGCTGTGATAGAAGCCTGCATGATGGCTCTTCCCAGCATCGGAAACAGGTAATCAGCAGTTACATGGGATGCCCTTCTGCTAAGGATTTTGCAGCATTGTGGGGTTTTGAACTTAATGAACAAGGCAACAGTACTCGACAAGGTCACTTTGTGTCCACTTCACATGGTTCTGAGGATTCCAGCGTGGTAAATTTGGCTATTCCAAGACAATCTTGCTCACAAATTGGAGGCCCTTCTGTGTTATGTACAGTGAATCCTGCAACTCTAGGCTCCAGTACAGAATCTGAAGTGGAATCAAGCAGTCAACAAAGTAAGGTAAGGCAGGGTTTATGCTTGCAAGTATCAAGTATGTAACTTGGCTTTAATGATAATAAGCCTTTGTCATGTATAAATTTCCCTTTTCTTTTCTTCCAATCTTTTTCTCTCTTTCGTGATAAATTTTTCTTTTAGGTCACAATATAAGAAGTTCAGGCCCAGGTAAAGTTTATGCAAATTATGATTTAGCAAATCGTTAATGTGGGACAGGTTTTTAGATTTCAGGAGATTCATAACCATTTTACATTGTCCTGTCTTAGTTTAGTCATCATCAAAAACTCAAAGTCATAGCTAAGTTTTTGTAATTCTACATTGATGAATTTCTCCATCATCCGACTATTGATCTGACACATGAGTTGTAATATAAACAGGAGGACAAAATAATTTGTATAGATTTGATGATAATATGCTGCTTGTAGTAACTTCCCTTCAATTTGAACTTCTCAAAGATTTATTGCTAGACTGATGCTAAATTATGTCTCAGGTGCATTAGAATTTTATAATCTCTGCGTAATCTGAATAAATTTGACAAAAGATACCCTGGTGGTTAAACTCGGGTTTTTAAAACAAGAAACTGAATTCCCTCAGATTCTTATTTTAAAGTGATAAAATACTTCTTAAAATGTTCATGAAAAAGAAAAACAGACAAGATTAGTTCTAATATAGCGGTACACTTTGCAGATGGCATGTCACATAAAATTTCATTTGTTATCATGTTTTGCATTGAAAGACAGCAAACAGTTCTAGAATGGATCATATCATTCTTGATATGCTAAATGTTTTGTCCTGGGAATGGATAAAACTGATTATTAGTTTAACTTAGAGCTCCTTGTTTACTGGTTGTTGGAGGATTCTACTTACCTGCCAGATATAGGTTGGACTGCCACTGATGAAGATGATGAGGGTCTTCTTCAGATACACCAAATTGGTCTAACGTCTTAACAAACAATACTATTAGAAGTCTTTTGCAACTGATTTGCGACCTCATTTAACATTTTTTGCATTTGTTATCATTTCTTGCATCACTTCTTTTGGTGTGTGGTTTGCTATCGTTTGTTGCATCAGTTACATCAACTATGATTTTCTTCTTCTTTTTTTTAAATTTTATTTTATGATTTTGAATATGGGATAGATTCTTGTTGCCAACAACTTTAATGTGCATTATAATTAACACTGGTACTCATGGAATGCAGTATATCTAAACCGTGCTAACAGTTAGGCCAGTCAGAAATTTTTGTTTCGTTGATATTGATAATAAACTAAATAGTCCACCATCATAAGTTCTAGTCTCTGAAGCTATTTTGGGGCTCTGATAGATTTCACAGAGTGTCTAACCACGTGTTTATGTTTATTTCTTTAGGACTACAGAAGACCACTATAATTCTTCTTAGTATTGTGCTTCACTTGCAGATATATAAAGGTCAACAGCAGCACTCTAGCCATATTATGCAACAGATTCTTGACTTGAAAAGGCTTCAGCTCACTGATGGGTCTAACCTTTTGCCTATGATACGTGGCCAAGAACAAACTGACATATCTTCCTCAATACATTACAGTCCTGAGTTTGATGAAAACCTTGATCAGCATTCACAACTTTCCCAAGACAGTTCACTTCAGGAGCTAAAAGTGGAGACTTTGCCATTTACATTTTCACAAATGGAGAATTTACCTTCATCTTCAAATGTTGGACTTCCTGTGCCTGGAGAGTCCTTCTGGCAATGTAAAAGTCCAGTTCAAAGTAGCCAGGTCTCATCATCATCCTCATCATCATCAGCACTTGAATTGAATAATTGTCTGATGAATCACTTGTTAATTGGCTATGCTGTCAATTCATTCCTGCTTAAGGGTGCCAAAAGCATAATAGGTCTCTCTTGAAATCAGCATATACAATTAGTGGGACTGATTCTCAATGGAAGGGCACTGAATTGTGTTGGTCCATTTTTCATCACCATTTCATTTTTTACACTATATCTAAGTTTTGATGTTAAGTTCCGTGCAATGGAATTATCAATGATCAAGAATATATACCAGGCCAGGACAAGCATATGCCCTCAATTAACATTGAACATGTCATTTCAGTGTGACTGCTTGGAACTTGGCATACAAGCTTCAAGATCTTTAGGATCTATTGGACGTAGAAAGAAATCAAAAAAGAAAAATGTTTCCATTTAAATGCCTCGTATTTCTAAATACCAAACCAAGATTCACAGTTAATAAGTCCTTTCATGTGCAACTTATTGCATGGTAAAATGCAGAATGGTAGATTATGGTCTCTGGAGTCAACTCTAAATATTCCAATTCTCTGAGTGACCACTTGTATGAATTGAATGAGATCCTGATCTCAACCTTTGTGTATTTAATCTTCTTAACAACAAGAGAGTTATAGTTCGTTTGTAGGCTGGTCTACAGTTGTTTTATTTTTGGATAAACCTGGTCTGAGGTTTTTGGTTTTTGTTATGTGTTCAAATTAAAATTTTCTATAACACCGTATTATGATACAAAAATAATATTTGTTGATTGATTTTTGTAGTTATGGTCTCAAAATATGCAAGACCTCGGGGTTTGTGAGGAACTTTACAATGAAGATTTCAACATACCAGATGTTGATTTAACATTCCGAAACTTTGAAGAACTATTTGGAGGTGATCAGGATCCAATCAGGTCTCTACTTGATGATAAAGACTTCTCATGCTCTTCCGTAGAGAGGGATTTGTCCCATGATACATCAGATTATGTCCATCTAAGAGCTATGGAGGTTTGAATCATGACTCTTTTCTTTTCTAAAGCTGAACCTTGTGTTTTTCAAAAAGGCCATTGTAGTTTGAATCATTATCATTGTGTATAAATTTTCAATGTCTTGATATGCATTGCAGACTCCCTCACCTCATAAAACAACAACAATAAAGCCTTACTTACAAAAATTTCGGGTCGGCCATGGATCCTTAATAGACTAATCGTGACGGATCACATATGTTTGTCTCCCGAAATCGTATTCTCTGACATCTCTTTCATTAACAAGTCATTTTTTACTAATTATACTAATGTTATTCTAGGTCTTCCTCTATCTCCTTTCATTCCCTTAAATTGGATAATCAGTCATTCTCATTGGTGCATTAATCTATCTCCTTTGCACATGACAAATTTCTCAAGCCACTCTCCCTCATCTTTTCATCAACAGGAGCCACTACTATCTTTAAGTAAATTTCTTCATTTCATATCCTCTATTTCCTTGTATTTTCATTTATCCTCTTCAGTACTAGGTCGTTGCTAAGCATGGTATTTAGTGACAAAATATATTCAATATCTTGGCTAGTCAATATCTAATCATAGATAATCACAAAGTAGTGCATATCACAGTCACTGCTTTGATGAATAGCTAAGTGCATGCCACAAATATACTGTAAATTTGCTTCTATGACTTTTTCAAATTCTCTGACATATATAGATATACTGTTCTAATGCACCTTATATACTACACTAGCTTCCCAAGAGAACATAAAACTGATCTCTTCTCCTTTTTCAGCTTAAAGGCTTTTCAGCTAGGGACTCTCTAAACTGTGAGGCTGTAAAATACTGAGTGTTGATATGGGTGACGCCATGTAGATCAAATATATGACAATAATTGATAATAAAAAAATTAAGTTTTTATGTGTGTCAGTTTTAAATTTTTTATGATGCAAACTCAACTCTATGGGCCTAATAACAAAAGGTCCCACCTAGGAAATTCTTATGACATAACACTATGGATGATTTAAGGTGAAAATTAATTGATGTTTGAAAAATCTTTCAAAGTTTTGTTGGGCCTCATTTTGACTTTGGGTAGCATGGTGCAATTAGCCAGTTATCTGGGCCAATCACCTGAGTTTGCTCACATCATAATAACTTAGACGACAAGCATATGAGTTCCTGTAGTCTTTTGTCATTGATTGTTTAACACTACATTTAATAGTGAACCTTTCGTAGAAGTAGACGGAGATTTTAATATTTTTCAAAGTCATTTGGAACATTTTATGGCAACATGAGATACTTGTCTGGTTTTGATACATAATTTTTCTTTGTTCTTTTACTTCTTTTCTTCATGACAGGATGTGGCTTCTTCTATTTACATCACTCATTCGGCTCACATGGAAAAAGACATGGGTCCTTCTAGTCAAGTTCATAACCTTTCAAGAAGCATGGATTTCCCTCGTCCAATACAACCATCTTATTCAACTTTGTCATTCTCTGTTTCAAGGTTTAGTGCTGAGAGCAATGGAACTGATTGCCTTGATAGTGGACTTTCTCCTTACACTATAGGAGGCAAACCTTCAAACAATTCTCCTGAGCTTGATGGTGCACATTTGGAGGCCAGAGAAATTGCCACGATGAGGTACAAAGAGAAGAAGAAATCTCGACTGTAAGTATTATGTTTCTCTCTTCTGCCAGGTTTCCAAATGAATTCATAAAGGGCAAAACTGTGGTGTAGTTCCTTAGGTGTTGTACCTTAGATTCCCAAATTAAATTCAAACATACTGCTGCATTGACCAATACAGCACAAACAATGTTATCTTTCCTAAGGATAATTAAATTCAATGCAACCATGTGTAAGAACCTAAGTTACTGCATATAAGAAACTGCAGCTAAGTCTTACCCATTCATAACTTGGAAACCTGAATGCACAATCACACACTTGGTAATAGAATACTTTTCTGTTCTAGTTTTGGAATATTTAACTGAATTCCTAGAGGGGGAAAAAAAGAACAAGATCTTACTGAAACTCTGAAATAAAGGAGGTTACTACTAAAATAGAACTTCAGAGTTCAGACTAAAACCACTGCCCATAAAAAGCTTGGCTTACAGTTTGGATCACAACATGCTGCTTGCAAAATTAAAATTAAAGCTAGGCCCAGAACAATCTCCAAGCAAATGTGAGAAGGTAATTGTTGCATTAAGTTGGTTTTGTTTCTGGCCTCAGCTGCATTAAGTGGTTGAAATATTCTCACCGGAGTGTTTGAATTTTCAGAGAATTGGCAACAAATGACACAACATGATACACTATCACTAGTCCCAAACAATTAAAACTGTTAGGAAATGATGAATATTATTATTTAACCATTATTATGCTTTGGTCTTCAATAGAAGAATATACATTTAAAAAAATGAATTTTGCAGAGTACTTCTGCAATGAAAGCTCTAAATCTTGACTGGACTTAAAAGCATCATCTATTCTTTTTTAAACTTTGTCTTTTGGCTTTTTAACTTCTTGTGGTTCTGGAAATGCAGCTCAAGGTTGTAATAAAAAATTGTGAGGTATGTTCTTTTGGTTATGCCCTCTTATGGTAAATGTATATATATTGTTTTTCAGGCATGAAAAGCAAATTAGATACCCAACTCGGAAAGCTAGAGCTGATGTTCGGAAGCGGGTAAAAGGCAGATTTGTAAAGAAAGAGAACTATGGCTCTGATTTTATTGATGTGACACAAAGCTATTAGCTTTGCTTTCATCACTACCACCCACCCCCCACTCCCCGCCCCAACCCCCCCACCCCAAAAAAAAAAAAAAAAAAAATAGCGGCTATTAGCTTTTCACCTTGATGTTGTACATATTCAATTGTGGAGCAACTTAGTGCCATGGCACTCTCATGTTTATAGCTTCAATACAACCAATTCATGGCACTCATGTTTATGGCTTTAATTTAACCAATTCTTGCAATTTTAAGTATGACTGTTGGTAAAGTCTGTTCATGTTCTAACAGCAAGGTAAAGCATAAGTTTCTAGTGATTATAGTTTTTTATGTGGCTTGCAGAAGAGATTCTCAGAAATCATTTCCCCGAACTTTAGTTGAGTCCCTATATAAGTTTCTACTGGTTTTACTATGTGTTTTCCATTTGTATCATTTCCTGTTATGAAAATTGTTAACTGCCACGGGCTAATACGTCAATAGTTTAGGTGGGAAGATGGCAGTTCTAATAAACAGATTTATTTCCTGCAAGTTAACATAAAAATAATTCAATAGAGCTTTGGATTTTCCTTGGTAATTGAATCATTCCATGACGATTTACATGGCATTAGATAGCTATCCATTGTTTCTGCATGTTCATTTGAATAATTCTGCAGCATTGGATGCAAGCTTGTGTGAGCTTGTGATCTATCATGTACTGTATGTTTGTTAGCCCGTATGTTTTTCTTGACAGTTGACACTAAGTTCAACTACAAGCTTTTTATGGAAACCAAATGGACCATTCTGTTTTTTAGGAAATCAAGAGGCCTGGGCTCCACTCATTGTGTTGTGAATTCTTATGTCTTAAAATCCTCTTCATTCCTTTGTACTTGGATTTCGTTACTATATTGTATTCTTATGTCTTAAATTCCTCTTTATTGAGGCAATTTCTAAACTTTTTCTTGACATGTGACTCAACTTAGTCTGGAGATAATATTGTTGAGCAAGATCCACTAGGTTGTTGCGTTTAGCAAGAACAATAAAGTCTTAGACCTCCTTTAGAGGTGTTAAAGCCGCCAAAAATCATACTATAGGAAATAATAGAGGTGTTAGCAAGCAAAAAGATGATTTAATAATGGTTTGCAATTAGAATTATTTTTTGTTATTGGTTATGGAGATTTTTCATACCCGATGACATGTTCGAGTCCAACTAGCCACTTACGGGTGTGTTCTAGACAAAATTGTGCGATCTATTAGAAAGCAATGAAGGATGGATCACCATTTGAAGGAATTGGGTCGAGTGGCAAATTTAACCTTGGCATGAGCCCAATCAACTCATGAACACCCCTAGAGTATCGATTAGTGTAATAAAAAAGACACTTTCAAAAGGTAGATATTCGAGAGAAAGAACTAAGAACAATGTTGGCATGATGGACAACCATGACTGTTTTTGATAAATGGTCAACAATGTTGGGCAAAACGATGGTCGACATACATTGAGTGAAGCAATTGTCAATTTTAGATGTTTTGAAACCATTGAAGATCATAGAAGAGTGACCTTGATCCTATATTGAGAGAGAGAGAGAGAGAGAGAGAGTATGATTTTATATTTTGGTATATGACTATTATAATAGTGGGTACATTTATGAGTGTTCTACAAGAAATATGAGTGTTGTACCAATAATCTATATATATATAATAATAGGTAAAGCAGAGAGAGAATCCAATTCAATTTCAAATTGGAATTCAATTAGTGTCTAATTTTACGCCACGTGTCTCATCTAATCTAAATTTTAGAATTTTGTGCCAAGTGAGTTAATTTAGGTAAAAATTGAATTTCAATTAAAGTTTAATTTTGGGCCACGTGTCCCATCTAATTTAAATTTTTGTGCCAAATTAGTTAATTTAATGTAGAAAACGAGGAATCCAATATAATAAACCATAAAAAAATAATCATATAAGTAAAAGGATTCAAATTTATAAGTCATATATATATATATATATGTATATATATATTAATAGTTAAAGCAGAGAGAAAATTTAATTGAATTCTAAATTGGAGTCTAATTTTGTGTCACGTGTCATTTAATTTTTAAATTTTTGTGTCAAGTGAATTATTAGGTGCAAAAATCAAAATGTCTAAATTCAATTATATTTTTGATTGAATTTTAATTGGAGTTCAATTTTGCGTTATGTATCCCATCTAATTTGTTAATTTTTGTGACAAGTGAATTATTAGGGGCAAAAACTAAAGAGTTTAGATCCAATTAGATTTCAAATCATATATGATTGTTTTTAAATGTATCCGTGCATATGCACGAAGTTACACACTAGTAATAATAATAACTAGCCGTGGTTGCGCATGATAATCATTTTTATGGAGGTTTTATTAAATTTTTTTACAGTTTAAACAAATTTAATAAAAAATTAATGTATTTCAAAATCATATTTTTATTTATTATAGGAACAATCATAAGTGTAATATAAGAACAATTATAAATCATAAATATAAATTTTGTCATACCAAAATGAAAACAATACAATTTTTTTTAGAAATTCAAAAGGTAAGTTAACAAAAATATTCATTTTTTTAATAAAAGTTATTTATAACATTTTGTGAATCATTAAAAAGAATATAAAATTTGGATTTTTTTTTTGAGAGAGAAAATTTGGAAATTATTCTTTTAGTTTTAAACAAACTTTCTCAAACCTTATTTTTTCTGCCTATAATCCAAAACACCAAAAAATGTAACTAAGAAAATTAATAAACTTAACAATGATTAATTGGACCAATTAGGAAAAATAATTTGTTGTTGATAATCTATTAAGGTTATTTTCTTTATAGAAATTGTAATTTCATCCAACCAAAACATATTATCAAATAAACAATTATTAGCAAAATCTAATAATCAAATTTCTATATATGCATTGTTATAAATTAATAATAACAATTAAAGTAAAATTGCAAAAGATAAAATTTGTCACCCATCTAATTATTTTCGTTTAGCTAACATTTGCTTTTCTCTAAATATATGGCATTATAGAGTACTTCTAATACAACTATTAAGAGCACTTTTCCACCACAATGGATTAAAAAATAAACAAAAATTAGTAAAGTCTTATAATTTAACATCTAAATTGAGCACCATAAAAAGTAATGATGTGTAATAGAATATGTAGGGTCTCGATTTACAGTCCAAGCCCAAAACGTATGGGGTATTGGTCCAATGAGCCCAATACAATAAATTTGTAGAGAGTTGTTCGAAAAACTAGGCCCTAATGAATTAAACAATAGTTAATACTAAATCAAATGGCAATCAAACACTAAATAAGAGATTTTGATATTAATGGACTTTCAGTCTGAGGAGACCACACTTGTATATATTGGTCACAATTGAATACCAAGACAATTTAGATTGCTACAGTCTTCTTTCTCTGCTTTTTTCTCCCTCCTTTTCTCAAGGAGGGTCTCTCACATTATATAGCTCCTTTTGGAACATCTTGATTCTACACTTGTTGATCATTTTAGCATCCACTTGAGTACCTGTCCCATCAGACATCCTCTCTGACTTTCTGTGAGTTATGGTAGTCAAGATAACACTGTTCAGAGGTCTTCTCCACATAAATGCGGCCAGAAAAGTAGCTATCATGCACTTAATGTGGTGGCAGCAGCTTTCCCCTAGATATTTTTGGGCTTCCTGCCTTCTTGTATGTTCATGAAGTACGTTCTTGTCATCGTAGCTTCTTGGACGATCATTCTACTTACTGGAATACATATTTAAGTTGCACATGCCACATCCAAGGAGTAATTCCTCGTTGGACTACCTTTCATTCGTTCCTAAGTCATGAGACTTTAAATTGGGATCTTAAATGACTATTTGCCTCTCCTCGGACCATTTAGCGTCCTCAGACAAAAGCTCAAGGCCCAACATATTATTCTGGGCCTTTATCCCTACAAAACAAATACCAAATTATCCAAATCATGCTATGTAATAGAATAATATTATATTTTTATATGCTATATTTAATCCTTTATAACGCAATAGGATAAAATTTAATAATCAAAGAAAAAAATTATAAAAAAACAATAAATACCAAATTATGCAAATCATACTATGTAATAGAATAATATTATATTTTTATGTGCTATATTTAATTCTTTATAACGCAATAGGATAAAATTTAACAATCAAATAGAACAAAAAAAAATTTAAAAACAAAACTAAATCGCATTAACCTAAAGTAGAGTTTTAAAGAATATAAAACATTATCAACCTAAAATAGAGAAACAAGAAAAATAAAAAAAAAATCCACAAAAAAATTGAGAGAGAGAGAGAGAGAGAGAGAGAGAGAACATTTTTTTTGTGAGGAAAAACTATACATAAAATAAAAGAGATAATGATGAATTTAATCAATTTATAGTAAGACGGTGTGAATAAGAAGAGATAAAAATAAAGGAAGATGAAGGGAAAGAGGAAGAATGATATTAATGTAAAAGGTAGTGGAGAGATGAAAAGGTAAGAGAGGGAAAATGTTAGAGAAGTAGTGGGGAGATGAAAAGATAAGGGAGGGAGAAAGGTTGAAGAAGTGTAAATATTAAAAAAATAAACGTTAAAAATAATTATAGGAAAATTGAAAAGAAAAAAGATAATGACGTAAACGCTGATGTAACTCAATTGGAGTATAGTAATAATAAATGTTACGCTTCAACTTTTAAATATATATAGATGAGTTTATACCTCGGACATAGGGACCTACCCATCGAGTTTAGTTTAAAGTAGAAAAATGATATGTTGGTAATTACAAATTACATTCTAATGCAAGGATGATTAACCAAATCCTCTTCCTTTCTAAATTCTCATATACGCTGGAAATCATACATTTTGCATGGGCACTAGCTGGAAATTAGATGCTACAGCTACGTAAAATAAAAAGTTGTATGTAACATGACCAATTTCAATGAAAATGAAATAGAAACTAAACATGGTTCTTTATTATTCAGTACACAAGGAGACCAAATTATGTGCATGACTTAACAACCGTTACATTAGTGAGGAATTAAAGAAAGAAAAAAAAAGTGTTTGCTAGGGACATGGAATGTGAGCATCATGAGGTTATTATTCACCAAACAATTGATTATGGATTTGATAGGGGAGCTATTGGCCAAAGAGGTTGTTAAAGTTGTGATAAAGAAGCAAACTCTTCTCTGCAAAAAAAAAACATGATGGCACTTTCTTCCTAAATACCATATGTCTTAATCCTCTTAGTGACTTTAAAATTTGAAACCCCAAAACCACCAATAAGCTTCTAAACTAAGCAACATTATAATCAAATGCCTATCTAACCGCCACGGGACCTATAGACAGCTTGAAAATTAATTAATTTTTATTTTATTTTATAAATATTAAGAAAATATATTTGAATAATATAATTGGGTACCTAATGTGTGTATAATTCTGGTCCTCTGGTACTAAAAGCTGACCCTTATTTTGTAGACTTATTGGTTTTGGCTTTGATGTAAGGAACTATATTGTATATTTTTTAGCTTATGCAATATTCAATTGAATAATATTAGGGACACAAAATTTTCATAACTCACTATCATGGATATCATAGAATCTACAGAGATCATTTTTTTTTTTTTTTTGAAGACTAATCATTATATTCTAATTCCTGCAAGTCTTTAATACTTCCAAGACTAGGTGTCTCTGTTTAATTTTATGACTTGTCACCTTATGTTTGAAAATGAAATATATTGATAGTTAGATATTCCAAAATGTTTAGATACTCTCGGTTTGTTCAAAATAAATAGAATAGAATAGAAATAGTATAAGTTTTTAGAGAGAGTTTCTATCTTTAGTATCTGCTCTTAATTATTTATCTTTATCATCATACCAAGATACTAATTAGTTTTTAATATAGGCTGGAATCCAATCTCAAGTTTTTTATTCGACCACAAAAGATTTTACCAATTGAGTTAATTGGAACCCACGTAAGTATATATACAAACAAAGGGGATTATAGCTGCGAGTTTTAGTTAGTTTAAATGATAAAGTCTTTGATGGTTGAATAAGAAATCTGGTATTCAATCCCTATCTATATCAAAAATCGATAAGTGTTTTGATTTGATGATAAATAGCACGTCAGATCCGGACGTCAGGTTGAATATCTCTTAAAAAAAAAAAAAAAAAAAAAAAGGGGACTATGGCATTGCAAATTTGTAAAAGGGTATAATGTCATAATGAACTCAAAAAACTGAGGGTATCAATGTAATTTGCACTTTTTGAGTTGGATCTCCCGGGACGTGCGGTTTTTTTATGTTGCTGATGCATGTGAGTGAAATGAACTGGCGCTCTAACAACGTGAACTTGAACTTAGACTCTGTCTCTCAAGTACATCCCTCTCCGGTTACCTAATTCCAACCGTCTGATACAAAGTGTACATAATCAATTGGCTAATAGCTTAACTCCTAACCTCTGTAAAATGACTGATCTGCCCCTGATACTATACGTAATCCGAACTTATAAGTCATAAACAAAACGAGGGTAGAAAGTGAAAAAAAAAATGTAAAAACTGCACCATATATTGGTTCTGTTATAAGCATTTGTCTCAAAACGGTTTTTGTTGTCCATTTAGTTCCCTCTCACCAAAGCATGTTCCCTCCCTTTCCCTCCAAACCCTCTCTCTCATAAATCTCTCTCTCTCTCTAAAACCAGAAGAGAAAGAACCTCTCTGTTTTTCTTCGTTGCTTCTATCAGGTAAGCTTTTTTTCTCTAAGATTCAAGTTTAATCTCTTTTTCTTCATCGTTTTCGTCACTTTGATCTATATCTGAAGTTTCGATTTCAAAGAAATCATAATATTCTGTTATTTTTTTCAATTTTGTATAACAAAAGCTGTAAATAATCAAACGGAAATCATTTTCTCTGTGATTCTTATCAGCAGGAAAAGTAGTAGTTCAAGAACTGAAAAACAAATGCAAACCGACTCGTCGTCGAGCACCGTCACCGCGAACACCATGTCCGCCTCGCCATTCAAGTCGCAACTGTTCCATCCAAACGATGTCGTTTACAGCTCTCTCTACTCTCCTCCGACCTACTCCTCCGACTCGCTGAATTCGGACTCGGTCTCCAACTCCAACCGCCTGTACCACTCTCGGACCGTACAGGAGCACCAGGAGAACGTGAACCGGAATTCTCTGTACCTCACTCGCCTCCGCGAGGCAACCGGAGAAGTCGAGGCTCTCCGCCAGGAGAACAGCCACCTCCACGTCGTCAACCGCGAGCTTAACAAGCAACTCAGCCTCCTCATCCACGCTTTGCTCCGCTCCTCCGCCACCTCCAACGACTTCACCACTGCGGCGTCTTTTTCTGCTCTCGACGCCGCGTTCCGAAGGTTGAGAATCGGAGGAGGAGGAATGAACGAAGGAAGCGATCACGATCACGATCAGATCCCCTGGGATGACGTGGCAGCGGTGCCAGATCTGATTGAAAGTCCGACTAGCGTGATCGAGAGCGGAAGGCTCCAGAACGCTGACGTGGAGCGCTTCTCGTTACCGAAGAGTATCTCCGTCAGGTCCAATGGTTACTTGAATAACAATCCCGCTCATCACCAACCTGCTGGTTCCACTCGCACGACTCGGACCGCGACTCGGCCCCGACCCGCGAGTCCACTCAACGTCACGGTAATTACGTAATTTAACGGTTTTTGCTTTTTAATTACTTATTATTGCGAAATTGCCATTGCTTGCTTGATTTTTATTTTGTGTTTTTGAGTAAAGCTGAAGGACTCTGAAACTAGAAATTAATGTAACAGTTATTAGGGGGAAAAAAAAAAAATAGACCATGGATTGATTAGGTTTATAGGCTTGGATGCGTGACACGTGTACACAATGTTTTATTTTGATTAGTCTTTATAATCATCATAGTAATGATAGTTAAATCTACAGAATAATTGAAGTTCGTAAGGAAAGTGTAATGCAAGAAATAGAAGGGGATCATCATGAGAGTCCGAATGGAGAGCAACACTTTTGGCTTTAAAGGCCACCAGCTCCATTGTCTAGTCTATAGACAAATGGAAGGCAAAGGCAAGATGTGATGTGAGGCACAAACAAATGTAGGACCCACTTTCATTCATCTATATTTAGGATGTGTTTGGATACTACTTATTTTACTGAAATTGAAAAATTATTACTGAAAGTATTGTAAATAAAAGTAAAAATTAGTTAAAATAATATAGTATGACTAATAAATAGTACAAAAAAGTGCAATGAAGTTATCTTTCATTCATCTATATTTAGGATGTGTTTGGATACTACTTATTTTACTGAAATTGAAAAATTATTACTGAAAGTATTGTAAATAAAAGTAAAAATTAGTTAAAATAATATAGTATGACTAATAAATAGTACAAAAAAGTGCAATGAAGTTATGAATAGTAGAAAAATAAGTTAAATAGTAAAATAATTTTAATTTTTAGTTGTTGCTAAAATGTTGACTAAAGGGGAATTGGCAATAATTTGGGATAAACAACCTTTTATTGATTTTGCGAAATTGGATAAAAGTAGTATATTTTAAGAAACTGCAAGTAAATGAATAAGCTAAATAAACTCAATAAATAAACCAAACTCACATTAGAAACATAAGAAAATTAGCCATATTCTAGTCAAATGATCACTTAGAAATGTAGTATTAAGGTTTTGACACTTGTGTATATAGGAATGGGATGCATAAATACGTACTGGGATGATTTTTAAAACCAAAATTATTTCTTGAAGACGCTTGGGCATCATTTGCAAGTGCAGTATAGAAATATTTTTCTAATAGATACTCTCGCCTTGACAAACTAGAAGAGGCCAAAAGGATCAAGATGATGTGATCATCTACACATTGGAATATTTATTATTTTGCCTAATAATTAATGTCCATCTTACATGAGCATGGCTAGCTCTTACAAAACACATTGAATTTATTATTTTGTGTAACTACTATATATTTTACACAATGTCCATTTCACATAGGCATGCATGATCCAAACCTATGTGAGAATGGCGTTGAATACAATTATTATCCAGATACCAACTCGATGCAACATATATTGAGAAAACACCGGATATAAATAGGAGCGAGATTAGTTAAATAGTATATATACCCATGCAGAAAGTCTCCAAGGACCCAAGATCAATTTTTTGTGCTTTTCTTACGTGAAAACTACAAGCATGCTAATTCTATCATTTCCTTTTATGCTGATTACATTACAATGTTTAGTATAAATATGATGATGAATTGATGATACAGCAAAAGGTGTATGTGCCTGGAGTGAAGAAAGAGGAGGAGCCACTTGAACTAGAAGTGTACAACCAAGGCATGTACAAGACGGAGCTATGCAACAAATGGCAAGAGACCGGAGAATGCCCTTACGGAGATAACTGCCAGTTTGCCCACGGTGTAGAGGAGCTCCGCCCAGTCCTCCGCCACCCACGCTACAAGACCGAAGTCTGCAGGATGGTCCTTACTGGTGTTGTCTGCCCCTATGGTCATCGATGCCACTTCCGCCACTCACTCACTGAACAAGAGAGAGCCATGGGTCCTCTTTTGCCCAGGGCAATAAAGCTCGAAAGGTAAATAGTATTATCACCCAAAAGCAATTGGTGATTGACGAGAGAAACTATTCTTGATATTTGAGTATATTCAGATTTTTGTAAAGCCTCGATCGGATCACGACAATGGTACATAATACTCAATGATATAAGTATAACCGGAATAAATAAAACTATGGACATACATAAGATAAGAAATACTTAGCGTCGTTAGCGTGGTGAAGTACAATTTGTTGAAGGCTTCTCTGGCCCAAAGGATGGATTTTAATTCGAAGATGGTTCTCATGTGCTTTTTTTTTTTTCCTTACAATCGTTGTGCAATTAAAAATGACAAACTGAAACATCATACATATGTGGTTTTTTTTTTTTTTTTGGTCACCAAAGCAAGCAGAAAAGGAATCTCTTTGTACTGATGGTATTTGATTCTGGTGAGCTGAACTTTTTTTTACAAGGTTATCGTTCATTACTAGTTCTCATCGGAAATAGTCTCATGTGGTTACATACATTATTAAGTTACATGAACGAGTTTCTTAATGCATTTCTTCACTGCAAACATTGTTGACACAAACCTGCTTCATGATGCATTGTGTGCGCGCGCAGAGAGAGAGAGAGAGAGAGAGAGAGAGTTGGGCTATTTTGGGATGAGGTCAGGGTTCAAGTAATGAAGATAAGAGAGAGAGAGAGAGAGAGTTGGGCTGTTTGGGATGAGGTCAGGGTTAAGTAATGAAGATATGAGTTTTGTGGGGAACGGTAAAGCCAGCAAATTATGGTACAGTAGTGATAGTGTTTTCAAAACACATGTTTTCTCTGGAGTGCGTATAACTCAGCATATGACAGTGTATATATCACAAAAAGTCTATATCAATAATTAGCATTATGGTACTACCCCTATTCCAATAGAGTTATGTTTATTACAGTTTTCATAGTTTTACACAACCTAAAAAACAACTGAAATGGTCATGCATGATTTGAAGTCATAATTTTTAACTTAAAAATCATAACTTTAAATTAACTTAAAAATCATAACTTTAAATTACACTTTCAATTTTATTTGAATTGTGTAAAACTGTACAAAACTGTTTATGTGCTATAAGTATTTCTCATCTCATCAAGGTGAGACTTGCCGACTTGGGACTTGGGAGAGGGTGAGGCCTAGGGTGCCCAAGACATGCTTGCTCAGTGGGCCTGAATCATGTTTCTTCTCCCTTAGTGGGCCTCGATCTCTCTAGACTCTAGCTGAAGGGTAAGAAATCCTCCGAAGTTCACCTTGTCGCTGGACTTCTTTGTTTTTCTTTTTACCCATTTTTTGGTTAGGACTTTTTGAATTTGGTTCCTCTAATTGTTTATATGACTAACATGACGTTGAGGCATGCCAGTTTTCAAGGTCAAATTGAATCTGTTGGAAAAATAAATTCCAATGTATATGCGTGAATTAAATTAAATGAATTTCAAGTAATATAAAAAAAATATAATGAAAATAATCAAGCAAACATAGTGGAAACACAACACAATCCTCTAGTGTAAAGGAAAACACTACGGGACAATTCTGACAAATCAACTATATAAAATAGAGATTACAATATACTAATGGTTGTGCAAAATTTCAGTTAACAATAAAATTTGGTAATACAACAATAAATCTAGAGTAAATACAATCTATCTACAAAACACTGGGACCAGTAAAACCAACACAATAGTAAAATCTTCCCTTTAAATATGTCATCTGTTTGTTGGTGTAGCACTGAATAATTTCTAAAATAAAATACCTCCAATTTATTTCCCTTCTGAGTAGCTTGAGGAAAAAAAAAAAAAAAAACTCTTTTTTTATCTGTCACTCACTCCTTTGCTATTGCTCCCTCCCGATATTTAGATAAAGTACAAAAGTTTAGCGCAAGCTTGCACTATGCATTTACCGTTCGTTGTGAGAAGTAAAAGTCAAGATGGTAAAAAAAAAAAATTAACTCTTTTACCTCTTTAATATTTTAGCTTTTTACTATCATAACCGGTTTACAATTCACAAGAAACTTTGACTGATAATTGCATGCACTGCTCTTCGAACTCAATTTGGTTATTGAGATCTGGTTTGATTATTGATGGCCAAGATTAAGAGTTAAAAAATTTACTTTTAACCTTAACCCTAGATCAAAATGTTTACTTATTTTACAGTTTTTTCCTCTCACAATTGCATGATTATGGTGGACATAAACAGTGCATCAAGGCATATGAATGGTAAAAAAAAGAGTGAACAGTAATTTTTCACACATTTAAAAATTATTTTATTACAGTGTTTTCAATTTTTAACAAAATAAGTTGTATCCAAACGGACCCTATGTATAGCTCGTGATCTGAATCTTCAATGACCCAACGAATCTCTATATTTCTTCATCATGCTTGTCTTCTTTAGGGGCGTTTGGTAATGTTGTTCTAGTAATATTGTTTGTATTTTTTAGAAATATATATGGGTGAAAAAGTATGTGAAAATACGTGTAATATTGTTTAAACACTGAAAAACGTTTAAAATCCCTTGCCAAACACCCCTTAACGTGTAAAAGACACGCTCAAATCAAAATCACATCACATATAAAGCTTCCGACTTTATTTACTGCTTTTAGGAGCATTCACACCAACTCGTGGATACTCATCTAAAATACAAAAAGTGCTCCAATTTACACATTTTATCCCAACAACCTTCCACATCAGTTCTTGTAAAAATGTCTAAATATACATGATAATCTTGCAAATGAACAGTAACCGTACATATATACACGGTTACTGTTCACCGTGTAAACAATTTTTTAATTCTTTTTTCTCTCTGCTCTATCAAACTCCTTCTCCTCCCCAACATTTACAACAGCCCAACGCCAGAATAACCACCCAACCCAGCACAGAGAATTAACTCAAAATCAACAGAAAATTAACCCAAAATCAATAGAAAAGCAATTGGAAAATCCAACTCAAAATCAAGACAAACCCACTAAAAACCCAACTCAAAATCAATCAAAACTCACCGGTAAACCCAACCTAAAAACAGTCCAACCCCACCGAAAACCCAGCCCAAACCATACTCAACGGAAAACTCACGTGAAATGCCCAACGGAACCGGATCTACTGCCACTGCTGCCGTCCGATAGTCTTCCATTGCTGCCGCCGGATCTTCCATTGCTTTTGTCGGTTGGGGGTGGCAGGCGAAGGGTCATCAGTTGGGGGTGGGAGGCAAAGTGTCGGTGGTGGAGGAAGAGAGGGTGGGGCAAAGGAAAGACGGAGGGCAAAAGCAAGCTGGATCGGTGGAGGGCTGAGGCGGCGAGCTAAATCGGTGGAGAGCTGGATCGGCGGCGAGCTGGATTAGCGGCAACGACGGGCTGGGTGAGGCAGCTGTGAGGAAGAGAGTGAGGAAAAGAGAGGAACGTGTGAGAGAGCTGATGTTGTGGGTGTTTATGAGAGAAAATGGGTATTAATAGATAATAATAAAAATAATAATAAATAATATTATTTAATTAGAATAGGTGTGTAAAATAGATTAACTGATGTGGGTATTTTGGAAATGTGATAGTGTAAAATAGACAAAATAGGTTTTTAGTGTAAAATAGACAAAAATTTTTAGACGGACTGATGTGGTTGCTCTAAGGTGTACACTGCCATAACAACAGGAAATACAGAAAAGTTTGACTTCTGCGCATGCCTTGCTTATCAAGCAACCACAACACATGGAGCAAGTAAAGTGTTTCTCATTATGAAAATGAAATGAGGAAAAGAGGTAAAATGGGACAGGGAGATAGAGGTGGATGAAGTTTTTAGAGCTGGGTAGTTTGTCTTTTGCTTTTTAGTCTTTCTTTTTGTTTATGTAATTTTTTTTTTTTTTTTGGTGTTATTCTGACCAGACTTCTTTAAAGTATTTTTCGTTTGAGTAAGCTGAGATGTTTGTAAAGCCTCGGATCATGATAATAGTACATAATACTAACTGATATTGGAATTAAAAAAAATGGAAATACATATATATAAGCTGAGAATAATTAGCATCATACAACCGAAGCTTGTATGAGTGTAGAGTATAGACTACAAGTTGTGGATTAGTCAAAACGCAGAAGCTACAGCTTGTGTTATTATTAAGAGATTACACGTATGCGTTTGGCTCCCGTTTAAAAAGTCAGTTTATTTTACTATTCAGTTTATTTTTGTTAATATTTATGGGCTCTATTGCACTTTTTAGTACTATTTATGGGTCCCACTATATTATTTTAGCTAACTTTTACCTTTATCTACCATACTTTTAGCGAAAAAATTTCAATTCCAATAAAATAAGCAGATCCCAAACACTAACCAAATTGAGTAATTTAAATAGCACATGCAAGTGTTGTTATTTGATTTTTTTTTTTGGTAAATGAGTTGTAGACTTGTAGTTACATTATGTTTCTATATGTAAAAATAAACACTCAACTTTCTTAACTATATAACCAAGATCCATAACTTTGAGCATATTCAGTAATATTCAACACTTTGCATTATTTGCAAGTTGGTTAATCGGATGGGGAATGAATAAAAATGTGTTTAAATACCTTATATGTGTCAAATAATTATTCAAGAGAAAAAGTGTAATTTCATTGGTATTTTCATTTTAATATTGTCCATGACTAAAACAATGGCATAGTGTATGGTTCATCCATTTAATTAATGGGTCTCCAATTTAAATGAAGGTTTGTAAAGCTAGCTAAGAGCATTCATAGGATGCTACAAATTTAGTTTTTAGCACCTCAACAAGCTATTTTATCTATTTTACCAATTCATTTTATAATATACCTAATATTCTATTTTTTTTACCACTTTATTTAAAATAATGTAAGCAACTCATTAAAATAATAAAAATAATGAAAACAATCACCACAAAAACAGCCACGGCCACAACCACCTCTACACTAGCCACAACCACTAGCATCCACAACCCACTATAGAGAAAAGAAAATAAAAGCCACAACCCATCACCACCAACCATGACTACCACCACCATGAGAGAGAGAGAGAGAGAGAGAGAGAGAGAGAGAGAGAAGAAAAAAGTGAGAGAAATTATCTTATTTGATAATAGAATAAAGAATTATTATTTGTTATAACTTGTGCACTACAATGGACTGCCATAGTTGGCCATCTACTATAACTCATTTGCAAAAAAAAATGTAAAATAATACCATCAATGTAACATGTTTTTTGTGGTGTGGGTTGTTAAAAATAGTTTTTTTTAGCAAATTAAAAGCATCACTATAAATAGAGAAGAGTATTGCAATCCTAACCGGAACATCGTATAGAAATAGAAGACTAAGGGTCATGTAATATGATATGCTCAAGAACCAAGTAACATTCATGACATTAAGCAGGATGGAGGAAAAATAGTACCACTCAAGAGTGTAGAGGTCATTTTTTTAGTTTCATAGTCATATGGTTGCTGCTCATTTGTTCCTTAATGCTCATTTCATGGCCGTATTGAATGAAAGATGTTTTGATTTTTCTTTTCGATTGAGCGTAGCTAGTTCTAAATAGGGGATGGGCCTTATGGTTCAAATTTCTCCAGTTCACACAGCACTGATAGCAGGGCGTACTTTTACCAATTTCTCTACTTCACAAATTGGACCCATGGCCCATAATACTTTTGCTCTCTCATTGTAAAATACGATTTCCCCAATAATGGTTCATATTGCTCTCCAAATAAGTTGAAACTAGAATCTAATTGACATGCGTGTTAAGCACATACAAACAAAGTAAACTATAACTGTGGGTTTCAGTTAAAATTGATAAAGTCTCTTATGATTAAATAAGAAATTTGGGGTCCAATATCTATATACATCAAAAATCGATTAATATCTTATAAAATCTCATTAAAAAAACAAAAAAAAAACTGAAGGTATCAATGTAATTTGAAATTTTTTGAGTTGGATCTCCTGGGACGTGCGGTTTTTTTGGGTTGCTGATGCATGTGAGTGAAATGAACTGGCGCTCTAAGTTCTAACAACGTTGGTGCTCTAAGTTCTAACAACGTGAACTTGAACTTTGACTCTGTCTCTCATGTACATCCCTCTCCGGTTACCTAATTCCAACCGTCTGATACAAAGTGTACATAATCCAATGGCGGATAGCTAAACTCCTAACCTTAGTAAAATGACTGATCTGCCCCTGATACTATACGTAAACTAAACTTATAAGTCATAAACAAGACGAGGGTAGAAAGTGAAAAAACAAATGTAAAAACTGCACCATAATATATTTTTTGTTATAAGCATTTGTCTCAAAACGGTTTTTGTTGTCCATTTAGTTCCCTCTCACCAAAGCATGTTCCCTCTCTTTCCCTCCAAACCCTCTCTCTAGCTCATAAATCTCTCTCTCTCTAAAACCAGAAGAGAAAGAACCTCTCTGTTTTTCTCCGTTGCTTCTATCAGGTAAGCTTTTTTTTCTCTAAGATTCAAGTTTAATCTCTTTTTCTTCATCGTTTTCGTCACTTTGATCTATATCTGAAGTTTCGATTTCAAAGAAATCATAATATTCTGTTTTTCTTTTTTCAATTTTGTATAACAAAAGCTTTAAATAATCAAACGGAAATAATTTTCTCTGTGATTCTTATCAGCAGGAAAAGTAGTAGTTCAAGAACTGAAAAACAAATGCAAACCGACTCGTCGTCGAGCACCGTCACCGCGAACACCATGTCCGCCTCGCCATTCAAGTCGCAACTGTTCCATCCAAACGATGTCGTTTACAGCTCTCCCTACTCTCCTCCGACCTACTCCTCCGACTCGCTGAGTTCGGACTCGGTCTCCAACTCCAACCGCCTGTACCACTCTCGGACCGTACAGGAGCACCAGGAGAACGTGAACCGGAATTCTCTGTACCTCACTCGCCTCCGCGAGGCAACCGGAGAAGTCGAGGCTCTCTGCCAGGAGAACAGCCACCTCCACGTCGTCAACCGCGAGCTCAACAAGCAACTCAGCCTCCTCATCCACGCTTTGCTCTGCTCCTCCGCCACCTCCAACGTTTTCACCACTTCCGCGTCGTTTTCTGCTCTCGACGCCGCGTTTCGAAGGTTGAGAATCGGAGGAGTTGGAGGAGGAATGAACGAAGGAAGCGATCACGATCACGATCAGATCCCCTGGGATGACGTGACGGAGGTGCCAGATCTGATTGAGAGTTCGACGAGCGTGATCGAGAGCGGAAGGCTCCAGAACGCTGATGTGGAGCGCTTCTCGTTACCGAAGAGTATCTCTGTCAGGTCCACTGGTTACTTGAAGAACAATCCCGCTCATCATCAACCTGCTGGTTCCACTCGCACGACTCGGACCGTGACTCGGCCTCGACCCGCGAGTCCACTCAACGTCCCGGTAATTACCTAATTTAACGGTTTTTGCTTTTTAATTACTTATTATTGCGAAATTGCCATTGCTTGCTTGATTTTTATTTTGTGTTTTTGAGTAAAGCTGAAGAACTCTGAAACTAGAAATTAATGTAACAGTTACTAGAAAAAAAAAAAAAAAAAAAAGACCGTGGATTGATATTAGGTTTATAGGCTTGGATGCGTGACACGTGTACACAAGGTTTTATTTTGATTAGTTTTTATAATAATCTTAGTAATGATAGTTAAATCTACAGAATAATTGAAGTTCGTAAGGAAAGTGTAATGCAAGAAATGGAAGGGGATCATCATGAGAGTCCGAATGGGGAAAAACACTTTTGGCTTTAAAGGCCACCAGCTCCATTGTCTAGTGTCTATAGACAACTAGAAGGCAAAGGCAAGATGTGACTAGAGGAGGATTGGCATTAATTTAGGATAAACAACCTTTTATTGATTTGGCGAAATTGGACAAAAGCAGTATATTTTAAGAAACTGTAAGTAAACCAAACTCACATTAGAAACATAAGAAAATAGCCATCTTCTAGTCAAACGATCACTTAGAAATGTAGTATTAAGGTTTTGACACTTGTATGTATATATAGGAATGGGATGCAAATATACGTACTAGGATGATCTTTAAAACCAAAATAATTTCTTGAAGACGCTTGGGCATCATTTGTGCAGTATAGAAATATTTTTGTAATAGATACTCTCTCCTTGACAAACTAGAATAGGCTTAAAGGATCAAGATGATGTGATCATCTACACATTGGAATATTTATTATTTTGCCTAATAATCAATGTCCATCTTACATAAGCATGGCTCTTACAAAACACATTGAATTTATTATTTTGTGTAACTACTATATATTTTACACAATGTCCATTTCACATAGGCATGCATGATCCAAACCTATGTGAGAAGATACCAACTCAAAGTACCATATGTTGAGAAAACACCGGATATAAATAGGAGTGAGATTAGTTAAATAGTATATATACCCATGCAGAAAGTCTCCAAGGACCCAAGATCAATTTTTTGTGCTTTTCTTACCTGAAAACTACAAGCATGCTAATGCTATCATTTACTTTTATGCTGATTATAATGTTTAGAAAGTTATTCTGTATGAATATGATGATACAGCAAAAGGTTTATGTGCCTGGAGTGAAGAAAGAGGAGGAGCCACTTGAACTAGAAGTGTACAACCAAGGCATGTACAAGACGGAGCTATGCAACAAATGGCAAGAGACCGGAGAGTGCCCTTACGGAGACAACTGCCAGTTTGCCCACGGTGTAGAGGAGCTCCGCCCAGTCCTCCGCCACCCACGCTACAAGACCGAAGTCTGCAGGATGGTCCTTACTGGTGTTGTCTGCCCCTATGGTCATCGATGCCACTTCCGCCACTCACTCACTGAACAAGAGAGAGCCATGGGTCCTCTTTTGCCCAGGGCAATAAAGCTCGAAAGGTAAATAGTATTATCACCCAAAAGCAATTGGTGATTGACGAGAGAAACTATTCTTGATATTTGAGTATATTCAGATTTTTGTAAACCCTCGATCGGATCACGACAATGGTACATAATACTCAATGATATAACCGGAATAAATAAAACTATGGACATACATAAGATAAGAAATACTTAGCGTCGTTAGCGTGGTGAAGTACAATTTGTTGAAGGCTTCTCTGGCCCAAAGGATGGATTTTAATTCGAAGATGGTTCTCATGTGCTTTTTTTTTTTTCCTTACAATCGTTGTGCAATTAAAAATGACAAACTGAAACATCATACATATGTGGTTTTTTTTTTTTTTTGGTCACCAAAGCAAGCAGAAAAGGAATCTCTTTGTACTGATGGTATTTGATTCTGGTGATCTGAACTTTTTTTTACAAGGTTATCGTTCATTACTAGTTCTCATCGGAAATAGTCTCATGTGGTTGCATACATTATTAAGTTATATGAACGAGTTTCTTAATGGATTTCTTCACTGCAAACATTGTTGACACAAACCTGCTTCATGATGCATTGTGTGCGCGCGCAGAGAGAGAGAGAGAGTTGGGCTGTTTTGGGATGAGGTCAGGGTTCAAGTAATGAAGATATGAGTCTCAGAGAGAGAGAGAGAGATGGGCTGTTTTGTATGAGGTCAGCGTTCAAGTAATGAAAATTTGAGTTTTGTGGGGAACAATAAAGCCAGCAAATTATGGAACAGTAGTGATAGTGTTTTCAAAACACGAACTCGTATAACTTAGCATATGACAGTGTATGAGGCTGTTTGTTAATGTTATTTTTTTATGGTTTAAACAACACATGTATTTTTACAACATTTTTTCACTCAAACATATTTTCACAACACTTAAACAACGTTATTAGAACAATATTACCAAACAGACCTTATATCACACAAAGTTTATAACAATATTTAGCATTATGATACTACTACTATTTTAATAGAGTTATATTTATTACACACAAACTAGTTTACGTAGTTTTACACAACCTAAATAACAACTAAAACCATGATTTGAAATCATAATTTTTAACTTAAAAATCATAACTTTAAATTACATTTTCAATTTTTTGTGGATTGTGTGTAAATATGTGTAAAACATTTTATGTATTTCTCATCTTAACAAGGTGAGACTTGCTGACCTGGGACTTGGGAGAGGGTGAGGCCTAGGGTGCCCAAGACATGCTTGCTTAGTGGGCCTGAATCATGATTCTTCTCCCTTAATGGACCTAGATCTCTCTAGCTGAAGGGTAAGGAATCCTCTAAAGCTCACCTTGTTGCTGTACTTCTTTGTTTTTCTTTTTACCCATTTTTTGGTTATGACTCTTTGAATTTGGTTCCCCTAATTGTTTATATGACTAACATGACGTTGAGGCATGCCAGTTTTCAAGGTCAAATTGAATCTGTTGGGAAAATAAATTCCAGTGTATATGTGTGAATTAAATTAAATGAATTTCAAGTAATAACAAAAAAATATAATGAAGATAATCAAACAAACATAGTGAAAACACAACACAATCCTTTAGTCTAAAAGGAAACACCACGGACAATTCTAACAAATAAACTATATAAAATAGAGATTACAATATACTAATGTTTGGTAATACAACAATAAATCTGGAGTAAATACAATCTATCTACAAAACATTGGGACCAGTAAAACCAACACAATAACAAAATCTTCCCTTTAAATAAGTCAACTGTTTGTTACTGTAGCATTGAAGAATTTCTACAATAAAATACCTCCAATTTATTTCCCTTCTAAGTAGCTTGAGCAAAAAAAAAAAAAAAAAAAAAAAACTCTTTTTTTATCTGTCACTCAAGCCATTGCTATGCTCCCTCGCCATTGCTATTGCACTAAGCATTTACCGTTTGTTGTGAGAAGTAAAAGTCAAGATGGTAAAAAAAAAATTAACTCTTTACCTTTTTAATATTTTAGCTTTTTACTATAATAACCGTTGTACAATTCACAAGAAACTTTGACGTATACTCTTGTACATTCTCTGTATGCGGAAAGAAAGGGCCCTTTCTAGCAAGTATGATATAACCATAGAGAACGCTCTCTATGTCTGTCCGTACGAAATCTCGGGCTCTTTCCAGTGAAGAGGCAGCGGAGCTTGAACGTAGCAATAAGAAGGTAAAGGATGTTCGTCATGCTGATTTCACGGCTAGCCGAGGAGGCAGCTCTCACAGTCAGGGGGTTAGCGATGTTCCTGTCCATGGGGAGAACTCGTCCTTTAGAGCTAAACTATTGGGGGTAATACCAGGAGCATACAACCATGCTTTTGCTTTTGATGAGAACATGGAAGATGATATTGAATCTGATGAGGAGATGGAGGAGCTCAGTGAAGGTTTGGCTGCGGTTAAACTTTCGAAGGATGTGAAACATCGCATTAGAGCGGTATGGGCATCTTCTCTCATTGTTAAAGTTTATGGGAGGTCTGTGGGGTTCAACTACATTCAGGCCAAACTTAATGCTCTATGGAAGCCCATGGGTAGGTTGGATGTTATTGATCTAGGGAAAGAGTTTTTCCTTACTCGCTTCAGCAGCAAAGAAGATCATGCCAAGGTTCTCAGGAATGGTCCGTGGTTCATTGGTGAGCATTTCCTTTCGATAAGACCATGGGAGCCAAATTTTAAGCCTTCTACGACGAACGTCTCTTCCATTGCGGTGTGGATTAGACTAAACGAGTTGCCCATCGAATATTATGAAATGGAAGTTCTTAAACAGATAGGGAATTCCATAGGCAAGATACTAAGGATTGACACTCATACTGCGGCTGAAGCAAGGGGCCGATTCGCTAGGCTCTGCTTTCAGGTGGACATTGAAAAACCGCTGGTGACAAGCATCCTTATTGGGGGCATTCGGCAACCTGTTATTTATGAAGGTGTTAATAGGCTTTGTTTTTCATGTGGCCGGATTGGTCACCGGAGGGATGGTTGTCCTCATGTTATTCGCAGTCCGCCCATGGTGGACAAGGATGCCGAGGTGCAAAAGGAGGTCCAGGTCAGCAATTCACGCATGGCGTGTGATCCGGTGGACCCCATTCAAGGGGAGGCAGTTCGGGATGCTGAGCAAAAGGACACATATGGTCCATGGGTAGTGGTCACTAGAAAACGACAAAGTAACAGAGGCATCAAGAATCAGCAGGAAGGTAGTGGGACAGGCTACCTCAGAATCAGTAATGGGAATGCTTTTCTGCATGTCGGTCCGAGAGGTAGTTACATGAAGGATAATAGGAGCACACCGGATAAGCCCCAATCAGTGTCCGTGGCCCAAATTCCTAATGAATCATTAACTAATTTGGGCTCGCCTTGGGCCCTGATCTCCTTGCGAGTGCTGCTCATGAGGGCCCTTTTAATGTTGAAAGCATCTCTTCTCAAGCCCAAGGTAGGTCGGTCAAAGGGAAAAAAGATCTTGCACGGAGTAGGGCTCACATTACCTCAAGTAGTGTTGCTGCTGAGTCTAGAAGTGATCGAAGTGATTCTAGCTTCTTGTTTACGGCATCAACTAGTAATGAGTTGGGTGAGCTTAGTTATGTTAGAGGTGGTCCCTGCAGTAACGCAGCCTATGATGAGAAGCTATTGGAAAGTTCTCTTCATACCTGCGACGGAGAACGCCGTGATGGGGTTGTTGCCAGAGATGATCTCGCTCCGAGGAAGCTTCTTAATGCTGGTGATTCAGAGATCACTTGCTTGGCGGGCGTTTCCTCTGATTTTACCATGAGTGGTGATTTGCGAAGCGAGCTTGGCGATGATGGAGGCCAAGCGCATCAGCTATCGCACCAAGACAGGGCTAGTTTGTCAGCTCATGGGGAAAGACAAATTGATGGTATTGCTGAAGCGGAGGGGATGGAGTTTGAAGGAGGCGAGGAGACTTCAACCTCCTGCTGATGTAGGCCGATTTTTCCTTATTTTTCCATGCGATGAATATAATAATTTGGAACTGCAGGGGCGCTCTGAAGCCCAATTTTCAGAGTCATGTGAGGGAGTTGGTGCGTGTGCATGATCCAGCTGTGTTTGTGGTTATGGAAACTCACCTAGGAGGGGAGAGAGCTAAGGATATTACGGATCGCTTGCATTTTGATGGAGCGATCCATGTGGATACAATTGGTTTTGCTGGGGGTTTATGGCTTATGTGGAATGCTGATAAGGCGGAAGTTACTCCTATGGCCAAGACTGAACAGGAAATTCACGTTACTATTAAGGTACGAGCTTCTAATCTTACTTGGCTTTTTTCAGCAATATATGCTAGTCCTAGATTTGCTGAGAGGTCGGTTCTTTGGAATAATCTGACTCACATTGCGAAAATGCATAGTATGCCCTGGGTGATTGCAGGGGATTTTAATGAGCCTCTTATGAGTTCTGATAAGTTAGGTGGCAGAGAGGTGAGCATCAGTAGGTCTCTTCTGCTGAAAGATTGCTTTGATAAATGCAATATGGTTTATCTGGGTTTTTCGGGTTCTAGATTCACTTGGACTAACCGGAGGGATGCCCATGTTCTCATCCAAGAAAGGATTGACAGGTTCTTTGTCAATACTGACTGGTGCAGTCTTTATCCTGAAGCCCGTATGACTCATTTAACTAGATGTCATTCTGATCACAATCCGATTTTATTGGAAACTAATCCTAGGAGTTGGGCCAGGCAGAATAGGCTCTTCAAATTTCAAAGCTTCTGGTTGTCTGACCCTTCTTTTCCTCAAGTGGTTCAAAAAGCCCGGGCAAGGGCGGGTTGCCTCCAAGATGCCATCAGTTTTTTCTCCAGTGATGCTTCGGTTTGGAACAGGAAGCATTTTGGTAATCTTTTTGTGAAGAAGAAGAGAATTATGGCGAGGTTAGGAGGGATTCAAAAGGCTTTAGCTGAATGCCCCTCAGTTTCTCTTGTGGAGTTGGAAAGGAAGCTCCAGGTGGATCTTTGTGGTGTGCTCAGCCAAGAGGAAGAATTATGGGCGCTTAAGTCTAGAGTTAATTGGATGCTGTTGGGTGATAGGAATACTTCTTTTTTCCACATCTCCACTCTGGTTAGGAGGAAAAGAAATTCCATTACAGCTATTATGTCTAATATTGGGGAGTGGGTGCATGATGAAAGAGGAGTGAAGGAGGTTATCCGGAATGGTTTTGCTAAACTCTTTACTACTTCCTATAGTTCTTATGCTCTGTCTTTTCCGGCTGGTTCTTCTTGGCAAGCTCGGCTCACGGATAAGGAGCGAGATAGTGTAAAGGGGGGGTGTCTGATGAGGAGATTAAGGCGGGGTTGTGGTCTCTTAAGGCCTTCAAAGCCCCAGGTCCAGATGGCCTTCATGTTGGCTTTTTCCAGTGATTTTGGCCTATTGTAGGTAAGTCTGTGGTGGAAGAAGTTAGAAAAATCTTTATTGATATGGCTGTTCCTGAGGAGTTAAATAAGACTTTCATCACTCTTATTCCGAAAATCCCTGGTCCGGAAATCCTTAGTAATTACCGTCCTATTAGCTTGTGTAATACTGTGTACAAGATTGTCTCTAAGATTTTGGTAGGCCGGTTGAGGCTTTTTCTTGAGAAGCTCATTTCTCCTTTCCAAGCTGCGTTTGTCCCTGGGAGAAGAGGCACGGATAATGCTATCATTGTTCAAGAACTAATTCACACAATCAGCAGGAAGAAGGGGAGGACTGGATTTATGGTGGTAAAGATAGACCTGGAAAAAGCATATGATAAGCTTGAATGGGGGTTCATTAGGGATATGTTGTTCAAAGTAAATCTCCCTCATAATCTCATTAAGTTGATAATGAGTTGTGTGTTGACTGTTTCCACTTCCATTGTGGTGAATGGGGGAGCTTTGGATCAGATTATTCCTTCGAGAGGTATTAGACAAGGGGATCCTCTTTCCCCTTATATTTTTATTCTTTGTTTGGAATACCTCGGCCATCTCATCGATGAGAAATGTAGTGCAAGGAAGTGGCAATCAGTGAAGGCTAATAGGAATGGTTTAGCTTTGTCGCATCTTTTCTTTGCGGACGACTTGGTTTTGTTTGCTAAAGCTGATCATGAGAATTGTGCTGCCATAAGAGAAGTTCTAGATCTTTTTTGTAGCCAATCGGGTCAAACTGTAAGTGGAGCGATGTCTAGGGTCTATTTTTCCCCGAATGTGGACAGGGATAGTAGGGTTGAGCTTTGTGACATTCTGGGCTTTCAATCCACTCCTAACCTTGGTAAGTACCTCGGGATTCCCATCAAGCATCCTGGTCCCTCTTCACAAGACTTTAATTTTGTGCTGGATCGAGTTAAGCTAAAGTTGGCTGGCTGGAAGGCAAATCTTTTGTCGTTGGCAGGTCGATCTGTCCTTGTGAAGCACGTTTCTTCTACCATTCCTAATTATGTGATGCAATGTAACCATTTGCCTAATAAAATTTCTGAAGGCATCGATCGAGTTAATAGGAATTTCCTATGGGGTTCAACGGACTCGGTCAAGAAAATGCATTGGGTTGGTTGGGACAAAATCACAAGGCCAAAGAATGAGGGGGGTTTGGGAATCCAAGCAGCAAAGGGTAGGAATCTGGCTCTTCTATCTAAGCTCAATTGGCTGTTTCATACGGAAAAGGAGTCTCTTTGGGCCAAAGTTCTTAAAGGTAAATACTGCAACCCTCGAAGATTGAGTTCTAGTAATAAAGATAGGCTTTCTTGCTCAAGGGTTTGGGCAGCAATGAAGAAAGGGGCAGAGACTTTTCAGAAGGGAGTGAGGTGGACGTGTGGTAGAGATAGTAGCTTGAGTTTTTAGGCTGATAATTGGTCAAATTTGGGAGCTTTAAGGCAGTCTCTTTATGGTCCTCTGTCCAGGGAGAGTGCTTCTTTGAGGGTTAAAGATGTGGTGTCCACTTCCGGTTGGAATTGGTCTTTAACTTCCTTTGATTTTCCTGACTCTTTCAAGCAGGAGCTTCAAGCTATGTCGTTCGCTCTGGCTTCCCGTGGTGAGGATAAATTAACTTGGAAGGAGTCCGAGCATGGCCTTTTTAATATTGGCTCAGCTTATAAGATAGCCACAAATCAAAGCAATGTTGTTTCTTTCAGGGGGAATTGGATTTGGAAGGTTAGGATGCTGCCAAGAATCCAATCTTTTGTATGGCTTTGCTGCCATGAGAGTATTGGAGTGAGGGATTGTCTCAATCAAAGGGGTATGCTTGCTGATACGCAATGCCCCCTTTGTCATGCTTCCAATGAATCCATTTTGCATGCTCTTCGTGATTGTGGAGTGGTTAAGCAGCATTGGTTACAGCTAGATGAGAGTCGGTGTAATAGTCTTTTCTTCAATAGCAACTTGCAGGACTGGCTGGAGACGAATGGTACAAACCAGCAGAGAGTTGGTCGGTTTGCCGTGCCTTGGAGTATTGTTTTTTCTTTTGCCATTTGGCTTATCTGGAAGCAAAGGAACCTTATGGTGTTTAAAGGTCGAAGACCGAATCCCCTCTTAGCCAAGGACATTCTTCTTAGAGCTTTTGAGTATCTTTCCTATGCTAGTCCAACTAAGGATGTTGTTAGAAGAGTTTGTAAACCTGTCTGCTGGAGCAAGCCTGCTAGCGGATGGGTTAAATTAAATACGGATGGTTCTTCTCTTGATAATCCAGGTTTAGCAGGGGGAGGGGGTCTTATCCGTGATGAGGAAGGAAAATGGATTACCGGTTTTGCTCGCAAGATTGGTAAGACAACCAGCTTCATTGCGGAGCTATGGGCTCTTCGCGATAAGCTTAATGTGTGTATTAATCATAGATTTGCTGCTGTGGAAGTGGAGTTAGACGCCAAAGCTATTATTGATGCTCTTGCTAACCCAAGCTACACTAACATCTTTGTTTCTTCTCTCATGGACAACTGTAGGCTTCTGATAACTCAGATTCCTCAGATCTGTTTTAGGCACTGCTACCGCGAAGCTAATAGATGCGCAGATGCCCTTGCTCGTATGGGAGGATCTCAAGTCTCTGATTTTGTTAATTTTGTTTGTCCACCTGAGGACTTAGTTCAGCTTTTAGATTCTGATCTCCATGGCTTGTATCTGAACAGGATGTGTCCTGTGTCCATGTTTCCCTCTTAGTTTTGTTTAATGAATTCCTTTTCACCAAAAAAAAAAAAAAAAGAAACTTTGACTGATAATTGCATGCACTGCTCTTCGAACTCTATTCGGTTATTGAAATCTGGGTTGATTATTGATGGCCAAGATTAAGAGTTAAAAAATCTACTTTTAATCTTAACCCTAGATCAAAATGTTTACTTATTTTACAATTTTTTCCTCTCACAATTGCATGACTATATATAGCTCGTGATTCGAATCCTCAATTACCCAACGAATCTCTATATTTCTTCATCGTGCTCGTCTTCTTTAGCATGTAAAAGACACACTCAAATCAAAATCACATCTCATATAAAGCTTCTGACTTTATTTATTGCTTCAAAGGTGTACACTGCCACAACAACGGGAAATACAGAAAAGTTTGACTTCTGCGCTGGCCTTGCTTATCAAGCAACCACAACACATGGAGCAAGTAAAGTGTTTCTCATTCTGTAAATGAAATGAAGAAAGGAGGTAAATGGGAAAGGGAGATAAAGGTGGATGAAGTTTTTGGAGCTGGGTAGTTTGTCTTTTGTTTTTTGTCTTTCTTTTTGTATATGTAATTTTTTTTTTTTTTTTTTTTGTGTGTTATTCTGACCAGACTTCTTTAAAGCATTTTTCATTTGAGTAAGCCGAGATGTTTGTAAAGCCTCGGATCATGATAATATTACATAATACTGATTGATATTGGAATAAAATAAAATGGAAATACATATAACCTAAGAATAATGCGCATCATACAGCCGAAGCTTGCATGAGTGTAGAGTATAGACTGCAAGTCGTGGATCAACCAAAACGTAGAAGCTACAGCTTGTGTTATTACTAAGAGATTACACGTATGCATTTGGCTCCAGTTTAAAAAATTGTTTATTTTACTATTCAGCTTATTTTCACTAATATTCATAGGCACTACTGTAATTTTTGGTACTATTAATGAGTCTCACTGTACTATTTTAACTAACTTTTATATACCGTATTCTCAGCAAAAAAATTTCAGTTTCAACAAAATAAGCGGATCCCAAATACAAGCTAGATTGTGTAATTTAAGTGGCACATGCAAGTGTTGTTATTTGATTTTTTTTTTTTTTTTTTTTGGGTAAATGAGTTGTAGACTTGTAGTTACATTATGTTTCTATATGAAAAAAGAAACACTCAACTTTCTTAACTATATAACCAAGATCCATAACTTTGGGCATATTCAGTAATATTCAACACTTCGCATTATTTGCAAGTTGGTTAATGGGATGGGAATGAATAAAAATGTGTTTAAATAACTCATATGTGTCAAATAATTATTCAAGAGAAAAAGTGTAATTTCATTGGTATTTTCATTTTAATATTGTTCAAGACTAAAAGAATGGCATATTGTATGGTTCATCCATTTAATTAATGAGTCTCCAATTTAAATGAAGGTTTGTAAAGCTAGCTAAGAGCATTCATAGGATGTTACAAATTTAGTTTTTAGCACCTCGACAAACTATTTTATTTATTTTACCAACTCATTTTATAATACACCTAATATTCTATTTTTTTACCACTTTATTTTAAATAATATAAATAACTCATTAAAATAATAAAAAACGATCAACACAAAAACAGCCACAGCCACAGCCACCTCTACACTAGCCACAACCCACCGTAGAAAAAATAAAATAAAAGCCACAACCCATCACCACCAGACACGGCTACCACCACCACCATCATAGAGAATGAGAGATAGATATAAGAGGAGAGATAAGAGAGAGGGAGAAAGAAAAAAGAAAAGAGAGAGATAGAGAGAGAGTGAGAGAGAGAAAAGAGAGGAAAAAGTGAGAGAGAAATTATCTTATTTGATAATAGAATAAAGAATTATTATTTGTTATAATTTGTGAACTACAGTGGACTGCCATAATTGGCCATTTACTGTAACTCATTTGCCAAAAAAATAAAAAATAAAAAATAACACCATCAATGTAGCATGTTTTTTGTGGTATGGGTTGTTAAAAATAGTTTTTTTTAGCAAATTAAAAGCATCACTGTGAATGCTCTAATAGAGTAGAGTACTGCAATCCTAACCGGAACATTGTATGGACGACTAAGAGTCATGTCATATGATATGCTCAAGAACCAAGTAACATTCATGACATTAAGTAGGATGGAGGAAAAATAGTACCACTCAAGAGTGTAGAGGTCATTTTTTTAGTTTCATAGTCATAAGGTAGTTGCTCATTTGTTCCTTAATGCTCATTTCATGGCCGTATTGAATGAAAGATGTTTTGATTTTTCTTTTCGATTGAGCGTAGCTAGTTCTAAATAGGGGATGGGCCTTATGGTTCAAATTTCTCCAGTTCACATACCACTGATTGCAGGGCTTAATTTTACCAATTTCTCTGCTTCACGAATTGGACCTGTGGCCCATAATACGTTTACAAAGATATTCCATGCAACCATGGGAAAACAAGGGACTTGCTCGTGGGACGACATTGTTGGGTTCGGCAACCACCATCGTGTACGTAGATGAGAGAAACAAAAAGATAATAAGCATCCGAATGATGAAAACCCTGATGGAAGTCTTGGCATCCATTTTGGCTATGGAGAGGAACAAATGAAGATTTGTGGGTTTGCAAGGCCTTAAACTTGAGAATAATTTTTGATGTTCAATAGGCTGAAACTCGACTAATATATATAGAAAAATCTACACTAATCCTTGTGTGAGCACTCGTCCTCAAGCATTGATTCCTCAGCAAGTACTATGGTCCACGGCCGAAACTTACCCTTTAGCCTTTGAGAGAGAGAGAGAGAGATGGGATACCTAGCTAAGTGATTGTGGTATGCAAATTTTTATAAAGAAATTACAATAACTTTTGTTAAGAACTTACGATAAAGAGTAAGTGTTTGTGAAATTACAATAACTTTTGTTAAGAACTTACAATAAAGAGTAAGTGTTTGTGAAATTACAATAAAGAGTAAGTGTTTGTGTAATTACAATAACTTTTGTTAAGAACTTACAATAAAGAGTAAGTGTTTTTGAAATTACAATAAGTTTTGTTAAGAACTTACAATAAAGAGTAAGTGTTTGTGAAATTACAGTAACTTTTGTTAAGAACTTCCCACCAAAAAGAATTATATAAAAAAGAATTACACTTACAATTCACAAACACTAATTCTTTATTCTTAAAGTTGAAAATACTTGTAATAAAGATGTGCAAAATTTAAGTCAAGGTGTGCAAAAAAATATTTTTAAAAATAAATTAAAGTATTAAGTTAAGAAAAAAAATTATATTTTATATATTTATATATAGTTTTTTCTTTTAAAGTCAGGGGGTTCACCCTGAATATGCTTTAGCCCTGCCCCTACTTTGGTGGGAAGTTCTTAACAAAAGTTATTGTAATTTCTTGGGAAGTACAGTTCTTAACAAAAGTTATTCTAATCTTGGGAAGTTCTTAACAAAAGTTATTGTAATTTCTTTATAAAAATTTGCATACCACAATCACTTAACTAGGTAATTTCTTTGTAAAAATTTGCTCACACAAGGATTAGTGTAGATTTTTCTATATAAATTAGTCGAGTTTCAGTCTGTTGAACATCAAAAATTATTCTCAAGTTTAAGGCCTTGCAAACCCACAAATCTTCATTTGTTCCTCTCCATAGCCAAAATGGATGCCAAGACTTCCATCAGGGTTTTCATCATTCGTACGCTTATTGTCTTTTTGTTTCTCTCATCTACGTACACGATGGTGGTTGCCGAACCCAACAATGTCATCCCACGAGTGAGTAAGCCCCTTGTTTTCCCATGGTTGCATGCAATATCTTTGTAAACGTTTTATATTCATGCACAGTTAGGTTTTATATTCATGCAATATCTTTGTCATGTTTGCAGAGAAAAACAGTATCCTGCGAGGAAATATTGTCCAAATGAAAATGAGTGGGAAACCCGGGCCAAAACCTTCCGCGCCTGACCACACGGGCTAGGTAGTCAAATATGCAACAAAAGTTGATTTGTATCATTCAATCGAATGAAGAAAATAAAATTGTGACATTAATGGTCTATAGATTGTCTTTTTCTATGAACAGTACTTGTAATATAGGATGGAAATAATGGAAATCAATAAGCTAGTCCAAGAGTGTCCTGTGTTTTAGTCCATATTGACACATGGAAAGCTTGTAAAAATTACTACGTAATGTGAAACTAATGTGGAAATCTCCTTTAACAAAGTTATTCAGTAATAAAAAGTTTAGTGCATAACAGAAGGGTTATAAATATTTGAGGTTAAGATTTGACTACATTTCCTCGCTCATGAATTTCCATTGCTCGTATTTGAAATTCATTTTGCTTTTCTTCATTTTCATTGGATATGGGTTCATACATGATATTCCATTTGCCTTCTCTCTCTCTCTCTCTCTCTCTCTCTCTCTCTCTCTCCTTTTCATTAGATATGGGGGAAGTGTTCATACTTGAATTCATTTTTCTTGTTTTGAGGATCTCCTTTCACCAATGAGAGAGAATATGTTTGATACATTGAACGAGAATTGCAACATGAATAATAATCTTTATTATTGGAAATAAAATATGTCGTAATTGAAAGACTAAGGGCACGGTTGGTAGACTGTAATAAGCACTGTAATGTAACAGTTATTCCTATGGTTTAGCTATTCAATAGTTTGGTTATGTTTTTATTACAGGGAATAGTCATTCCTTATGAATAAGAATTCTTTAAAATAAGAAATAATTATTCCTCTCTAAAAATATTGTAATAGCTATTCCTTAGTAGATATAATAATTTCTAACATTAATATATTTCCAAATAAATAAACTTTTCATATCCACCTAATAATTATGGAAATAAAAAATCATCAAAAAATAACTCATCTCTCTAAAATTTAAAATATATTGTTTTCTAGGGAACATAATTATAAGAATGAGATATTTCTAAAATAGATCATAAGTTTTATTCTAATGTTACAACTTACAACCAAACTAATGAATAGGTTTAGTTATTCCATTATAACACATTTTATTCCTGGTAATAAAGATTACTATTCATGTTGTAATCCACGTTCAGTGTACCAAATGTACCCTAAACATACACATATATTGGGTTATATATATATATATATATATAATTTTATAATTGTTATATTGGGTTATATATATATAATTTTATAACTGTTATGTGCATATGAAAAGCTTGTATATTTGAAAATATATTAATTTTAAAAATTATTATCCCTACTAAGGAATAACTATTACCCACTGCATGAACCAAAGAAATATGACACAAAAGGAAAATGCTTAGAAACATTTTTACAAACTTGTTTGGGGTGGTGAGAAGAAATGCTAGGAAGACCCAACACTTTTGTCCCAATTTGTCACTTTTATCGCTCACAATTTGCCATGTAGCGAGTTGTGGTAAAAATTATGCAATTTTTTTTTTTTTTTTTTTTGATAAGGCAATTTTATGTCGTCCTAACATTACTTGGGTGGTGAGTAAAAAGTGTTGCCCTTTAATATGGTTGACACAAATATATGGTGTTTTTTATATAGTGACATGATACTTATTCTTTTCATAATTACAATGAATCTCACTAATTAAATTCATAATAAAACTAATCATAAATACGAGAGAAATGAGCATTATCGAAATTACCTTATAATTTTTCTTATTTTTACTTTACTAGGTTTTATGTTAAATGTGTGAAAATTACCAAAACACTAGTAATTTACTTAAAAAAAAAAAAAAAAACTAGTTCTATTCAAAGTTTTATTTTATTTTATTTTTTTTTAAAAAGTTTGAGAAATAAAGCTAAAGACAAGACAGGAAGCTTGGGACGAAATGGGTAATTAGTCATAATTTTCCAACCATTTAGTTAGTAGTTCTAGTTATCAAACTATATTATTTACTAGCATCTTGAGTCTTGTAGACTCGATTTTGGCCTATAAATCGAGCATCAAAATCTCGATTTCTATGCTCTAATTACTTCCGATGTGGCATATTTTTCCAAGTGGCAACTACATGGAAATCGAGTCTCTAAGACTCGATTTCTAACCCTTATAAATAAAAAAAAAAAATTAGAGAGGAACACCAGAACATTAGAGAAGAAAGCAGAGAAAAAAAAAAACCAGAAACAGAAAGAGAGATTGAGATCGGAGTGGGTGGCTTCAGATCGGCTTCAGACCACCGTGTGCGACCCAGGAAGACCTAGGCCGCGCGCAACCCAGGCCCGGCGACCCATGCCGCATGAGCCCAGGCCACGCGCGACCCAGGCAGCGCGAGCCCAGGCCGCGCTGCAACACAAGAACATCAGAGAAGAAAGCAGAGAAAAAAAAACTAGAAACAGAAAGAGAGATCGAGATCAGAGTGGGTGGCTTTAGATCGGCTTCAGACCACCGTGTGCAACCCAGGTAGGCCCAGGCCATGCACAACCCAGGCCCGACGACCCATGCCGCGCGAGCCCAGGCCGCGCGCGACCCAGGCAGCACAAGCCTAGGCCGTGCGCGACCCAGGCAGCACGGCCTGGGCTAGCACTACTTAGGTCGCGGATGGTCTGGGCTAGCGCGGCATGGGTCGCCGGGCCTGGGTTGCACGCGGCCTAGGTCTGCGCGCGAGCCAACTCTTTCTCTCCCTCTGATCTGAGTCTTTCGCTGCCTCTAAGCTCTTTATCTCCCTCTGATTTGAGTCTTTGGGTTTGGGATTGGGATTGATGTGTTTGAGATTTCTTAAATTTGTTTTTGGGCAATTCGGCTTGTCCATAAGACCTAAAATTTTTTTTAAAATTTTTGGGTTAGAAATCGAGTCTTAGAGACTCGATTTTCAGGTAGGTGCCACGTGGGAAAAAAATCCACATCAGATGTGATCAATCCATAAAAATCGAGTCCCAAAAACTCGATTTATAGGCCCAAAATCAAGATGGTAAAAAAAAAAAAAAATTAACTCTTTACTTTTTTAATATTTTAGCTTTTTACTGTCATAACCGTTTTACAATTCACAAGAAACTTTGACTGATAATTGCATGCACTGATCTTCGAACTCAATTCGGTTATTGAGATCTGGTTTGATTATTGATGGCCAAGATTAAGAGTTAAAAATTTTACTTTTAATCTTAACCCTAGATCAAAACGTTTACTTATTTTACAGCTTTTTCTTATCACAATTGCATGACTATATATAGCTCATGATTCGAAATATGTGTAGGTGAAAAAGTGTGTGAAAATACGTGTAATGTTGTTTAAACATTGAAAAACATTATTTAAAATCCCTTGCCAAACACCCCTTAATGTGTAAAAGACACGCTCAAATCAAAATCACATCTCATATAAAGCTTCTGACTTTATTTACTGCTTCAAAGGTGTACATTGCCACAACAACAGGAAATACAAAAAAGTTTGACTTCTGTGCATGCCTTGCTTATCAAGCAACCACAATACATGAGCAAGTAAAGTGTTTCTCATTTTGAAAATGAAATGAGGAAAAAAGGTAAAATGGGAAGGGGAGATAGAGGTGGATGAAGTTTTTGGAGCTAGGTAGTTTATCTTTCTTTTTGTTTATGTAATTTTTTTTTCTTTTTTTGGTGTTATTTTGACCAGACTTCTTTAAAGTATTTTTTGTTTGAGTAAGCTGAGATGTTTGTAAAGCCTCAGATCATGATAATAGTACATGACAAGGATATTTTTAGACCTACAAAGCTGACGACATGACGAGACTGTCGAATACATTTTCATGGGCAGATGGATCTAGAGGAAGTGAACCTTAGTTAGGCGAACCTCAATATGGATGGACCCAACAAAGGGGACAGACCCCAGACGGACGAACCCAATAAAGAAGGACGCACGGTACTCACATGGCTCCCACGTGGCTGGAAGTTCTCATTGATAAGAGAAGTTTTGCAGCGCTGGTAAATTCATCCATGTTAGGCAAAGGCGATGACCCTAACAAAGTCGTCAGTCTCACCAACACAATCATAGCACGAGTGACGACAGAATAAGATTGACGGTCCCATCCTAAAGCTGACGACAGCACCTTGTTGGTCAACCAACACCCAAAGGTAATGACTTGGATAGTTAGACGGGGATAAATAGCTGACGGAACGCGTCAGGCATGCTAAAGGGAATAATAGAACCTCTGACGAGTCTGACATGGCCTTACTTGGCCTACACGCATAAGCGTATAAGGAAATATCCTATGCACCATGCTCAACCTTAATCAAGAGAGTCCTATAAGAAAAGAACTCCGCAAAATATGCGACTTAGAAAGGATCTCTCTTACAAGGAAACATCCTCTTATCCAAGGCACGAATGTCAACCCTACACTACTATAAAAACCCCGAGACCCTCACAAATCAAGGTACACATAATTTACCCTAACTCTGGCACTGTAGAGTTGTGAAAAGTTCTCTAACTTAACATTCGAAAGGTATTTGACCGGTACCACATCGGTACTCTCTATAAGATCTTCTTCTTTTTTTGTGTTGTGTAGATTTGGTATCGAGTACGTGAGGACCGTACGACTTACTGATAATTTTTCGGCATCATCACTACATAATACTGATTGATATTGGAATTAAAAAAAAAATGGAAATACATATATATAAGCTGAGAATAATTAGCATCATACAGCCGAAGCTTGCATGAGTGTAGAGTATAGACTGCAAGTCGTGGATCAGCTAAAACGCAGAAGCTACAACTTGTGTTATTATTAAGAGATTATAGGTATGCGTTTGACTCCAATTTAAAAAGTCAGCTTATTTTACTATTCAACTTATTTTTGTTAATATTCATGGGCTCCACTGCATTTTTTGGTACTATTCATGAATCTCACTATACTATTTTAGTTATCCTTTACCTTTATCTACCATACTTTCAGTAAAAAAAATTACAGTTTCAACAAAATAAACAGATCCCAAACACTAACCAAATTGAGTAATTTAAATTGCACATGCAAGTGTTGTTATCTGATTTTTTTTTCTTTTTTTTTTTTGTTAAATGAGTTGTAGACTTGTAGTTACATTATATTTCTATATGAAAAAAGAAACACTCAACTTTCTTAACTATATAACCAAGATCCATAACTTTGGGCATATTCAGTAATATTCAAAACTTTGCATTATTTGCAAGTTGGTTAATGGGATGGGGAATGAATAAAAATGTGTTTAAATACCTTATATGTGTCAAATAATTATTCAAGAGAAAAAGTGTAATTTCATTGGTATTTTCATTTTAATATTGTCCATGACTAAAAGAATGGCATGTATGGTTCATCCATTTAATTAATGGGTCTACAATTTAAATTAAGGTTTGTAAAGCTAGCTAAGAGCATTCATAGGATGCTACAAATTTAGTTTTTAGCACCTCAACAAGCTATTTTATATATTTTACCAATTCATTTTATAATATACCTAATATTCTAATTTTTTACCACTTTATTTAAAATAATATAAATAACTCATTAAAATAATAAAAATAATCACCACAAAAACAGCCATAGCCACAACCACCTCTACACTAGCCACAACCACTAGCAACCACAACCCATTATAGAAAAAGGAAAATAAAACCACAAGCCATCACCACCAGCCATGGCTACTACAACCACCATTATAGAGAATGAGAGATAGAGATAAGAGGAGAGATAAGAAAGAAGAGAGAAAAGAGGGAAGAGAGGAATATGTGAAGAGAGAGAGAGAGAACCAGTAAAAAAAGAAAAAGTGAGAGAAATGATCTTATTTGATAATAGAATAAAGAATTATTATTTGTTATAACTTGCGCACTACAGTGGACTGCCATACTTGGCCATCTACTATAACTCATTTGCAAAAAAAAAAAATGTAAAATAACACCATCAATGTAACATGCTTTTTGTAAGTGTGGGTTGTTAAAAATATTTAATTGAATAATATTAGGGACACAAAATTTTCATAACTCACTATCATGGATATCATAGAATCTATGGAGATCATTTTTTTTTTTTTTTTTTTTTGAAGATTAATCATTATATTCTAATTCCTACAAGTCTTTAATACTTCCAAGACTTAGTGTCTCCATTTAATTTTATGACTTGTCAACTTATATTTGAAAATGAAATATATTAATAGTAAGATATTTGAAATGGTCTAGATACTCTCGTTTGTTCAAAATAAATAAATAGAATAGAATAGAAATAGTATAAGTTTTGTAAGGACACGATTTGTAACGAACCGTAACAGTGTTGGGTTCGCACGTAAAAAGACTCAAACAATATCATTTGTTGAGCGTGGGTTTGAAAGGCTAGGCCTTGGTCACCAGGCAGTGGGTTTTTCGTGGTGTTCATACATGGTTAAGTCATTCTCGCCCTAGGAGTCTTTTCCTTAGAGGCGGGCTGGGAGGCTCAGGTTTTTGGCCATTTTTCCCAACCCCCTTTTGGCACACTCCCTTTGTTATTATATAGTCCTCCTTGGTTGATATTAGTCCTCCTCTTGTTGGTCAGGCAGGTGCTTACTTCTGTATCCGTCACCTTAACTGTACCCTCTTACTTTCTGTTAGTTGCGATGATCGAAGTTACACCGCCCAAGCGTCTTTTCTAATTAACGCGAAGGCAGGTGCTTACTTCTGCATCTGTCACCTCCACTGTACCTTCTTACTTTCTATTAGTTGCGATGATCGAAGTTACACCGCCCAAGCGTCTTTTCTCATTAACGTGATTAGGATGCTGGCAGGTGCATTTAATGCGGAGTAGACGTGTTTTCTTTGAACCAATTTTGCGCCGTACCTCCATATGGGCCCCATCCCATTCACATCCCCTTCAGGGGGCTGTTTGGGGATAGCTCTCATCGAGTCGTTGCTCTTCCTATTGAAGTCCTGGAATGCCGAGGATAAGGTTGTCCTCAGCTGCGCCTCTTGACACCTCGGCCTTCGATCATTCGTCCTCGGCACATGACCTCCTCGGCACGGGCCTTGAGCCCGGGTGGAGCGTGGGTCGGATCGTAAGCTCCCCGGCCTCACAATAGCCCCTCATTCCTTGTCACTTATCGGTTCCCGAGACTCTTTCATCTGCCCAAGACACGTCCCTAGAGCCCCTGGAAGGCGAAACGTGGTCTCATTAAATACAAGCGGCTTTGTGTTTCCCACGTTCTACGGTATGATGAAGATCGAACGGTGGTGATCCCTTGGTCTTTATGGGCGGGAAAATTTGTGCAGTTACCCTAGAAAGTATAAAAGATTTTTTGGAACGGATTCGTCTCTTCAGTTTTACACTTAAGAGTTCTAGCGCGTGTATTCTGGGTTCATCTGAACTTTCGCCCAAACTCAAGTCTATCTTCAGCACAAAAAAAAGCCTGTCCGAAGCGTCTTTCTCCCTTTATGTAAGTTCCCTACCTCCATTAACTCGTGCTTTTCTCTTTTCTGGGTTTATTTTTCTTTGGTTCCGTTTCTTCTCCTGTCGCGGATTGGGTTTGTTTGGTAAATCATAGAGATGGCTAAATTGAGACTGAGGAAGTTAGTAGATACTGAAGAGGCGATGAATAAGTTCATCGTCAATTACAGGATTCCCCCCAACGTAAGTCTGAGGCATTGTAAGATGGGGGAGTGGCACTATAAGAGGGAAACGGGCGCGGTAGTAATTCCCGTCCTTGCCTTTGTAGAGGGAGGTAAGAGAATCCCTATGGGGCCGGTGACGAGGGGTTATCTCAGGCACTTCCGATTAGCCCCCACCCAGTGCGCCGGCAACGTTTTTAGGATTCTGGGTTGCGTAGACGCTTTAAATGAGAAAATGGGGTTAAGACTGACCCACCATGATGTGAACTGGCGCTATAATCTTCAAAAATTGAAGGAGAAAATCTACTACATGAAGTCGAAGGACAAAAGGGTTCGATTAATCCAGTGCCTCCCTGACTCCAATAAGGGATTGAACAAGGATTTCCTTATCGTCTCCGGTGAATGGCACGATGGCGACCCGTGCCCCATAGCAGAAGGAGAACCAGGTGGGGTACTGGGAATGGAAGGGTGATGACCCTTTACGCCATTTTATTCTAATGTTGTTCGATAACTAACCATGTATATGTGTTTTTCCTTTTGTAGATCCACGCGCTCATCAACAACACTTTCACTTGGTCAACCGGGCGGACTTGGAGACTGTTCTACAAGCGGCAGTTTTCGTAAATGACGAAGATGGTCAAGTCCGAGCCGCTCACAAAATACTAGGATACCCTCCTGTTCAGAAGTCATTTGCGGACGCAAGGCACGTGATTAGCGCTCGCCGTCCTTGGCTTCCAAAAATTACTGTGGTCGAGACAGGATTTTTAATCTCCCAGGAACCATCTGTCCCCGAGAACATCCCACTGGTGGGCCCCTCCTCGTCTCATCAAGTAGCCGAGGACGAAGTCGAGCTAGGCTAGCCCGAAGAAGGTTTTGGGGTATTTGACCTTCCCCATCAATCTGAGGATCCTGGTGGTGATATAGGAGACCCGTCCTTGTCCGAGGCGGAAATGTCGTCAGTAGGCACTTCTTCTCAGGCCGAGATGGGACTCAAGAGAAAGCCCCTGACCCCCCTACTCGAGGGTCAACCTGGGAAGGATACGCAGGGAACGCCACAACCCAAGGCTCCTTCCCTACCACCTCAGCCTCAGGTTGTCCAGACTAGGTCATCTTCCACCAAGTCACAGCCACAATCCCCCCACTCCAAACTTCCTGCTTCCTCCCAGTCATCTCCACCTCCTCGGCCGGAAGGCACTGACACAAAATGAAAGAGGAGCCCCAAGGGCAAGGAAATCATGGAGGGGGGAAAATCCCAACCTTCTAAGGAGAAGGAGGAGGCTCCGCGTACAAAACAACTGAAGATTGGGCACCAGAGCAAGGGTAAAGAAACTGAAGTCCATTCCTCTCAAGGCAAGGGAAAGGGGATCGAGGCCCAGTCTTTGCTAAGCACCTGGCTTCCTGTCCCAATGCTTCACGGGGGTCCACTGCTGGAAACTGCATCCATGAGGGACCTTGGAGATGGCGAGGGTGGCTACGTGGCGGATGCGTTAGGGAGAACCATGCTACTCCCTACTGACATGGATGGCCTGAGGAGAATGAGGATGCAGGAGGTCTTCCTCAGTACTAAGAGGTGCTTGGGCATGGTAAGGTTTCTTGAAACCTAAAACTTTATTAACTCTCGCTTCTGGTTTGTCACTAACTATGCATTTATCTCCCTTGCCAGGCTCTCCAGGCCACTTATAGGATAGATGAAGAGGTGAATAATAAGAGTAAGGCGGCCGAGAATGAACGCAACAAGCGCATGACGGCCGCGAAGACTCTCCAAGCCTCCGAGGATGAACTTGCCAAGGTCAAGGCTGACCTAACAGCTGCTATCCGTGAACGGGATAGCGCCTCGGCGGGCCTAGCTAGTGCCCAAAAACAGGCCGTGGACCAAACCAAACGTCTACTTGAAGCCGAAGATCAGTTGCAAATAGCTAAAGATATGATCGAGGGCTTAAATAAAAAGCTGGCCGCGGTCGAGCATGACAAAGGTGTGGCGGAGTATGCCCGTGACGAAGCTGAAAGGGCCAAGCGGGAGGCCGAGTTTGCCAAAAATGAGGCTGAGGTTGCCAAGGAAACGGCCGAGGATGATGGTTATAACATGGGGGTAGCTGAAACCCAAGCCATCCTTAAAGCCCAGATTCCTAGAGTATGCAGGCTTTACTGCTCCCAGGTTTGGGAAGAGGCATTGAGGCGAGCTGGGGTGAATGCTTCATCCGATTTGTGGAAAGCGGAGAATATATTCTACCCTACAGCCATCCGCGAGGCCACCTCCTCCAGCTCCGTGGCTATGAGCGACCAACCCAAGGAAGGGGTCACCCAGTCGGAAAACTTACAGGTCGACAGCTCCCCTAGCAAGGTGCTCAAAGAGGGAGAAACTCAGGATGGGGTAGGAGTATCTCAGCATACGGACCCTGAGGCACCCAAGGAGGTTATTGAGCCCGTGGTTGGCACTCAGATGCCTAATGCTGAGGAGCCATCCACACTTGGCCAGCCCCCACAGGCCATTCCCTTTGCTATGGCTCCCAAGAGTACCGATACTGACCCTGTTCAGCCTCCCCCAGAAGGGACTACCCTCCAGGGCGTCAAAACTGATTCCGCTCCGCCTTCCCAGGATGCGGCTGTCGCAAGACCAAAGAAGTAGAAAACCCTGGCTAGGCTCCAAATTTGTTTTTAGATTTAACGATTAGCTTATTATTATTTATTATTATTATTATTATTATTAATTTTTTTTTTTTACTTTGAAAACTTTGTAGTCTATTAACAGTTTGAACCTATTGAACACGTATATATGAAACCTTATTCTTCCTTTTTTCTTCTGGTTACTAATTGGTTGCCCTCGTTGATACTTATTTATTGTTTATGAATTTTGAACTAATTTATCTTAACCCGTATGAATATTTGTGCATGCGATACGTTTAACATCACGTTTCAAAACCAGAGCCTACCTGCACCTGCAGAGCCTTGAACTCATTTCTAACCCTCACTCAACGAAGATATAGGCGTCATTTTGGATGTCACGTGTAGCGGCCAAGTCCTGCTTAGTACCCAGGTTCCTTTAAAGTAGTTGGTTTCCCCATAGGTTTGAGTCCAAGGACCATACAATACCTTGGTTCTGCCCAAAATTTGATTAATACTGATAAGTAGTTGGTTTCCCCATAGGTTTGAGTCCGAGGACCATACAATACCTTGGTTCTGTCCAAATCTCAGTTTTTTCTTCTAAGTAGTTGGTTTCCCCATAGGTTTGAGTCCGAGGACCATACAATACCTTGGTTCTGTCCAAAACTCAGTTTTCTCTTCTAAGTAGTTGGTTTCCCCCATAGGTTTGAGTCCGAGGACCATACAATACCTTGGTTCTGTCCAAAACTCAGTTTTCTCTTCTAAGTAGTTGGTTTCCCCATAAGTTTGAGTTCGAGGACCATACAATACCCTGATTCTGTCCAAAACTCAGTTTTCTCTTCTAAGTAGTTGGTTTCCCCATAGGTTTGAGTCCGAGGACCATACAATACCTTGATTCTGTCCAAAACTCAGTTTTCTCTTCTAAGTAGTTGGTTTCCCCATAGGTTTGAGTCCGAGGACCATACAATACCTTGGTTCTGTCCAAAACTCAGTTAATACAAATAAGTAGTTGGGGGAAAATAACCTCTCGGTTATGGCATAAGACCTTGGTTTTGAGGGAATTATCTCCTCGTCCGAGCCCCTAGAACCATCTATGCGGCTGACGCTACAAAGCGTAGCCCCTAGTAAAAAAACATAGCCCCTAGTGGAACTTTACGTTAGAACACAACAACCGGCCGCTAGAAATGACAAGGGAACTGTCCCCACTTACCGTCTATGCCAACACACAAGCCTTTCCCACAGACGGCGCCAATTGTAAGGATACGATTTGTAACGAACCGTAACAGTGTTGGGTTCGCACGTAAAAAGGCCCAAACAATATCATTTGTAGAGTGTGGGTTTGAAAAGTTAGGCCTTGGTCACCAGGCAGTGGGTTTTTCGTGGTGTTCATACATGGTTAAGTCATTCTCGCCCTAGGAGTCTTTTCCCTGGAGGCGGGCTGGGAGGCTCAGGTTTTTGGCCATTTTTCCCAGCCCCCTTTTGGCACACTCCCTTTGTTATTATATAGTCCTCCTTGGTTGATATTAGTCCTCCTCTTGTTGGTCAGGCAGGTGCTTACTTCTGTATCCGTCACCTTAACTGTACCCTCTTACTTTCTGTTAGTTGCGATGATCGAAGTTACACCGCCCAAGCGTCTTTTCTCATTAACGCGAAGGCAGGTGCTTACTTCTGCATCTGTCACCTCCACTGTACCTTCTTACTTTCTGTTAGTTGCAATGATCGAAGTTACACCGCCCAAGCGTCTTTTCTCATTAACGTGATTAGGATACTGGCAGGTGCATTTAATGCGGAGTAGACGTGTTTTCTTTGAACCAATTTTGCGCCGTACCTCCACATGGGCCCCATCCCATTCACATCCCCTTCAGGGGGCTGTTTGGGGATAACTCTCATCGAGTCATTGCTCTTCCTATTGAAGTCCTAGAATGCCGAGGATAAGGTTGTCCTCAGCTGCGCCTCTTGACACCTCGACCTTCGATCATTCGTCCTCGGCACATGACCTCCTCGGTACGGGCCCTGAGCCCGGGTGGAGCGTGGGTCGGATCGTAAACTCCCCGGCCTCACAAGTTTTAAGAGAGAGTTTCTATCATTAGCATCTGCTCCTAATGATTACTCTTTATCATCGAACCAAGATACTAATTGGTTTTTGATTAGGCCATAATCCAATCTCAAGTTTTTTTTTTTTACCACAAAATATTTTACCAATTGAGTTAATTGGAACCCACGTAAGTATGTACACAAACAAAGTGGACTATAGCTATGGGTTGTAGTTAGCTTAACTGAGTTTTTGATGGTTTAATAAAAAATCTGGAGTTCAATTCCTACATACATCAAAAATAGATTAGTGTCTTAAAAAATTTCCTATAAAAAAAACTCAAAAAACTGAGGGTATCAATGTAATTTGCACTTTTTGAGTTGGATCTCCCGGGACGTGCGGTTTTTTTATGTTGCTGATGCATGTGAGTGAAATGAACTGGCGCTCTAACAACGTGAACTTGAACTTAGACTCTGTCTCTCAAGTACATCCCTCTCCGGTTACCGAATTTCAACCGTGTGATACAAAGTGTACATAATCCAATGGCTGATAGCTGAACTCCTAACCTCAGGAAAATGACTGATCTGCCCCTGATACTATACGTAAACTAAACTTATAAGTCATAAACAAGACGAGGGTAGAAAGTGAAAAAATAAATGTAAAAACTGCACCTTTTATTGGTTCTGTGATAAGCATTTGTCTCAAAACGGTTTTTGTTGTCCATTTAGTTCCCTCTCACCAAAGCATGTTCCCTCTCTTTCCCTCCAAACCCTCTCTCTAGCTCATAAATCTCTCTCTCTCTAAAACCAGAAGAGAAAGAACCTCTCTGTTTTTCTCCGTTGCTTCTATCAGGTAAGCTTTTTTTTCTCTAAGATTCAAGTTTAATCTCTTTTTCTTCATCGTTTTCGTCAATTTGATCTATATCTGAAGTTTCGATTTCAAAGATATCATAATATTCTGTTATTTTTTTCAATTTTGTATAACAAAAGCTGTAAATAATGAAATGGAAATCATTTTCTCTGTGATTCTTATCAGCAGGAAAAGTAGTAGTTCAAGAACTGAAAAAAATGCAAACCGACTCCTCGTCGAGCACCGTCACTGCGAACACCATGTCCACCTCGCCATTCAAGTCGCAACTGTTCCATCCAAACGATGTCGTTTACAGCTCTCTCTACTCTCCTCCGACCTACTCCTCCGACTCGCTGAATTCGGACTCGGTCTCCAACTCCAACCGCCTGTACCACTCTCGGACCGTACAGGAGCACCAGGAGAACGTGAACCGGAATTCTCTGTACCTCACTCGCCTTCGCGAGGCAACAGGAGAAGTCGAGGCTCTCCGCCAGGAGAACAGCCACCTCCACGTCGTCAACCGCGAGCTCAACAAGCAACTCAGCCTCCTCATCCACGCTTTGCTCCGCTCCTCCGCCACCTCCAACGACTTCACCACTGCGGCGTCTTTTTCTGCTCTCGACGCCTCGTTCCGAAGGTTGAGAATCGGAGGAGGAGGAATGAACGAAGGAAGCGATCACGATCACGATCAGATCCCCTGGGATGACGTGGCGGCGGTGCCAGATCTGATTGAACGTCCGACGAGCGTGATCGAGAGCGGAAGGCTCCAGAACGCTGACGTGGAGCGCTTCTCGTTACCGAAGAGTATCTCTGTCAGGTCCAATGGTTACTTGAAGAACAATCCCGCTCATCACCAACCTGCTGGTTCCACTCGCACGACTCGGACCGCGACTCGGCCTCTACCCGCGAGTCCACTCATCGCCACGGTAACTACGTAATTTAACGGTTTTTGCTTTGTACTCATTTTAATTAACTTTTTTTTTTTTTTTTGATACGTCCTTTTAATTACTTATTATTGCGAAATTGCCATTGCTTGCTTGATTTTTATTTTGTGTTTTTGAGTAAAGCTGAAGAACTCTGAAACTAGAAATTAATGTAACAGGAAAAAACGAAAAAAAAGAAGAAGAAAAGAAATAGGTGAAGGATTATGAGTACGGAGAGGACCATGGATTGATTAGGTTTATAGGCTTGAATGCGTGACACGTGTACACAAGCAGAGGTTTTATCAGTTCGACTTGTGTGTGTGTTCACTTTCTTGTTGGTGAAGTAAGGCTCATGCCACGTAGACATGTAGCCAACTTATTATGAGTTAGACTTTATAATAATAATCGTAGTAATGATAGTTAAATCTACAGAATAATTGAAGTTGTTCGTATGGAAAGTGTAATGCAAGAAATGGAAGGGGATCATGATGATGAGAGTCCGAATGGGGAAAAACACTTTTGACTTTAAAGGCCACCAGCTCCATTGTCAAGTCTATAGACAATTGGAAGGGAAAGGCAAGATGTGAGGCACAAACAAATGCAGGGCCCCACTTCCATTCATCCTATTGATTTGGCGAAATTGGATAAAAGTAGTATATTTTAAGAATCTGTAAGTAAATGAACACAACAAATAAAACAAACTCACTTAAGAAACATATAAGAAAATAGCCATCTTCTAGTCAAATGATCACTTAAAAATGTAGTATTAAGGTTTTGACACTTGTATGTATATATAGGAATGGGATGCATATATACTTACTGGGATGATTTTTAAAACCAAAATCATTTCTTGAAGACGCTTGGGCATCATTTGTGCAGTATAGAAATATTTTTGTAATAGATACTCTCGCCTTCACAAACTAGAAGAGGCCAAAAGGATCAAGATTATGTGATCATCTACACGTACATTGGAATATTTATTATTTTGCGTAATAATCAATGTCCATCTTACATGATGCATGGCTAGCTCTTACAAAACATTGAATTTATTATTTTGTGTAACTACTATTTTACACAACGTCTATTTCACATATATAGGCATGCATGATCGAAACCTATGTGAGAAGATACCAACTCAAAGCACCAATATATGTTGAGAAAAAACCGGATATAAATAGGAGTGAGATTAGTTAAATAGTATATATACCCATGCAGAAAGTCTCCGAGGACCCAAGATCAATTTTTTGTGCTTTTCTTACCTGAAAACTATAAGCATTTCCTTTTATGCCGATTATAATGTTTAGAAAGTTATTCTGTATGAATATGATGATACAGCAAAAGGTGTATGTGCCTGGAGTGAAGAAAGAGGAGGAGCCACTTGAACTAGAAGTGTACAACCAAGGCATGTACAAGACGGAGCTATGCAACAAATGGCAAGAGACCGGAGAGTGCCCTTACGGAGACAACTGCCAGTTTGCCCACGGTGTAGAGGAGCTCCGCCCAGTCCTCCGCCACCCACGCTACAAGACCGAAGTCTGCAGGATGGTCCTTACTGCTGTTGTCTGCCCCTATGGTCATCGATGCCACTTCCGCCACTCACTCACTGAACAAGAGAGAGTCATGGGTCCTCTTTTGCCCAGGGCAATAAAGCTCGAAAGGTGAATAGTATTATCACCCAAAAGCAATTGGTGATTGACGAGAGAAACTATTCTTGATATTTGAGTATATTCAGATTTTTGTAAAGCCTCGATCGGATCACGACAATGGTACATAATACTCAATGATATAACCGGAATAAATAAAACTATGGACATACATAAGATAAGAAATACTTAGCGTCGTTAGCGTGGTGAAGTACAATTTGTTGAAGGCTTCTCTGGCCCAAAGGATGGATTTTAATTCGAAGATGGTTCTCATGTGCTTTTTTTTTTTTCCTTACAATCGTTGTGCAATTAAAAATGACAAACTGAAACATCATACATATGTGGTTTTTTTTTTTTTTTGGTCACCAAAGCAAGCAGAAAAGGAATCTCTTTGTACTGATGGTATTTGATTCTGGTGATCTGAACTTTTTTTTACAAGGTTATCGTTCATTACTAGTTCTCATCGGAAATAGTCTCATGTGGTTGCATACATTATTAAGTTATATGAACGAGTTTCTTAATGGATTTCTTCACTGCAAACATTGTTGACACAAACCTGCTTCATGATGCATTGTGTGTGCGCGCGCACAGAGAGAGAGAGAGAGATGGGCTGTTTTGGGATGAAGTCAGGGTTCAAGTAATGAAGATATGAGAGAGAGAGAGAGTTGGGCTGTTTGGGATGAGGTCAGGGTTCAAGTAATGAAAATTTGAGTTTTGTGGGGAACGGTAAAGCCAGCAAATTATGGTACAGTAGTGATTTTGTTTTCAAAACACGAACCCGTATAACTTATGACAGTGTATGAGGCTGTTTGTTAGTGCTATTTTTCCTTGTTTAAACGTATTTCTATAATAAATGTTCACGCATATTTTTACATTACTTAAACAACGTTATTAAAATAATATTACCAAACATGTCTTATATCACATGATAATTAGCATTATGGTACTACCCCTAATCCAATAGAGTTATATTTATTACCCACAAACTAGTTTACATAATTTTACACAACCTAAATAACAATTAAAACCATTATTTGAAGTCATAAATTTTAACTTAAAAATCATAACTTTAATTACATTTTCAAATTTTTTTTTTTTTTTGGATTGTGTGTAAAAATGTGTAAAACATTTTATGTATTTCTCATCTTAAGAGCATCATCATCAGGTGTTTCATAAAAAAAATGCTATTTTGACACATCAAAAGCCTATTTTATTATTTTACTACATCATTTTACAAAATCTCATTTATCAGATGTTTTATACTTCAATTCTATACATTAAAATAATATTTATTACACATTAAAATAATATATTAACTCCTCCCTATCATCATCATCATCAACAACAACAACAACGGCATAACCACCACTGCCACAACACCACCAACAACCTCTACGCAACAACACCAACAACCACCACCGGCACAAACCCACATCCACCAACGCCACCTAAAAAAAAAAATCCACAAAAACCCAATGGCACAACCACCACAACCTCCCAATAATCACCATCACAACCACCAAATTGCCACCACAACCATAGTACCACTGCCACAACTAACCCACAAGCCACAACATTCACAAACCTCAAAACACATCCCAAATCAAATAAACCCACAGCTCAAGCGACGAGATCGGTGAGATCGGCTTCAGGTAGGAGACATCGACGGCAAGATCGACTTCAGGCGAGATCAGTTTCAATGGCTTGAGGTGGCTTTAGGCAAGAGAGGAGACGACTATGGCTTGAGGTGGCTTTAGGCTAGAGGGAGCTGTGGAGGACGACTATGGCTCCAGTGAGATTGGCGGCAAGATAGAACAGCGAATCGGTGACTCTGAGATGAACTAAACCGATTTGGTGTATAAGAAGAACAGAGAGGAGGGAGCGAACAAAAGGGAAAAAAAAAATCAGTGAAGGAGATTTTATAGATTAGTGATGATGCAATTTGTGAGATGGTAGAGACGAAATCGATGGTGGCTCATGATTCATGAATGGGAAGAGAATAGAGCAAAAGGGAAGGGGGGAGAAGAAAAGAGTGGCTCAAAGTGGAGATGGAGAAGCAGTCTGTGTGGCTTTTTGAGGAAAAAGAGATATTTTTAATTGGGATGAGAGAGAAAGATGAATAAAATAATAATAAACACATATACCATTTGAGTCTATACTGTGTCAAAGTTGAGATGGTACTGTAGCATGTCTCAAAATTTTGACACATTTAACACCCTTGATGATACTCTATTTTTGGTGTTTGGTGTGTCAAATGCGAAATAATATAGCATTTAACACACCTAATGATGATGCTCTAACAAGGTGAGACTTGCTGACCTGGGACTTGGGAGAAGGTGAGGCCTAGGGTGCCCAAGACATGCTTGCTTAGTGGGCCTGAATCATGATTCTTCTCCCTTAATGGACCTAGATCTCTCTAGCTGAAGGGTAAGGAATCCTTTAAGTATGCGTTTGGGTAGAAATTATTTTACCCTGCGTTTGCATTTCTGGCGTTTCACGCCTTTTTTTTTTTAATTGAGAAGCACGTGAACACAGATCTGCCAATGGGTCTCGTGCATTCTACACGGGACCCACCACCTCGTTGACAATCCAAATTTACACTGAAATGGCACTGTTCAGTGGGTCCTGTGCATTGTTCACGGACGGGACCCACAAACTTATTTTTTCAACAACTTTTTCATTAAAAATGAATCCCACGGCACTATTCACACATTTAAAAATTATTTTGTTACAGTGTTTTCAATTTTCACACATTTAACTAAAAACTGAAAATACTATAGCAAAATAATTTTTAAATGTGTGAATAGTGTCGTGGGACCCATTTTTAATATCTTTTTTCTGAATAAAGTGGTTATGGGTCCCATGAATAATGCACTTTGTCTCCTACATAGTGAATCCATGTGCATGAACAGTGCGGTTACTATTCATACGCGCTAAAAAAAAAAAGGGAAATTTGAAACTCAAAACGCAGATGTGCAATAAGCCCAATCCAAACGGCCACAAAGAATAAAAGTTTAGCGCAAGCTTGCACTAAGCATTTACCATTTGTTGTGAGAAGTAAAAGTCAAGATGGTAAAAAAAAAAAAAAAAAAAAATTAACTCTTTACCTTTTTAATATTTTAGCTTTTTACTATAATAACTAATGCTGTAAACGAGCCGAGTTTTGTCGAGTAGTGAATGTTCAAACTCAGCTCAACGGCAAAAGTAGAATGTTCAAGTTTGGCTTGAACTTGATACGAGCCTAGAAATAATATTCAAGCTTGAGCTTGTTATAATGTATAAAAGCTTGAACTTGGCTTGGCTTGGCTTGGCTTGATTTATTAGTCAAGCCAAGCTCAAGCTCAATATCAAGCCCAAACTCAAGCTCAATATCATGCTTTTGAGCTTGAGATCCAAAACAAGTATATTATCAAGCCTATATCAAGTTTATTATCTAACCTATTTGGTTTGGATGAGTGGTCTCAACTTATAATTAATTAAAGTCTTAAAAGGATATAAGTTTACTTGTCAAGCTCATATCAATTTTATTACTAAATTCATAAACAAGCCTAGACTCAACTTGTTTTGTTACTTTTGTATCGAGCCTTGGTGTTCACGAGCTTGTTCATGAACAATATTTTTTACTCGGGCTCGGCTCGTTCATTAAACAAGCCTAAAACTAAAGTCTAAACTTGGCTTGTTTATAAACAAATAAATATGAACGAGTTTTTTATCGAGTCAAGCCCAAACTGTTTATAAACAGCTTGGTTCATTTACAACCCCAATCATAACCGTTTTACAATTCACAAGAAACTTTGACTGATAATTGCCTGCACTGCTCTTCGAACTCTATTCGGTTATTGAGATCTGGTTTGATTATTGATGGCCAAGATTAAGAGTTAAGAAATTTATTTTAATCTTAACCCTAGATCAAAACGTTTACTTATTTTACAGTTTTTTCCTCTCACGGGACCTACAAACCTCACTTTTCAGCCACTTTTTCATTAAAAATGGGTCACACGGTACTATTCACACATTTAAAAATTATTTTGCTACAGTGTTTTCAGTTTTCAGCAAAAATAAGTTGTATCCAAACGGACTAACTCATGATCCGAATCCTCAATGACCCAATGAATCTCTATATTTCTTCATCATGCTTGTCTTCTTAAGCGTGTAAAAGGCATGCTCAAATCAAAATCACATCTCATATAAAGCTTCTGACTTTATTTACTGCTTCAAAGGTGTACACTGCCACAACAACAGGAAATGTAGAAAAGCTAGACTTCTGCGCATGCCTTGCTTATCAAGCTACCACAACACATGGAGCAAGTAAAGTGTTTCTTATTCTGAAAATGAAATGAGGAAAAGAGGTAAATGGGAAAGGGAGATAGAGGTGGATGAAGTTTTTGGAGCTGGGTAGTTTGTCTTTTGTATTTTGTCTTTCTTTTTGTTTATGTAAATTTTTTTTTTTTTTTTTGTGTGTTATTCTGACCAGACTTCTTTAAAGCATTTTTTGTTTGAGTAAACTGAGATTTTTGTAAAGCCTAGATCATGATAATAGTACATAATATTGATTGATATTGGAATTTTTAAAAAAAAATGGAAATACATATAACCTAAGAATAGGCCTGTTCAGCCACCGCCCACCACCGATGGAACCGCCATTCACCACATTGAGCCGCCCGCCTCAGAGCTCCACCGCAGGTGTTCAGCGCAGTGTCGGCAACGATTTCCGAGTACTGAAGCCACCAGGTGCAGCGAATGGTGATGAGTTTTGCTCATTGATGAAAACCGCACCGCACCGCTTATCAATATGTGTGTATAAATATATATATATACGTCTCAGTGGGATAGGGAAAGGAAAGCTCAGAGAGAAAAAGAGAGAAAGAGAGAGAGCAAGCGACAATTGAATCCGGAGGAAGAAAAAGAAGCTAAAGCTAGGGTTGATTAAAACGTTTGTAAAACGAAGTCGTTTTTGGGTTTTATTTTTTAAAATTCTTGATACTAAAACGATGTCGTTTTGGATTTAAAAAAAAAATAGAATTAAACTGTGCAACGACGTCATTCAAGTTAGGTTAAATTTCTTCTTTTTTTTCCGTTTATATCACACAACCCCTCATTCTCTCTCTCCACACAGCCTTGTTCACTCTCTCTCCCCCTTTAGCCATCGCCAATCACTGCCACCATCCTCTATCGCTCGATGCCTCAATTCTCCAAGTATCTTTCTCTCCTCTCTCCTCTCTCCTCTTTCTCATAGCTATTCTATTGAAGTTCCAAGAGAAGGTTTTGATGGTCAATACCTAGGCAACTATGCCGTCTATGCTTCTCCACGCTACTAGGTGTGTGAATTTATTTGATGCTCAATACCTAGGATGCTAACTATGCTTTGCCTTACTATGCTTTTTAGAAAGATTGTAAATTTATTTGAGATATTTTGTGTGGGAATTTGAGAAATATTCTGAATATGTTTGTTTGTTTTTTCTAATGAATATTTGGACTGTTTGATGTGTACTGAGGGTTTTTTTTTTTTTTTCTTTTGAGTTTTTTTTTTTAACCGAACTAACCGCACCGAACCGAAATGGTGCACTGCACCTTGTGTAGACCGGTTTCCACCCCTCCACAAGTGAGGTGCGGTTAGGGTTAAGGGGAAACCGCCCCTATAGGTGCGGTGCAAAAAAGCCCCCTAAAACCGGCCGCACCGCATCGTGTACAGCCCTACCTAAGAATAATTAGAAATACAGCTGAAGCTTGCATGAGTGTAGAGTATAGACTGCAAGTCGTGGATTAGTCAAAACGCAGAAGCTACCGCTTGTGTTATTATTAAGAGATTACACGTATGCATTTGGCTCTGGTTTAAAAAATCAACTTATTTTACTATTCAGTTTATTTTTGCTAATATTTATGGGTCCCACTGCACTTTTTGGTACTATTCATGCGTGTCACTGTACTATTTTAGCTAACTTTTACTTTTATTTACCATACTCTTAGCAAAAAATTTTCAATTTCAACAAAATAAACGGATTCCAAACACAAGCCAGATTGTGTAATTTAAGTGGCACATGCAAGTGTTGTTATTTGATTTATTATTATTTTTTTATTTTGGTAAATGAGTTGTAGACTTGTAGTTACATTATGTTTCTATATGAAAAAAGAAACACTCAGCTTTCTTATCTATATAACCAAGACCCATAACTTCGGGCATATTCAGTAATTTTCAACACTTCGCATTATTTGCAAGTTGGTTAATGGGATGGGAATAAATAAAAATGTGTTTAAATACCTCATATGTGTCAAATAATTATTCAAGAGGAAAAGTGTAATTTCATTGGTATTTTCATTTGAATATTGTTCAAGACTAAAAGAATGGCATATTGTATGGTTCATCCGATTAATTAATGAGTCTCCAATTTAAATGAAGGTTTGTAAAGCTAGCTAAGAGCATTCATAGGATGCTACAAATTTAGTTTTTAGCACCTTAACAAACTATTTTATTTATTTTACATACTCATTTTATAATACACCTAATATTCTATTTTTTTTACCACTTTATTTTAAATAATATAAATAACTCATTAAAAAAATTAAAAAAATCACCACAAAAACAGCCACAGCCAAAGCCACCTCTACACTAGCCACAACCACAACCCACTGTAGAAAAAATAAAATAAAAGCCACAACCCATCACCACCAGCCACAGCTACCACCACCACCACCATAGAGAATGAGAGATAGACATAAGAGGAGAGATAAGAGAGAAGGAGAAAGAAAAAAGAAAAGAGAGAAGAGAGAGAGAGAGAGAGAGAGAGATTATCTTATTTGATAATAGAATAAAGAATTATTATTTGTTATAATTTGTGAATTACAGTAGACTGCCAAAATTGGACATTTACTGTAACTCATTTGCAAAAAATAAAAAATAAAAATAACACCACCAATGTAGCATGTTTTTTGTGGCATGGGTTGTTAAAAATAGTTTTTTTAGCAAATTAAAAGCATCATTGTGAATGCTCTAATAGAGTAGAGTACTGCAATCCTAACCGGAACATTGTATGGAAGACTAAGAGTCATGTCAAATGATATGCTCAAGGACCAAGTAACATTCATGACATTAAGCAGGATGGAGGAAAAATAGTACCACTCAAGAGTGTAGAGGCCATTTTTTTAGTTTCATAGTCATATGGTAGCTGCTCATTTGTTCCTTAATGCTCATTTCATGGCCGTATTGAATGAAAGATGTTTTGATTTTTCTTTTCGATTGAGCGTAGCTAGTTCTAAACAGGGGATGGGCCTTATGGTTTAAATTTCTCCAGTTCACATAGCACTGATAGCAGGGCTTAATTTTACCAACTTCTCTACTTCACGAATTGGACCTGCGGCCCGTAATACTTTTGCTCTCTCATTGTAAAATACGATTTCCCCAATAATGATTTATATTGCTCTCCAAATACGTGGAAATTTCAACGTATTTGGAGAGCAATATAAATCATTTGGGGTAGGAGATCATACCAGCATTCTTTAAATATCTAGAGTCTAAGTTAAAAACAGTAGTGTAATTTCTAATTTGGTTATTTGGGCACCCAAAATTACAAGACTCAACTCACAAGAATAAAATGCATGATAGGTCAAGGTCACTTTCCACTTTAGCAAACAAGATGAAAGATGTGGTTTTGCAACCAAAGCTTGAAAAACCATAGTCAAAGCTCTAGAAAGTAGCAAATCCTTCATGAAATCTTGCCATCCAAAACTTTTCCTTAGGATTTTTAAAAAATAATAATAATAACTTTGCTTCATGGTTCAAGCCAATGAGTTTTCATGGGGCAAACTTAGGTCTTGTGGTTTAGAGGATGAAAATGTGATCCAGCATTTCGGTAGGACTTCATGAAAGTGTGGTTAGACTCTCTAAAATAGAGATAATTTTGTGTTTGCGATGCTGTAGGAGATACTTAGGGAACAAAACCCAACTCATTGTTAATAAGAGCATTTGCATATGAACTAACTCATTTTTTTTTTCTTTTTTCTTTTTTCTTTTTTTGTATTTTAGCATAAGAACCAACTTTTTCTATTTTACATACTCACTTTTTAAAACACACCACATCAAATTATCTATTTTGAGATGTTGTAGGAGATACTCAGGGAACAAAACCCAACTTATTGTTAATAAGAGCATTTGCATAAGAACTTACTCTTTTTTTTTTCTTTTTTTTTTTTGTATTTTAGCATAAGAACCAACTTTTTCTATTTTACATACTCAATTTCAAAACACACCACATCAAATTATCTATTTTACACTATATTTTATTAAAATATCAAATTTTCTTGATTTTTTTTAATTGTTTCTCTTTATTCGCATATAACAACCACCACCCACTCTCTTTCTTCGTCCTCGAAATACATAAAGAAAGAATAAATAACTAAAATGAAAAATTAATAGTGTTAGTATAAATTTACATAGTTTATCAAACTTGTAACATTACACAATTATATACGAACTGATGTGAGATATTTCTAAACAAAATTATATAAATTTTACACATTTTTCTATGGAAAATGTTTATAGGTAAGATACTCATTAAGAATGATTTATTGTGGGATCCACTTAATAAAAATTTGGTATTAATTGATGAGGTGATTGAAAATATTACTAAAGTAACATGTAAAACTTAAGAAGTTAACTTTATTAGCACTGTAAAGTTGGTAAAAAATTAAGCAAAATGATTTGACATGAAATTATTTCTTAATGGGCACGTTATGGGTGATAGTTAACACTACCTTTTTTCCTATTACTAGCTAGGGTGGCAAGTGCAAGGCATGTGCTACCTCTTAAGAAAAAAAAATTAAGATATAATTTCTATTTGAAGAAGTATGAAACTATATATAAAAAAAAAATGTACATCACACAGTCTTAGGGTAGCTATTTAACATATGAATATCTATTTTATTATAATAGTTTCTTAGTACTTATTTGCAAATTGCAATATCCACTTATTAAAAACTTCTAAGAATGATAACAAATATCATTATCATCTAACAATAAGCAACTAAGTTTTGCCAAGACATTATCACAATATTTAAATTTTCATAATGAAATATTTCATATGCTACAATTGAACCCTTTCATCAAATACCTTCAACCATACACAATGCAATTTTTTTTTTTTTTTGGTAGAAAGGGAATATCATTAAAAACTAAAGAGCAAGAATACAACGATCATAAGCCACCCCAGCAGAATCTAGACTAAGTAACAAAGAGACTTTCACCGAGGGGGTCTAAGAAAATAACAAAATCTTAGGAAAGCAAAGCTCCCCTTCTAGCAAGAGCATTGGCACACTTGTTTGCCTCACCATAACAATGTTGAATTTAGACCATAGGAATGGCCCCTAATTCGGTCTTACAATCACTCACTAAGGCATCAATACAATTTTGGCGGCCATCCTCTTTCTACAGGACGTCCACAATAAGCTTCGCGTCTAGCTCGATGATCACAGTAGGTATCTTAAGGGTGATGCACAACCTGAGTCCATCTCGAAGAGACCACAATTCCGCAGCAACGCTAGTGGTATGACCAACGTTCCTTGCGTAACCTTTGATCCATTCTTCCTTATCATTTCAGATTAGCCTACAAGCACTAGCCCAGCTTGGATTACCCAACGAAGAGCCATCCGAGTTGAGCTTATACCAACTTAAAGGAGGTTAGATCCATCTGACTTGGATGTTCCGACGATTGATAACCTGCTTCCCATTGATGCCAATTTAAGCGAACTCCAAAACTTTAGAAAGGACTTCAAGCTTTAAGTTTTTCTAGGCTCTCTCATTCTGAAACAAGACACCATTCCTATGCAACCATAGTGTCTAAACACCAAAAGAAAAAATAATGCCCCATCTGACGCCTGAAGAGGAATGAGTATTAGAATTGCAGCAATTCAACCGAAGCCAATCAATAAGGTGTAAACCAAAGAAAAGAGTGTCAAGCATTTGGGGAGACAGGGAGGTCTAGAGGGTCCTGGCAACACGACAGTCTCTAAGCACATGCACAATTGATTCAGGGTCTTCCTCATAGAGTTGGCACAACGGGGTAACGTGCATCCCTCTAGCTGCGAGGACAGAGCAGACCGGGATGCTTTTATGGTAACATTGCCACAAAAAACATTTGACTTTCGGGATCGTTGGCACCTTCCAAATCCAATCCCCATCAAAGTTACCATTGTACATACCTTCCACCTCCATAATAGCAATACAGCTGGAGTCAGAAACATAAAAGATAAGTCAATTTTTCCTCCATCTTTGAAATTACATTATTAAGTATATGTTAACTCAATTTCATTGTATCGCTGGATGCAAGTTACTTTAATATTATCTCACTATTTAATAAACATGGAGTCAGCAATGCTCCATTAATAAGCACATATATTAATAAATTGAATCCATCTCACTACCAGACATGTATTATTTGGACATAAAACATTGCTAGACATAAGTTACTATATTGGACATGAACTATGCCACAATTGGATATGGTTTATTGGACTCATCCCATTACTAGACATATGACACCTAATTAATTACTTTCTAATATTGGACATCACCTAATAAACATAATAATGATGTTCAACTAATCATTTAATCAAAGTTATTCAATTTAATATTATTGTAGGCTTAAAAATGCACCGGAAGCCATTTGTCTATGTGGCCCAATGTCGAGTTCCAAATTGGACTCTCCAAAATAAATCCAGGTCTAGGAAAGTCACACATTCAGCGAAAGACACGTGGCTATGCGCAAAAACCGCCCCCGACTGTATGTTATATATAAATGGCGAAAATGCACTTTTGGTCCCCACATTTTGGGCCTATTTACAATTTGGTCCCTAAATTGATTTAGGTCCTAGGTCAATCCCTGATTTTCAAAAATTATTTTTAAAATAGTTCCTACTGTCAACCTAGTGACAGAAAATGCTGAGGTGGCAAACAGAATACACTGCTTGCTGACGTGGCTAATAAAATAATAATAAAAAATATATATTTAACATTTTTTAAATGCCAAGTCAGCATTTAAATTAATAAAAAAAAAAAAAAGCCAGCCCTAAGAAAATTTAAAAAAAAATGATTCTAAAAAAAAAATTAAAAAAAATGTAAATTAAAATTTTAAAAAAAAAAACCTTAAATCTAATTTAAACTAAAATCATTTCTTAAAAAATAAAAATTCATAATTGTTTTTGTGGGGCCCAATAATTTGTGGGCCAGGCCCACTTGCTCGTGGGGAGTCCAAAGGCCCAAACCGAAAAAGGTAATGGCCCGGAGATGCAGCCGAGCACAGTTTCGTCCTCGGCAGACCCAAAGCTCCCTTGAGGGTAGGGGTAAAAAAGAGATAAGGGAATAAAGGTGGAAGGAGATCTAAAATATCTTGGGAGAGTTATCCCTACGTGACCCTTCCCAGATAAGGCTCTGCACCTAACAGAGCCGTATTCTTCAGCTTTATCAACCATCCCCCACAATTCTGAGATTAGACTGATGGGACAAATATCAGTCTTGTAAAGGTTGACCCTACACGTGGACGAAGGACAGCGGACGTAAGCTAGTATAAAAGAAAAAGTAAGTGAACCTAGAGAGGGGACTCCCATCTGACCTCCAGAAAAAAGGACTACCAGGGTGAAAACACCTCAACAACACCTGAAAATACAGAAAAAACTCATCGTTGGGTAACCGGGGTAAGACCTTAATGGTCCTCGGATCAAGTCCGAGGAGTCCAACTCCATAGGATGCGACGCCGTAGGGCTTAAATGTTCAAGCCCAACTCCTTTTTCAACATGAATTCCTCCAAAAATCAAGACTGGAATATCGCCCCGTACCCAACGGCTAGCTTTTCGAGCCCACTCTCTACAAATCATATTGTGAGGGATCTTTCATGCGCGAGCCCAACATCCTTATTGGGCCGCCAAAGAATTGTGTCCTTACAGTTTTAATTCTTTTTGTTTTTGGTTTTGGTTAACCTCATCAGCTTAAAAAAAATCTTCACACTCTTTACCACTAATCTCAAACTCCCTCTCTCTCTCTCTCTCTCTCTCTCTATTCACCCTACACTTGGTCTCCCTAAATCAGAAATCACCGATTCAACCTTCTTCTCCCTCTCTATTTCTCTATTCTTTTTTCCTCATCTCGATCTCCCTCTCTTCGAATCGGTGATTTCTGGTTGAGTAATGGCATTTCGGTGGTCGTGGCTCACCGTGGGTGGGTTCAGATCGGCACAAGTGGGATTCAGATCGCCGTGGGCTGGGGTGGGGCCATTGGTGCTCGTGGGTGGCCGTGGTTTTTCTCGCCATCATCTTGGTCTCCCTTTCTCCGAATCGGTGATTTCTGGTTAAGTGGTGGCGTTTCGGTGGACGTGGGTGGGTTCAGATCGGCACAAGTGGGATTCAGATCGTCGTGGGCTGGCATGGGGCCGTTGGTGCTCGTGGGTGGCCGTGGTTTTGCTCGCCATGGGCCGCTGCGAGTGATGGGTTTGGTGGTTATGGCAGAAAATGGATCTGTTTTGCTTTCATTATTTGGTTTTGTTTTTTTTTTGGGGTGCTGATTTGTGGTTGTTGTGGTTGGTGGTGTGGGTGATTATGGTGGTTGTTTTGGTTGTGGGTGGTGGTTTCAGTTTGTGGGTATGGATTTTTTGTGCTGAGATTGATTTTGAGTGGGTTAGTTAATTGGGATTGTCTTGATTTGGAGAAAAACATGAAGAATGAAGTTCATGTACTGGGTTGGAGGTTTCTGGGTTTGATGATTTTTCTGGGTTGGAGGTTTGATGATTTTTCTAGGTTGGTTTTCTCATGTGGGTTTGCGTTTGATGATTTTTTCATGTTTTGGAGGTTTCAATGGAGGATAGGGATTTTGTATGAAATTTTGCATTGTTTTGGGTTTGATGTTCTGGGTTTGATTGTTCTTGAGTTCGGGAAGAACATGAAGAGAATAAGTTCTTGTGATCTTACCTCCTAACCTAAAAAATAATGAAAGCAATAATAATAATAATATTAGATTTAAAAGTTTTTTTTATATTAGTTTGAATTAAATTGAAATTGAAAGATATAAATTATTTTTATTTTTTTAATTAAACTGACATGGCTTTTTTAATTCAGAAAATGCTGACATGGCATTTAAATACATTTTTTTATTATTATTTTATTAGCCACATCAGCAAACAATGTATTCCGTTTGCCACCTCAGCATTTTCTGTCACTGAGTTGACGGTAAGGACTATTTTAAAAACGATTTTTGAAAATCAGGGACTGACCTAGGACCTAAATCAATTTAGGGACCAAATTGTAAATAGGCCCAAAATGTAGGGATTAAAAGTGCATTTTCGCCTATATAAATTTGTTGAATTTAGTTTGATTTGAAGTATAATTTAGGGATTCTATAAATTTTGAAGTTTTAAGTCTTGAGGTTTTTGATATTTGCATTTCAATAGGTTGATCTTAATTCTTTACCTTAAATGCTTTTTATTTAGGTTCATGTGATTTTTTGTTTTATTATTAAAAGCTATATTTTTGGTTGATTAATTATTGTTTGGATTAATTTCAATTAAATTTTTTTTTTTTTTCAGAATGCCTATTGTGGGGCCCAATAATTTGTGGGCCAGGCCCACTTGCTCGTGGGGAGTCCAAAGGCCCAAACCGAAAAAGGTAATGGCCCGGAGATGCAGCCGAGCACAGTTTCGTCCTCGGCAGACCCAAAGCTCCCTTGAGGGTAGGGGTAAAAAAGAGATAAGGGAATAAAGGTGGAAGGAGATCTAAAATATCTTGGGAGAGTTATCCCTACGTGACCCTTCCCAGATAAGGCTCTGCACCTAACAGAGCCGTATTTTTCAGCTTTATCAACCATCCCCCACAATTCTGGGATTAGACTGATGGGACAAATATCAGTCTTGTAAAAGTTGACCCTACACGTGGACGAAGGACAGCGGACGTAAGCTAGTATAAAAGAAAAAGTAAGTGAACCTAGAGAGGGGACTCCCATCTGACCTCCAGAAAACACCTCAACAACACCTGAAAACACAGAAAAAATCCATCGTTGGGTAACCAGGGTAAGACCTTAATGGTCCTCGGATCAAGTCCGAGGAGTCCAACTCCATAGGATGCGACGCCGTAAGGCTTAAATGTTCAAACCCAACTCCTTTTTCAACATGAATTCCTCCAAAATCAAGACTGGAATATCGCCCCGTGCCCAACGGCTAGCTTTTCGAGCCCACTCTCTACAAATCATATTGTGAGGGATCTTTCATGCGCGAGCCCAACATCCTTATTGGGCCGCCAAAGAATTGTGTCCTTACACCTATTTACACATTGTTGGATTTTTTTTTAGAGTCAATAGTTTTTCCGTACATCACACGGGTTAGCGACTAGTTGTTATTATTATTATTATTATTATTATTATACTTTTTTGCTCCTTATAACATCTTCCTTCGTTGAGGTATTGCGAAATAATAACACCACCTCTATATATCTTTATAAAACGACAATCCCTCTTAAGAAATTTTATTTTATTTTATTTTATTTATTTATTTTAATAATTTGATAGTTTGATGATTTGAATTGTAAATATTTTCAATTAGGAATATCAAAATATGCCAGTAAACCTATTAGACTTTTGACTTTCTTAAGAAATTTCAAAGATTTAGATAGTTAGCAACAACGTGATTTGGGTGTCCCAAATTGTCTGGGGAAGGAAAATGGAAAGACCATGCATATAATATACAAAAAATGGTAAGACACGATTCAAAACCGTGAGAGGCAAGACACAAACAATATAAGGATATGAGTTGTTACAAGCAATATCAATATATAATTCATATGATTAACTTACCCTTATGTTTCAACCAAAAAAAAAAAAAAAAAAAAACTTGCACTTGTGATAATATCTGAAAACTTTGTTTTTGTTTTTTTTAATCTTTTAAATTTACTCCAAAAAAATATGTTGACCACATACTTGCTGTGGGGCCCAAATAATTTATGGGCCAGGCCCATTTACTCGTGGGGAATCTAAAGGCCCAAGCCGAGGAGGGCTATGACCCAAACTCGATAATATAAAGCACAAGATGGCCTTGGGATACAGCCGAGAACAGTTCAGTCCTCGGCAGACCCAAAGTCCCACCGGAAAGAGGGGTAGAAGTAGTATAGGACTAAGCTTGAAGGAAAAATCTAAAAATATCCAGGGAAAGCTGCCTTTACTGCCATTTAATACTCTGCACCTGACAGAGCCGTATTCCCCGGCTTTTACAACCACCCCCAACGACTTTGGGTATGGGCTGATGGGATAAGTATCAGTCTTGGAAAGGTTAACCCTATACGTGGACGAAGGACAGTGAACGCAGGCTAGTATAAAAGGAAAAATAAGTAATCTAAAGAGGGAGCTGGGAAAAATGGCCAAAAACCAGAGCCTCCCAGCCCACCTCCAAGAGAAAGACTCCAGGGGTGAAGAAAACTGAACCATGTATGAACACCACGAAAGACCCACCGTCTGGTGACCAAGGCCTAGCCTTTCAAACCCACGCTCTACAAATGATATTGTTTGGGCCTTTTTACGTGCGAACCCAACACTGTTACGGTCCGCCACGAATCGTGTCCTTACAATTGGCGCCGTCTGTGGGAAGGCTTGTGTGTTGGCATAAGCGGTAGGTCGAGAGAGTTCCTTTGTCATTTCTAGCAACTGGTTATAGAGCTTTAGTGTAAAGTTCCGCTAGGGGCTATGCTTCTTGACTAGGGACAGAACCAAGGCATTGCATGGTCCTCGGACTCAAGCCTATGGGGAAACCAACTACTTGGATGAGAAAACTGGGTTTTGGACAGAACCAAGGCATTGCATGGTCCTCGGACTCAAGCCTATGGGGAAACCAACTACTTGGATGAGAAAACTGGGTTTTGGACAGAACCAAGGCATTGCATGGTCCTCGGACTCAAGCCTATGGGGAAACCAACTACTTGGATGAGAAAACTGGGTTTTGGACAGAACCAAGGCATTGCATGGTCCTCGGACTCAAGCCTATGGGGAAACCAACTACTTGGATGAGAAAACTAGGTTTTGGACAGAACCAAGGCATTGCATGGTCCTCGGACTTAAGCCTATGGGGAAACCAACTACTTGGATGAGAAAACTAGGTTTTGGACAGAACCAAGGCATTGCATGATCCTCGGACTCAAGCCTATGGGGAAACCAACTACTTGGATGAGAAAACCTAGTTTTGGGGGGCTGTTCATTTTACGGGTGATATGTCCTCGGATGGTTACTTCCTACACCGCATCGAGCATTGAGCTATCATCTCGGCTAGTTTTGGGGTAAGTATCGTTTTTCACAGGTCGGCATTGTTGTGCCAAACAACTCTATTAAGGTTATGGTGATATCTTTTTCTTAGCAAGCATCTTGGCCCTAAGTGTCATTGATTCAAATGCTATATTACTATGCCGAATAGCACTTGTAAATACATAAATAGCGCCTTTCTCTTGAACAAGGGATTATGGCCCCAAGTATCGTACTCTAAGGTCGGCGGTATTGTGCCAGGCCGACTCAGTAGACTTATCATAATGCCCTTTCTTTTCCTGCCTAATGGGAGTTTCAACCCTAGGTATCATTTGTGTGATTCAGTATTATTAAGCCGGATTGTCTTTATAAGCACAGAGCAAGATCTTTTATTAACTGGGACTTTGGTCCTAGACGTCGGTCACGGTTTAAAAATAAAAAGAATTCACAAGATTGTATGTCTATGCATTGCGTTATCATTTCGAAAATATAGAGATCGAACATGTAAAGTAAAGTGATAACAATGTTTATTAATATAAGGATGTATTACAACGTACAAAGAGGGGCTTAAACAAGCCTATACAAAAGGTAGATTGCCAAAACAACAAAAAAGAAAGAAAGAAGAAGAAGCAATACATCAAGTAAACAGTCAGATCTCTTTTTTAAACTTGTCTCCGAAGTCCTTCCAAACTCTGCCTCAGTAGCGCCCATATTGAGAGAAGGACCTTCTTCGGAAGAAGATGGAGGAGATGAATGAAGAAGATGGAGGAGATGAATGAAAAGAAGGAGGAGAAGAAGAGGGAAGAGATGAAAAGAAAGAAAAAGGAGCAAAAGAGGGAGAAGGAAAAGCACCAGGATGGATCTGGTGGTGGAAAGAAGAAGAAAGAGAGGCAGAATGAAGCGCCAGTGAACGAAGAGAGGAAGAAGCAAGGGCACTTAGTCCCTGCCTCATTCCTGACTCCTAACACACTGATGCCATGTTAGGTATGCTCATGAGAGAACGGTTGGTACTGATGATGGGTGTCCTCGACTCAGTCACGCCGAAAGTTTGACATGACGAGTCCCTGCTTCGGATTTTGGCTGAAAGGAAGGTGAGACAGATTTTGAGTCTTCGCCATCCCTGCCCTGATCGAGCCATTACGAGCTTTATTGGAACGTGGTGTTCACCGGGGGGGGGGGTATGGTTCCTTCATTACTCGTTGTTATGGTGAACGTATTATGATTTGGTGTATAACTAGTGGGTAAAGTAAACGCTAAGGGAGGCTAAGAATTTCAGATCTCAGAAGGATAAGATGGGTCTCTGTACGAGAGCGATAGCCTCCTACTTGTCTTCTTATAGGAAGGGCAAAATGGAAGGTATTAAATTCGTCCAGGTTTCCAAAAGAATCTGTAAACAAGGATGTATCCGTTCCACTTCCCCACCTCATCAAACAAACCGTCGAAATTAAATAAGTCTCGTAAATAGAAGTCATTAAAAGCGCGTTTTGGATAACCAAACGGCGAGAACGCATTAGGAGTAAAATCAAAAGAATGTCTCGTAGACCGGTGCATTTCCTGGACAGATGGAGAACCGCCAACATTAGTAAAAGGCCGGATTGAATGAGCCATAATAAAGGCTCGGTGTTACCAAAACCCCCCTTTCCAACCAAGAGGTTGGACAGCAAGGTTTTGAGGGGCTATTGTGGGGCCCAAATAATTTATGGGCCAGGCCCATTTACCCGTGGGGAATCCAAAGGCCCAAGCCGAGGAGGGCTATGGCCCAAACTCGATAATATAAAGCACAAGATGGCCTTGGGATACAGCCGAGGATAGTTCAATCCTCGGCAGACCCAAAGTCCCACCGGAAAGAGGGGTAGAAGCGGTATAGGACTAAACTTGAAGGAAAAATCTAAAAATATCCAGGGAAAGCTGCCTTTACTGCCATTTAATACTTTGCACCTGACAGAGCCGTATTCCCCGGCTTTTACAACCACCCCCAACGACTTTGGGTATGGGCTGATGGGACAAGTATCAGTCTTGGAAAGGTTAACCCTATACGTGGACGAAGGACAGTGGACGTAGGCTAGTATAAAAGGAAAAATAAGTAATCTAAAGAGGGGGCTGGGAAAAATGGCCAAAAACCAGAGCCTCCCAGCCCACCTCCAGGAGAAAGACTCCAGGGGTGAAGAAAACTGAACCATGTATGAACACCACGAAAGACCCACCGTCTGGTGACCAAGGCCTAGCCTTTCAAACCCACGCTCTACAAATGATATTGTTTGGGCCTTTTTACGTGCGAACCCAACACTGTTACGGTCCGCCACGAATCATGTCCATACACTTGCATATAGTCAACATATTTTTTTTGTTTATTGAATTTCCATATACTAACACAAGTTTGTAAAAATATTTCTAAGCATTTTCCTTATATTTCTTTGGTTTATGCAGTTGGTAATAATTATTCCTTAGTAGGGGTAATAATTTTTAAAATTAATATATTTTCAAATATACAAACTTTCCATATGCACATAATAGTTATAAAATTATATATATAACCCAATGTATATGTATGTTTAGTCTTTCAATTACGACATCAGTAATAAAGATTATTATTCAAGTTGCAATTCTCATTCAATGTACCAAACATACACTTAATTTTCTCTCATTGGTGAAAGGAGATCCTCAAAACAAGAAAAATGAATTCAAGTATGAACACTTCCCCCATATCTAATGAGAGAGAGAGAGAGAGAGAGAGAGAGAGAGAGAAGAAAAAGAAAAAAAAAAAAAAGAAAGGCAAATGGAATATCATGTATGAACCCATATCCAATGAAAATGAAGAAAAGTAAAATGAATTTCAAGTACGACCAATGGAAATTCACGAGCGAGGAAATGTAGTCAAATCTTAATCTCAAATATTTATAACCCTTCTGTTATGCACTAAACTTTTTATTACTGAATAACTTTGTTAAAGGGGATTTCCACATCAAAGTCTCACATTACGTAGTAAGTATTAAAAGCGTTCCATGTGTCTATATGAACCAAAACACGGGAAACTCTTGGACTAGCTTATTGATTTCCATTATTTCCATCTTATATTTTATTTTCTTCATTGGATTGAATGATACAGATCAACTTTTGTTGCAGATTTGACAACCTGTGTTATCAGGCGGGGAAGGTTTTGCCCCGGGATTCCCAATAATTTTCATTTGGACAATATTTCCTCGCAGGATACTGTTTTTCTCTGCAAACATGACAAAGATATTGCATGAATATAAAACGTTTACAAAGATATTGCATGCAACCATGGGAAAACAAGGGACTTACTCGCTCGTGGGACGACATTGTTGGGTTCGGCAACCACCATCGTGTACGTAGATGAGAGAAACAAAAAGATAATAAGCATCCGAATGATGAAAACCCTGATGGAAGTCTTGGCATCCATTTTGGCTATGGAGAGGAACAAATGAAGATTTGTGGGTTTGCAAGGCCTTAAACTTGAGAATAATTTTTTATGTTCAACGGGCTGAAACTCGACTAATATATATAGAAAAATCTACACTAATCCAAAAAGAGTAAGTATTTGTGAAATTACAATAACTTTTGTTAAGAACTTACAATAAAGAGTAGGTGTAAGTTCTTAACAAAAGTTATTGTAATTTCTTTTTTTTTTTTTTTGGTCAACAAAGAAATATCATTGAACTTAGGAATTTATAAGTCTATTACAACGAACGCAAGCTTTATCAGCCGCTAGAAAACTATCCACCACAGGCGGCGGGTACAAAAAAATAGCAAAAGAGTCTAAGCTATTAGCACCAAGCTTGGCCAACGCATCAGCACATTGGTTGGCTTCCCTATAGATGTGAATTATCTGCTTGTTGGGAATCTCTCTCACCAGGTTCCTGCAATCAGTAAGCAATGGCTCCATTAACAAATTGGCGGTATTGTTATTCATAAGTACAACAATACTTAAAGCATCTAACTCAATGATGAGGTTACTTAACCCCATCTCCTTAGCTATTAGGAGACCATCCCTTAAAGCCCACAGCTTTGCCATGCAGCTGTTGGTACACCCAAGAGGCCTTGCATAACCTTTCAACCAATTCCCATCATGGTCCCTAATAATGCCACCACCACCTGCACGTCTAGAGGAACCAATAGCAGCCCCATCTGAGTTAAGCTTAGCCCATCCCATTGGAGGTTTCTCCCACCCTACTGTAATGAGAGTTTTAGCTTTAGGCATCTTAACATTCAGCCCAACAGAAAAATATTCAGCACCATCTTTAATACTTTTCCTGAAGCATGACCGGTCCACCTTACCTGTCCTAAAGATAACATTATTCCTATGAAGCCATAAGTTCCACACACCCATGGGAAACAATATCTTCCACGGAATGCCCATCCACCTGGACTTGATATCAGATTTGCAGCTGGCTTCGAGCCACTCACTAACCGGCAAGTCAAAAGTTTCCCTCAAACTAAGCAGGAAATGAAGTTGCTGCCAAAAAAACTAAGCATACTCACAGCCCCTTAATAAATGATCAATTGTTTCAAAGTTTTTATTACATAAACAACAAATGGGATCAAGACTTAAACCCCTTGAACCCAAAACATCCCCGGTAGGTACACTGTTATGCAGACACAGCCAAAGGAAAAATTGAACCTTAGGCAAAGTTTCTACCTTCCACACCCAAGCTACCGAAACCGAATCAAGGTTCAAAGGGTTTAAACCCCTAGCCAAAAGATAGGCAGATTTCAAAGAGAAAAAACCATTCTTGGAGAAAGCCCATTGAAGCGTATCCTCTGCCTCCTGATTGCAAGACAACGGTGTAGCTTTAATGGCATTGAGAATATGGTCAGGCAGAACAAAGGATAGGCAATGGCCTTGCCATTCATAGTTATGATCAAAACATTGCTTCACAGTAATCAAATCTTCATTGCGGTTCAAAGGACCTTCAATAAGAGATCTCAACACACCCATTGGAAGCCAAAAATCAGCCCAAACCTTCACTGACTCTCCATTTTTTACCGACCATTTAAGCCCTTTAACATAAACCAGGCCTCCCTTCTTACACGCTACCCAACAGCTAGAACAGGGGAGTTTTTTCCCCTCTTCAGTCATTCTCCTAGGGGAAAGGTACTTGGCTATGATCATTTTTGCCCAAGGAGCTTCCTTTTCACCCGCTAGTCTCCAACAAAGCTTAGCTAACAACGCATTGTTTCTGTCCTTCATCTTATGTAGCCCCAATCCACCAAGTTCTTTGGGAAGTGTCACCTTATCCCATCCAACTAAATGCAGTCTCCTTTTTTCTTCCGTTGAACCCCATAGAAAATCCCTTATTAATTTATCCACTTGATCACAAACCTTAGCAGGGAGAGATTGGCACTGCATATAGTATTCTGCCACAGGGGCTGCAGCAACTTTAACAAGCACCAATCTACCAGCCTTCAACAATAATTTTGATCTCCAACCAGCCAACTTACTTTGAATTCTATTAATCACAAAGTTGTAAGCATTCCCCACTCTACCTTGGTGAATGATGGGAAAACCAAGGTACTTACCTAAGTTGCTGGTTTCGGTAATCCCCAATCTTCTACAAATGCCTCTTCTCCTCCCACCAGTAACATTAGGGGAAAACAGAATCTTCGATTTATCAAGCTTAATTTTCTGCCCAACAAGGTTGCAGAAATTATCCAAAACTTCGATAATAGCTTCACAGTTTTTCCTGTCTGCCTTAGCAAAGAGCATCAAGTCGTCTGCAAAAAACACATGGGAAAAGCTTGGCTCACTTCTAGATGCCCTAACCTTGTCCCATCTCCTAACTTCACACATACTAGTGATATGGGCTCCAAGGAATTCCATGCACAGAAGAAATAAATAGGGAGAAATAGGATCTCCCTGTCTTATTCCTCTTGAGGGTTGGAAAGAATCCAGCTTGCTTCCATTGAACAATAGGGCTGTGTTAGTGGTAGCCACGCAGCTCATGATCAACTTAACCATACTCTCCGAAAACCCAAAGTGCTCAAGCACCATTTTGATAAAAGACCACTCTAAGCGGTCGTAAGCCTTTTGAAGGTCAACTTTTATAACCATAACCCCTGTTCTCCCCTTCCTCTTCTTAAGGGAGTAAATAAGCTCTTAGGCGATTATGACATTATCCATACCCCTTCTCCCTTCAATGAAAGCTGTCTGCATAGGGGAAATTAGAGAAGGCAGCAAGTGACGAAGCCTCAAAACAATGATTTTTTGAGATAATCTTGTAAATCGTGTTGCATAAACTTATGGGCCTATAATGGCTGACAGTTTCAGGGTCGGGTTGTTTAGGGATAAGGGCAATAAGGGTTTGATTAAGGTACTCCGGAACCTTTGGTCTAAGAAACACCTCCTTGATCTCCCTTTTAACTGAATCACCCACCACAAGCCAAAATCTTTGAAAAAAGCCAGCATGTAGACCATCAACACCAGGAGCTTTGTAAGGCTTCATAGATTTGAGGGCATTCCAAATTTCCCCATCAGATGGAATATTGATCATGCTACCAGCTTCCTCAGGACTAAGCTTAGCACACCAATCCGAACTCCATTGAGGGGTAGTAGGGCAAAAGACTTGCTCTGTCTTATACAGCTTCTTGAAGCTTGAGTTAAAAATCTCCTTCACTTCCTCAACATTGTGACACCATTCACCCTCATTATTTTGAACACAAGTGATTCTATTCTTGCTTCTCCTTTTGAGGGCAGAGATATGAAAGAACAACGTGTTTCTCTCCCTTGCAATAATCCAATTAGTTCTGGATATCATAGCCCACAGCTCTTCTTCAATTTGGAGAACTAAAATATACTCCTCAGACAATTGCTTTTGGAGACTGATCAAAAAACTGTTTGGGCATACAACTAACGCTCTCTCAGCACCCAACATCCTAGCCATAATCTTCTTCTTTCTTAAGAAAACATTTCCAAAGACCTCTCTATTCCATCTTTGGGCCTTGGTCTTGAAGTCGGAAATAGCCTCACCTAGATTACCCTCCCTACCAGCCCAAGCATCTCTCACCACCACCGAAAAATCACTATGGCTCAGCCAAATAGTCTGGAATCTAAATGGCCTATCAACATTAGAACCCAAGAAAGGATACAAGTTCAATAACAGGGGGCAATGGTCAGAGTTGATTCTAGCTAAATGGGTTACATTGGCTTCCGGATACAATTCTTTCCACCCCGGATTAATCCAGCATCTGTCAAGTCTACATTGGATTAAATTTCCTAGCTCCCTCTTATTAGTCCAAGTATATTTTGGACCTGTAAACCCAAGATCCATCATACTACAATCATTCATACACTCTTTAATAGCTCTAACCCTTCTTTGGCAGATAGGATTCCCCCCATACTTTTCATCAGCAGAAAGAACTTCATTAAAATCGCCCATGAGGGCCCAAGGCAAATCATGCATATTGGCTAGCATCCTAAGGTTATTCCACAACATGCATCGTTCCTCAAATCTAGGACTTGCATAAATGGCACTAATTAACCAGGTAAAAGACTGAGATCTTACCCGAATCATCGCATGGATCTCCTACTCCGTAGCTGCCAGGACATCAACATGAACTAAATCTGATCTCCAGAGCATCCAGATTCCTCCTGCAAACCCAATATTATCAGCCACCGCATACCCATCAAACGGGAGAGCTTCAATAATCTCATCAGCTCTTGCACCACTCAATCTAGTCTCCGTAATCACCATGAGAATCGGAGAATGCCAATCGACCAAGTCCATAACCGTCTTTCTGAATTGGGGTTTCATAGCACCCCTGCAGTTCCAAATCAATATATTCATAATTTTATACGAGGTAGAGAAAGCGTCGAAACCAGACAGAGAAGAAGAATCTTCAGTGTCTCTCAACCTCCATGCCTCCAACAACTCCTTCCTCGACTCCTATTTCCCCCGGAATAGAGTCACCGAATGCTTCATTATCCCCAATTCTTCCTGAGATGCCTTGATTAGGATCGTTCCATTCATCTCTGGCTCGGCAAACTGAATCATCTTCACTCCGTGCAGATTGCCCATCAACAAGCATTCCACTGGCTTGGATTGCAGGACCTTCCTTACTATGATCCTTGGTTCCATCAACTTCGCTTCCGCCTTTGATAAGAATTTTTCCGAGTTCCGCATTACGGATTTTGTGGCTAATGGTCTTGAGCTTGTCTCCAGAGGTACTGGAACCGGCGGACAGTCCGTCAAGAACCTCCACCACGGGTTCGGAGTCAGGATCCAAGCGTCGTCTTTCATCGGCAAATATTCCAGTTGCTTGCTTCTCTCCGTTAGCGGGAACAGATTTTTCCACGCCACCATTAGATCGGTCTCGAACCAGCCCCACACATCCGTTGGATCTTGTTTTATCCAAAGTATTGTTTCTTCGCTCACCGGAATGACTTTTCCTTTGTAAAAAATCGCCCACTTTTCTCTGCCTTCCATCGTTGCTGCTTGAATGCTCAATAACAGAGCTATCTTTCTCTGTTGAGTTGTGTGTCTCCTTTGGTAGTATTTTTGAACTTAGAGAGCTAGAAAGGCCGAGTGGGCCTTGTTGTGTTTCAGCCCCAAAGACAAAAAACCCATCCTTAAAGCTCGGGCCCACCTCATTAGTTTGCAATCCAACTAAACTAGTTATTTTCTGGTTCAAATTGACGCGCACGCCCTTGTCCTTCTCACTCTTCCCAAATTTTGATTTACTGAGACTTGACATAGCCATCACATTGGTCTCCCTCTGTGACACAACACTTTGCGTGTGCAGGGCTTTCCTTTTTCCACTCTTACTATTCTGCCCTGCCACAATAGGCTTAGCTGTGGAAGCTAATGACATCTGTGTCAGAGGTTCCTCTACCGTTTGCTTCTTCTCCGGAGAGCGCTGCATAGGCTTTGTTTTGCTGTGAACTTTTTTCCTGCTAACAACCATCAATTCCCCATAGTCTTCCTGGGATTTCTCCTTATCCTTCATCCCATCTTCCCTTTGAGTTCTTTGCACCTCCGTTTGCCCCTCATTTTGCTCCGAACTCTGCTCCTTATGTTGCTCTCTAACTATAAATGGGCAAGCTTCAACTTTATGCCCGATCCTACCACACGAAAAACAAAGGGCATTTATACCTTCATACAGCACACATTGTTCAATCTTACCAAGATAAATTTTCCTTACCAATGGCTTATCCAAGTTAACTTGAATACATAGCCTAGCAAACCTTCCCCTTTCCTTATTAGCTATATGATAATCAATCCTAAGAACTGGGCCAATGGCTCTCCCAATTTTCTTAAGAGCATTAGGCTCATAAAATTCCATGGGTAACTCTGGTAATCTTATCCAAACAGCAACTGAAGAGAGTGTTGCTGTGGAAGCTTTGAACCCTGGCTCCCATTGTCTTATGGCAAGAAAATGCTGGCCAATGAACCAAGGACCACCTGTGAGTATAGAATCCACATCCTCCACTAATTCAAATTTTACAAGATAATAATCATAGCCCAAGTCTATGCAATCCATGCCACCACTTGGGTTCCACATTTTTCGCACCCTCTCAACAAGGAAGGAGAAAGCCATTCTCCTCCCAAAAGTTTTGATGATAAGAGCTTTTTGCCATGGAGCTCTCATACGAACTTTTTCTTCCTTGGAAAAACCTATTCTAATGTTGCCATCCTGCTCGTATTCTTCTTCATTATCAGATTCCAAGTCCTCTTGCATTGAACAATCAAATCCAAATGCTTCTGCAAAGGCACCGGGAATTGCCCCCACCAATTTATCCTTATAGCTCTCCACTTTGTTTCCTCTTCCAGTCTCATTCGTTTCAAAGGCACGATGGCTATCTTTGAATTTCTTGGTACTGCGAGCAAGGGTATCTTCTTCCTCATCCGAACGCTTCAGCCTTTCTCTCTCCATGACTTTTTCGGGATCTAATTTTTAGTTATTGTAATTTCACAAACACGTACTCTTTATTGTAAGTTCTTAACAAAAGTTATTGTAATTTACAATAACTTTTGTTAAAAACTTCCCACCAAAAAGAATTACACTTACAATTTACAAACACTTACTCTTTATTTTTAAAGTAAAAAATACTTGTAATAAAGATGTACAAAATTTAAGTCAAGATGTGAAAAAAATATTTTTAAAAATAAATTAAAGTATTAAGTTAAAAAAAAAAAATTATATATATAGTTTTTTCTTTTGAAGTCAGGGGTTACCTGGAATATGCTTTAGCGCTGCCCCCGCTTTGGTGGGAAGTTCTTAACAAAAGTTATTGTAAGAGCACTCTCATCAGATGTGCTAAATGTGTTAAATGCTATAATATTTGGCATTTGGCACATCAAACTCCAAAATATGAGCTTCATCAGGTGTTCTATATGTGTCATTTTTTTAGAACATGCTACAGTACGCTCTCAAATTTGAGAGCATACTGTTTACCTTTACCATAATTTATATTACTTTTTTATTCTCGCAGGGCCCACTGCCTCTGTCTCCTCATCTCCTCTTTCTTCCCTTTGTCTCCTCATTCCTTCACCGAAATGTATCTGCTCTCTCTCTCTCACTTCATTTCTTTGCTCTGTCTCTCTCTCTCTACTCCACGTCATTGCCTCCCTCTCCGACGAAACCCAGGCCGGAGCATCAAGCCACGCCATGCCACGCCACACGAACCCGATCTACACTCTCAGATCGCCGTCCACCAACACAGCCACACAAACCCGACCCACCACATCCACAACAACCCATGACTTGATCACCACGCCACGCCACGCCGCCGAGCTTGTCGTGCCATCCACCACGTCATCGGAACCTCCCACTATCGGATTTCTCTTAATCGGCCTACAATGGTGGGTTTTGCTTTTGGGTTTGTTTGATTTGGGATGTGGGTTTGTTTGATTTGGTTGTGTTTTTTGCCGTGCCGATCTCTTTGGTTGTGTTTTTTTTATTTTTTTTTATTTTTTTAATTGAGGTGGCGTTGGTGGATGTGGATTTGTGCCGGTTGTGGTTGTCGGTGTTGTTGCGGCAGTGGTGGTTGTGCCGTTGTTGTTGACGATGAGGATGAGGATGATAGGGATTAATTAATATATTATTTTAATGTGTAGTAAATATTATTTTAATGTATAGAATTGAAGTATAGAACATCTGATAAATGACATGCTATAAAATGATGTGTTAAAATGATAAAGTAGATTTTTGATGTGTTAAAATGACATTTTTTATAAGAGAGCTGATGAAAATGCTCTAATTTCTTTATAAAAATTTGCATACCACAATCACTTAGACCGTTATCAAACCTTTCAAATGTTAAAAATGTTATTTTTTAGCCTCTGAAACTCAAAAGAAAAGCCCCATCAAAACTAGTATATGCTATAACATTTACAATCTTGCTACAGTGTACTTTTTTTTTAGATCGCACTGTAGCAATATTGTATAATATTTTATTCTCTCTCCAGCTCACTGTCTCTCACACAAATCCTCTTCTCTCTCTTTCTCTCTCTCTTCTCGCACATGCTGCCTCCTCTCCCTGGTCACCCACGCTACCAGTCCTCTCGCCCCAGACCGTCTTGCCCCTGCCTTGAGCCACCGAACCAAGCCTCCATGGTTCCGGTTTGTGGGTTTTTTTTCGGTGTTGATGCTTTGCCAACTAAAGGCAAATCTGATGAAGCATAAAATTCTTATCTAATTCATCTTGGCCTCTTTGTTTGAAGGAGCATGAATCGGTGATGCATGCTCTGTGGGAATATGATTTTGTCAAACCTGTTGGAACCAGAATTTTGGGTTTGTTGCGTTTGTGGGTTTTTTTTCGGTGTGGGTTTGTTGTGGCTGGTGGCAGTGGGTGTGGGTTTGAGTTTGTGATTTGATTTGATTTGATTTTGGGTTTGTGATTTGGTTTTGGGTTTGTTTTTGTTTGTGATTTTGGTGGTCAGTGGTCAAGGTTGTGAGTGGTGGTGACTGTGGCAGTGGGTATGAGCGGTGGTGGCTGGTGGCAGTGGGTGTGGGTAGCAGTAGCGGGTTGGGATTATAGTGGGTTGGGTGTTTTTGTTTGGGAGAAGAGAGGAAGAGTTGAGATTGAAAATTAAAAAGAATTAAATAAATAATATTTTATTGAAGTGGTAAAAATAATAAAATTTTTGATATTCGATTAATTGTAAAATAGGATGTTAAAATTGATAAAGTAATTTTTTAAAATATTATATATTATATTTTTTTAAATGTTCGAGGAGAATGCTTTTAGCTAGCTGTCTCATCTCTCCCTCTCTATCTCTCTCTCTCTCTCTCTCTCATCTCAAGGCTAAGGGTACGTTTCAGTCGTGGACCATAGTAGTTGCTGAGGAATCCTGATACCAAGGGACACGTAGAGAGAGTGAGCATCAGAATAGGGTTGAAGTTGACAAAATGGACGGTGCAAATGGGCCGAGTCATTCATCAATATCGAGGGAATCATTGCATATGGATATGGGTTAGGTCTTGGATTTTATTTCGCTTCGAATCGATACGCAATTTGAAATAAGTACATTACATATTTTTTGTACTCCAATAGATCCAAACTTTATGATGACTGTGCCAACCCTCAACCAATGGCCAGTACAAGCGTGTTGCCCTCATCTGTTCTCGGAATCTCGTGACTGAGCTGTGTCCTTTTGCACAACACTCCATTTCTTTCACCATTTTGGTATGCTGCTACTGCACAGTCAACACTGTGTTCTTCATTCACATCACACTTCCCAGTTCCTATATTAATCTCTGCTCTCACCACCCACTTTTCCCAAAGAGAGAAATGGGAAAGGGAGAAAGAGTTGAAGGAAGTTTTGGGAGATGGGAGGTTTGGCAAAGAAACCAATTTTTTTTTTTGCCGAATCCGCCCATTCCTATGATTTCCTTTGGTTCCTCTCTTTCCTCTATCCTCTGATCTTTAGTAAAAAGATTCCAACTGTTTGTTGTTGTTCTTCTTCCATTATCATAAAGAGTGAGAGGAAATGAAAGCGAGAGAGAGTTGAAAGAAGGTTTTGGGTTTGGAGTGATGGGAAAGAATGACTGGTTTTGAAATCAAATTCTTTTCTAGTCCCCTAAGACCAATGTTTTCTTTCACCTCCCCTCCCTTTCTCTTTTTCACGGTTTGAGTCACCATTTTGTTTTGTGGTAACATTGGCTTGTCTTTTGTCTTTCATTTTTGTTTATGTACTTATTTATGTAAATCTGACCGGATTTCTTTATGTTGGTTTTTGGAGTTCCGTTTATTTCACAGGTAAGCGTTTCATGGTTGGATCTATGGGTTGTTCGTGTTCTTGGTACTTAGAAGAAGCTTAACCAGGTTTCTCTTAATAAAAATCCAAACTTTTTGTGTAAGACTGACCGGACTTCTTTATGTTGGTTTTTGGAGTTTTCGTTTGTTTCACAGGTAAGCATTTTATGGTTGGATCTATGGGTTGTTTGTGTTCTTGGTACTTAGAAGAAGCTTAACCAGGTTTCTCTTAATAAAAATCCAAACTTATCCAAACTTTTTGTGTAAGGCTGTAAGAAATATTAGCTGCAACTACAGTCATCTGCAATGAAACAAAATCACAACTCTGCTGTGCTGTTTTATTCAAAATCTGTGAAGTTTTGTGATGGTAACCATACCTGGGACTCATAGTATAAACTGTAATAATCAATTTATGGTAGCCTTTCTTGGGTTGATAAGGATCTGTATAGTTTGGAAACATTAAAATGTTTTTAGACTTGATTATTTTGCTAAAATAGGTTTGTAGATTTGATGAATGATCCATTAACCCAAATCAATAGCCTTATAACCCCATCTAAAACAAATTGGGTAGCAAAGCCTTGAACACAAAGACCCCTTTAAAATTAACCAGAGTAAAATACCTTGCAAATTGTTGGTTTTTGAGGTTGATTTTAATATCTTTCGTTGGCCATGAATTTATCTCATTCAAAAAGAAAGGGCTTCATGAATCTTGTCTCGAGAAACAAAGTGAAACAATGGAGCTGTGAAACAATGGAGCTTGCATTATGTTCTATTAATTAATGTGGTGCTTTTGAAAAACAATCTAAACAATGGACCCAATATTCTTCCTCATTGTAATCTAAGACTATCTATAACAGTTGCATTGGCCATTGAGTCCTCAATCGGGGGTGTCAGTAAGATGAAGACTACGACAACATAGAATTTTTAATGATATCTAACTCAAAACCATTTAAAAAGAATTTTCAATTTTACAAGGATATATATTTTTCTGAAAACCCCATGATTGTTCAGACCCCCACACAAGTATGAATAAATATATGACATAAAATGATCATACTGACATTTTTTTTTTTTAATTTTTTCTTTAGAATCAAGGTCGGTTTGATATTTCTAGGTCAACTATTTTTGCCATGAACAATTACCTGCTATTTTTTAATAGGTGTCCTTCGAATATTGGTAAATAACTATTTAAAAAAAAAATTAATATCATTTTTATGGATAATAAAAATAGCTATTGAAAAAGATCAATTTATTTTTTTCCTTTTTCGAAAAAAAGTGTCTTTCCCTTTCTTTTTTGGATAATAAATTGGGTCATTCAATGCCTATGAGTTTCTGGGAAATATTAGTTAGCTGGTGTGAATGCATCTTCGTATTGTACTAGTAAGTGTTGTAATTCACAACTGCGTACCCTTGGTGTACCCTTGGTGTAGTATTCACTCCACAAATATAAATACTTGTGGGGTGTGGGGGGAAAAAGTCAGAGTTCAATTCTCCAAGACGGAGTTTCACACACATATACATTTAGATTAGGTTAAAATAAAAATTCTGTTTTGTATTAAAAAAAAAAAAAGTGTTGTAATTCATGAATAAAAATTAAGATCGATAGAACTATGTAAAAATAAGTCAGGATTCTGTGATTCCAAAAAATTAAAATAAAAGTCAAGATCCTGTCAATTTGAGCCTACTTTATAATTAAGATTTATATTTTTACTCTTTTTAATTGAATAATGTATTTAAAATTTTAAATGTTTTATTTTCAAAATTTGTAATAAGTTAAAATTTATCAAAAATAAAGCCGTAATATTTAATTTTAAAAAATAAATTCATTTCAAATATTTTAAAATTCACAATATTTTTTTTTTAACATTTGTCATACTGTCATGAAAGTTGGCAAAAGAAAGCTGTGCCCATGGAGTCGAACAAAGCTGTTGGCCTGTTGCCATGTGGATGACACTCATCTCCTTGGATGCAATCACTCTTGTTAAGATTTCCAATGAAATCTTCATTCAAATATGGCAAAGATCCGGAGAAATTTGCTTCTCTGTGTTGCTACCAATTCGAGACCGTGTTGTGGTGTTGTCATTATTATGCACAAATCACTACAAGAGTCATTGTTATCACGCACAAATTATGATAGAATTCATGAAAAATATTTTATACTTAAGACTTTTGTTTATGGTATGGAAATTTAGTTGATAAAATTTTATTTCAATAGTTTCATATTTCGATTTTAGGGTTTATTTAGAGGGCATTTTGGAGGTTTTTAGGAGGTTTTAATGACGTTTAGGAGATTTTAGGGTATATTTAGATGGCATTTTAGTCAATTTTAGGGTGTTTTGTCATCATAGAGTTTTGGCATTTGAGGCTCTCCATTTTGAAAACTATGAGGTTTTAAGATGCACAAACTTACTCCAACCAAACAAAACTTACTCCAAGCATATATGTAAAGCCCTTGAAGCTTTACATATAGACTCAACTTATTTGTCTTTGGAATGAAATTGGTTTGGCTTTCAAAAAAAAAAGATGCACAAACTTACTATAGTAACTATGCATATATGCTTAGTTATTGTAGCTTTGCAAATCATTATTTTATTATATTTTATTCTCTCTCACAGTCAAACCCTCTCTCTCTCTCTTCTTCTCTTTTCTTCTTCATCTGCACAACCGATCAACCATCTACCCACCACCACCCAACCAATGCAACCCACCACCACCATTTTACAACACATAAAATCCAACCCCAAATTCAATAGAAGAAAAATCAAAGCTAAAATCAATGCAAAATCAACAAAATTCAAGCCAAAAATCAATGGAAATCAAACCCGAAATTAATGGAAAATCAACCCCAACATATCAAATAGAAAACCCAATATAAACCATCAATGGAAAACCATTAACCCAAACTCAAATCATTATAGTCCTATGTATGCCGTCACTGATGAATATGGACTAGCATCTAAGAGAGAGATGAAGGGTATGAGACCAACGGCTGAGAAGATTGTGATGATAGAGAGGCGAAGAGTTATGTGAGGAGATTGGGATGAGAAAGAGGCGGAGAATTTGAGAGGAGTTTTGCCGTTTGGGAAGAGAGAGTGAGAGAAGAAACGTGAGTGTGAGAGATATTTTAATAAAATAATAAAAAAAGATTAAAAGAAGATTATTCAAATAAAAGAAGGTGTATAATAGATGAACTGATGTGGGAGTTTTGGATTAGTGGTTGTATAAAATAGAAAAAGTGGGCTCTTATGCTAAAATAGACAGGAAATTTTGTACAGACTAATGCAATTGCTCTTAAGGATATTTGGTCACTAAGGAGACTTGATTATTTTAGAGCTTTAAGGCTTATTAAGTTATTTTGAAACTTTTAGGGATATTTTAGAGATTTTAAGGGTATTTGATCATTTTAGAGATTTCCGATTTTTGGAAGTTTCTATTTTCTTAAGGTTGAAAATATTTTATGTCAAATTTCCATGTTTCTTTAGAGGCATAAAAAAAAAATTCAATCCTAAATAAAGTGTTTTTCATGATCATCTAAAATTGATTTTGATGATTTTTAATTTTTAATTTAACCAAGTTTTTCAACAGTTATGAATCCAAAAAAATAATAATAATAAAAAATAAGGACAATACTTTTCAAAAAAATGTTGTAGGAAAATATTATTATACTATTTTGAACTTGGGCCCATTAGTAGAGGGTTTTTTTTTCACAAAAATTGGTCATTTTGAGATTTCAAAACAAAATTAGGACTATTAGATTGTACCAACTAACCAAACCATACCAATTAACTGGCCCCTAGTTCATCCTTGTGCTTTTATATCCAAATTCCAAGGTCATGTGTTGAAAGTTTGGAATTTTTATCATCTTGTTTAGAGAATATCATTTGTCATCTTATTTAGAGAATATCTAGAACCACAACCTTTTGTGCCAAGAATTCTGATCGATAAATTCTTAACATTTAGAACAACAAAACTGCTGTGCTTCTAGTGAGTACCTTTAGTTGATATAGTGATTCAGCTATTGCCTATTCATAGCAAAATTGATTCTGAAAAAAGGGTTTTGTTAACAAGAGTTTCTTGTTAAGGAGGTTTAAAACGAGTCTCACCTGCGTTAGGAAGTTTAAAAAAAAAACTACTAAACAAATATCCTTAAAACTAAAAGTGAATCAATTTACTATAAAAAGCCAATCAAGCTGCATTATAAAATTCAATCTTAACAAATACCTTACAAACTCACATAGAGCAAGTGACACAGCTATTGCCCATTCATATACCAAATTTGATTCTTAAAAAATAGCCAAATAGTTGTGACAAACTGGCACAAAAATCTTCAGTACACAACTACATACTGTTAGGGAGAGATGATTTTGGTTGCTTTTGTGAGGCCTTAAACTCATTTGTGCTACTTTCCTAACCTCCATATCATGCATACAAAAAGCTGTATCATTATCACCCTATGTTTGAATCATCAAAAGAGAGAAAATTAAAAATTTAGAAAGAAAAAAAAGAACCACATAGATAGAAGTTTCTTTTTGTGTTATTGATAATGTCACGGTTAGATGAAGAAGTAAAGCAAGATGAAATGCTTGGAAACATGATTGTGTTGGGTGTTTCTCTCATAGTAATTGCAGGAGTTGTGATTGGAGTTATTGCTGGGGTAGATAACCCCAAAGAAGCCACCTCGTTATCAAACAAAAATATTACCCTTGCTGCTCTGTGCAATGAAACTGATTACAAGGAATCTTGTATATCTAGCCTAGAATCCGTAGGTAACCAAACTGAAGTAATAATCTATTTCAAAGGTGCTGTCAATGCTACCATTTATGAAATGGAAGATGTGGTAAAAATTGCCAAACAAGTTGACGTTGCGCGCAAAGAAGAAAAGATGGCACTTGCAGATTGTATTGAGCTAGTGGAGTTGTGTCTTGATGAACTCCAATTTGTAGTGACAATGGTAAATGCTACACCAAGTTTGTTCTTTAATGATTCATCTGATGCTAGGATGAGCTTGAGTGCTGTACTCTCATACCAAAGGGCATGTATTGAAGGAATACAAGAGGCTTCTTCCACATTTGATATGGAAAGAGCTTTGCAAAAGTCCACTGAGCTTACAAGCAATTCTTTGGCTATAGTTTATGCGTTTTCTGTCAATGATGACAAAGGAGCAGAATCTTCAGGCATGAGTCGAAAGCTTACCTCAAATCATTCTTTTGATATTAAGATTGCTCAGGCGCCTGATGCAGTTGTGGCTAAAGATGGAAGTGGGAAATATAAAAGCATCAATGATGCTATCAATGCATACCCCAATGGGCACAATGGAAGATATCTTATCTATGTAAAATCTGGAACATACAGAGAGAATGTTATTATCCCCAAGAATAAGACCCAGATATTCATGTATGGTGACGGGATGAATAATACTATTATCACCGGAGTTTCTATGAATGGAACTACCTATCGAAATGCGGCTTTATGTGAGTTCCTCAACCTCTATCCCATTTTTAATGTTAAACAAGAAGTTCACTGTTTTGATATTAACAAAAAAATGACAACATTGAAACAATGATGAATTGTGTGTGCGTAACCAATTTATCAATACCAAAATTCGGACCCCAAACCAAAATTCTTGGCTCTGCTTCTACCACTTAGTCCTATAATTATCAACGAAAGTGAATTTGGATAAAAATAGAACATCTTTCTACAAGTAAACCAATATATAAACTCTAATTCTGTTTCTCATTGTTCATCAACTTTTGCTAAATTTCCCTCTCTCATTGCAGCGGCTATTGGCAATGGATTTATATGCAAGGATATTGGCATAATTGTAGATACAAGTAGACGAAGTCTCTTAGCGGCTGTTAAAGTCCAGTCTGATAATGCAGCCTTCTTCAACTGCAGAATAAATGCTACCAACTTAAGTATATATGCATTAGCCCACCGGCAGTTCTTCCGAGATTGTGAAATCTATGGTGACACAAACATCATCAGGGGTGATTCTGCAGTAGTATTTCAAAGCTGCAAAATCGTTGTCACAAAGCCTTTTGGATCAAAGGTTACTATAATAGCAGCACAAGCTAGGAGTGATAGGCGTGAAAGCACAGGTTTTGTACTCCATAACTGCAATATTGGCGGAGACAAATCTCTCTTCCCTAAAGGGCTAAACAATGTCACTTACTTGGGCATGCCAATGCAGAAATATTCAAGAATAATTGTAATGGAATCAATTCTCGGAGATTTAATTACTCCAGAGGGATGGTTTAACAATAATGAAACCTATGGAATTGAAACTGTGACCTTTGTTGAGTATGGTAACAAGGGGATTGGAGCTCAAACCAATAAGAGAGTCAAATGGCCAGGTTACAATGTCATCTACAACAAAAATGATGTACTACGTTACACGGTTGGTCGATTCATTCAAGCACAAAAATGGTTGCCAGCAACTGGAGTCACCTTTCAGGCTGGGCTTTTTTCTTGAAGATAGAAAGAAACATTTAGGTGTAGGGGATACTCAACAACGAGAACATGTAATTCCTTTATCTTCTGCCAAAAAAAAAAGAGTGATTAAAAGATGGAGAGAGCTGTCAATGTTATTTTGTTCAGGTCTAGATAGTCACTTAACTTTGGGCAGCCAACCTGAAAGCTATTTGCAATCCAAAAGTGAAGGCAATTTGTAATTAAAACATAGGATTAGAAGAAAGTTTCCTTAATGACAAATATTGGTAGATAGATTTTGTTTTCCAATGATTGCTGCAGGAAAGATGGGACAAGAAATTTTAATTCAAGTATCTGAGTTTAGAATGTGATCATCAATTTGGTTTTCAGGTCTTCCCATGTTTAGTTTCATGCTAAATCTTCTTACCCTTTTTGCAATCTATAGAACCAACTTGTTTCTCAAGATCTCTGTCATGTCCTATTGGTAATCTACTTTTATAGACTAAGGTTGTGTGGCTTATAGGTCGTGTGCATGTATATATCCTTTGAGCTTGCTAACATCTAGATGTATTAATCCATGAATGTTGTAACTTGTATGTGTTTAAGCCAAAGGAAGAAATTAGTGTCGTCTGTAGTCTTAAAGCTTTTGAGAAGCAGCTGGAATTTAGGAATGTTGACAATGCAAAAACCACATGAATAAAATTTTACAGTTTGAAGGAAAGTTTCTCCAATTCAAAATTTTAACTCATTTCACACCCCTTTTTTTACGTCCACTTTTATTTTTTAAAATGTGGACATTTTTTTGTTTTTGTTTTTTTAAATATGTACATGCATTAATTGTGGATATTTGTATAAAGCGGAGGATGTAAACAAATATAAGATGATATTTTTTCAAAAAACAACTAGTATTATAGGGCAAACACTATTAATTAAAATGGTGAATGTGCTGTCCTATATGTAGAAGTACAAAATAAGGCATGAAACTGATACGTGATCATTTTAAGACATATATCAATTCATTATTTCCTTCGGCACATAAGAGCTCCGTATGAAATTTAAACCCCAATTAAAATCCTATTGTATTTGTAGGGGTAAAGGTCCAAGATCGTATATTGGGCCTTGGACTTTATCTGAGGAGATAAAAAAGTCCGAAGAGAAGCTATTAGTTATGAGATATTCTTAGACCAAGTCCTATAAGTGGAGAGCAAATGAATGACTGTCCGAGGGGTACATACTCCTTGAACTTAATGAATATGGTTCAAAATATATAACCGAGCAATTAAAGTTACCTACCGAGAAGGTTCAATGATAGAGATGTGCTTCATGGGCATGAGAGAAGGAAGAGAACCTAAAAATATCTAAGAAAAGGCTGACACCACCACATTAAATGCACAATAGCTACTTTACTAGCCGCATTTATGTGGAGAAGACCTCTGAACAATACTACCTTGGCTATCGCAACTCACAGAGAGTTAAGGAAGGTGGTTGATGGGACAAATACTCAAGTAGGGGTTCAGATAATCAACAAGTGGAGGGTGAAGATGACACAAAAGAAGATATATAAGGTAAAAGACTCTTCATGGAAAGGGAATCGGAAAATAAAGAGAGAACACTGTAGCAATATAAACTATCTTAGTATCCAACTGTGATCAATATACAATAATTGTGGCCTCCTCGGATTGAAAGTCCATTGATATTAACATCTATTATTTGTGTTTGATTGTCATTTAGTTCAATACTAGCCGTTATCCAATTCACTAGGACCTAATTCTTTGACCCATTCTCTACAAATTCATTGTATTGCGCTCATTGGACCAAGACTCTATACATTTTGAGCTTAGGCTCCAAATTGTGACCCTACAGTATTTAATTAAAAACAAACACGCGCTCACAAAGTTGAAGGCAATTTCCTTTAAAAAAATAAATAAATAAAGGCACTTTCGAGCCATATTCATTAATTGGGTTTGTCACAGCTAACATCAATTTTTCTTTTTTAATAGTAGCTTTCGACCATTAAATTTCATAAACGCATGCTTCTTATGATTGTACCAATCCCATGTGCCATGTTCATAAAAAAAAAAATCCCATGTGCCATGTGGTGTAATCCATTGAGTGTAAAAATTTTCCACTGATTTGATTGCAATGTCCCCTACTAAAAATCGTCGATTATAATTGAGATCAAGATCAAACCTTATGCAATTCTTCTGTTAACTTTCACAAAAAATTTTCACTCTCAATTTTTTTAACTTTCACATTTTACTTTTTTTAATCAATGGCTAGAATTGAAAGTTACTTTTCTCCATTCTTAATGAAAACAATTGAGAGTGGAATTGATTAAAGTACAATAGCCTTGTGATTACCATCTGTCTATTATTGACTAATTTGAGGGATTGAGATCTAGTGCAATTACAATTGCACCATGCAATTACCTCTCTCTTCTTTTACAAAAATTTTTATCACATCCACTTTTTAATTATTTTTTACTTTATTTTATTCAATGGTTGAGATTGAAAATTACTTTTTCCAACTCTCAATCTCAACCTTCAACAGCAATTGTTGAGACAATCACTGCAAAAACAGCACCGTATGTGAAAATTCTTTTCAGTGACATAAATTATTAAATTAACATTTATTTGAGTATGAATCATCCGAGAATCAATCACATCATGTTTACATATCACTAAAATTATGAAGTCCGCCCATTAAAAAAACATTTCCTTACTAGCTATTGTTTAGCCTATTCTTTACTAGTCGACTATTAAAAATTTAGACTTGTTTATTTAATTTTTAGTTCAAACACAAGTTGAGCTTATCATCTAACAAAATTATATGTTTAAGCTTAGTTTGTTTACTTATTGAACAAGCTCAAACTTGTTCACGAACTACTTAATTAACTTATTTTTTTCCTATTTATAATAAAACCAAGACTAAAACATTTCACTCCTTCACAAATTTAAGAATTTTTACTATAAATGGATTGTTTATGTTATGAATAAATTACAAATAATAATTGAGCATCATATGAACTAATTTACAAACTTATTCAACTTAATTTCAAGTCTATGTAAATATATTTACATATATAGTTGATTCGAGCCCTCATGTTCACAAGCTTTTTCACAAACACATTATTATATTTGAGCTTGACTCATTTAATAATCAAACCAAAAGTTAGGCTTGAGCTTGGTTTGTTTACTAAACAAACAATCATAAACAAGCTTTTTCTCAAGTCGAGCTCGAGCTAATTATAAACAACTTAATTCATTTACAGCCCTAAATGGATTAGTCATGCTCAAAGATGCAGAAATAGATGCTAAACAAGTGATAAAGGTTATTACTTAAAAAAAAAAAAAAAAAAAAAAAAAAAAACCCTCAAAATATTGTGATGAATTACAGGACTACAGTCCAAGCTCTTTTAGAGTATAAACTGGAACTCAACTTTAGAGAAACTAACAATAACAATGACAGCCTACCCAAAAGAGGGTGTCATTAAGATGTGCCTTTTTTAATTTTATTTCCCATCCGAAGTTGCTTTTGTATTTTTTGGAATAATTCAATAACTTTTTTATAATTCAATAATTTGGTGTGAGGGATTTAAGGTTTAAACATTTTTATTGGAAACTCTAGCAAGTATTAGTTAAGCTTTAAGGTTCTAGATAGCATTTACTTTTGTGTCAAAGGTGGGGGCAAGTTCAAAAGCCACCCTAATGAGCCAATTTAAAATGACCAAGGAATAAAAATGGAGGAATGTAAAGACAGAACACTCCAATTTCCCAAAGATTCAAAGGAAAGTTCATCCAGGAGCCAAGTGGCTGATCTTAAAGGATCCACTCCATTATAAAAAGGAAGTGCATATTGAGAAAGCAGTAGCACCATAACAAATATAAAGGCAAGCCAGTAAGAAAAAGAATAAAAGAAAGAAACTGAAATAATTGAGAATTTCTAATTGTTGGAAATAATTGAGACTCTCTTTCTCTCTCTCTCTCAAAATTCATAAGTAGCACCAATTTATTAACATTTTTATTGGGTGAGCAAGTTTTAATTTTCATGATTATCAATTTCTTATGTCAATTATTGTCACATTTTATTTAATATAGATATGCTAAATTTTCAATTTATGAAATCTGTTTTATGATTATTGCTTTTTATCATCATACCAATAATCCAATCAGTTTAATCAAAGTTTAAATCTCAGGTCTCTTATTCGATCACAAGAGATTTTACTAATTGAACTAACTAAATTTTACATTATTATCTCTTATAATTGACATTAAATGACCATGTATAGTATATCAATAACAAAATTTTTTGAAAGGGTGTTATTGAAATCAATATCCAAATCGCACGATCAAAATGAAAATTTTTAAATACAAGGGATCAATAGGAAAACATTTATAATTTGGCTTTTTTGTTTTTGTTTTTTTCGAGAATCTATTATTTAGCTAGTCAAATGCTTATCTCTATTTTTTTTATTTCTTTATCTTTTTTAAAGTAAAGCTCACTGCTCAAAGCCTTTTTGAGAAAGGAATCGCACACAAATTATGACTTATTTAATAAAATAAAATTCAAAAAACGATAGCTTTATACACTAAAGTAGTCCAAGCCAGCATCCACATCCGGAGGACAATCTTGAAAAATGGGCGAGATATGATTCGTCTTTTCACCAAATCAAAAACAACTGCGCCAAGCTGTTTGGTAAGAAATTTTTAAGAATATTGTTTAAATTTTCTAGAAATATGGCTTTCAAACAAAAAAAATTCTAGAAATATGTGAATAAAAAAATATATAAAAAAACAAGTTGTGGTTGTGGTTTTTTTTTTTTTTTTTTTTTAAGCTAGAGGAGATAAGGTTGAAAAAAAAAAAGTTGCGGTTTTTAAAAAAAGGGACCTTGAATTGTTGGAGTAAAATATTTACGTTAACTTTATTATACTATAAAATATAAATATAATCACCTAGTGAATTACAAACAAATTTAATTACTTTTTAATCTATCTAAATATATAAAATTTTTACAAAATTAAAAGTTTAATTTTTTTAATTGTCATCAATTTTTTTAATGTAAAAGATTTTTTTTTTTTTTTTTTGTGCGTGATATTTTATAATTTATATGTTTGTATGTCATTTTAATAGTTCACCGTAAAAGACAATCTTTACTAGACCAAAATTATGCAAAATCGCAACCGTTTTGTACGTTGGAATCTCTTTGCGTGCATTTTACTCAAAAATAAAGAAAACAAGTCCCTCTCCTACCCCTTAACGTTAACGTTACTGCATCAAAATTTAGGAATTAGTAGGAGCACACGTTTTTTTTTGTATTTTTTCACAACTTTACCAAATTTTAATTTGTTAGATTATTATTACTTTTTATTATCACACTATTTGGTGTAAGTGAGAATTAAAATTCAGATCTCTTTTTTAATTATAAAAAATTTTACCAATTGAGTTAACTAGAACTCACTAACGTGATAAATTATAAATAATAAAGAAAAAATTGTAAATCCAAATGAAAGTAAGCATTACCATTGTGGTGTAAAATTCTATAAATTGCTATTTTTGCAATACATTCACTCAAATTAAGATTTACACGGATGTGTATTGTTAAAATTTTTTAGCAACTATAACTAGTAAGTGTGTGTATAAATACTTTAGTGTAGCTAAATGGTAAAAATAATATATTATATTTTATTATCTCTCTTCCAATAAATAATTATTAAACTTTTTTATGACTTTTCTCTAAGGACGAAACCAGGATTTGAACCTAGGGGGCAAAGCATGAACCAAAAAAATTTCAAGTCACATGGTTTATTAAAAAAAAAAAAAAATCATGGAAGACAAAATAATTGCGCTTTATTACCATAAATATTTAAGTCAAGAAGGAAATAATATGAACAAAAAAAGTTGAAAGTTACAATATAATATTCTAATATTTTCAAAGAAAGAAGAATTAAAAAAAAAAAAAAAAAACTTCAGATCTCTAGATTTTGGGTAATTGGAATTAATATGTTGATCTTATTACGTTGACCAACTCACCAATATGATAAACTCATACTTTTGAACGCAACTGAAAATCACACTAATGAAGTTTTCAAAACCTTGTTTGAGGATTTTAAAAAATTGGGATATTAATATTAAGAGTTAGCAATGCTACATCATCAATATTGGCTTTTAAAAGAATTTTGCATTTTATCTTTTAAAAAAATTTAAATATTGTAATTGACTTTCCCATAATTTATAAATCAATTAAAAAGTCATATAAGTTATTGTCACCCCCGTAAAGAATTTTTTTTTTTCTACGAGATTTTTTTGATTATGAATTATTAAATTATGATATTGGTAATTTATGGATTTTTTGTTGTGTTAAATTTGGACTATAGAGGGGTCACGGGCCCAAAAAAAAGTTAGGTGATTAATTTTTTTGGATTATTTGGACCAATCCAAAAATTTGAAGGGACAACTATAAACTCTAAAATATTAGTCAACCTATATACCACTTAAATTTTTCAAAGAAATGGTTTTGGGTTTTTGGGGGCCCCCTTGTCCCTTAGTGGGTCAGTCCCTGCTTTTCTCTCTCTTCACGCTCTCTCTTATAAGTAAATAGTAAATAAAAAATAAAAATATTTAAATAAAATGGTAAAAGAATAAAAATTAAGCTGTTGGATTTTTTTTTAATACTAAGGGTCTATTTAATAGAAGAATTTAAGTAATGTTGTTTGTATTTTTAAAAAATATGTGATTTAAAAAGTGTTTAAAAATATGGGTAATATTATTTAAAAATTTAAAATATATGTTTAAAATATTCTACCAAATAGATCCTAAGTATTTAACATACACATAGAAAAAAGAGAAATTTTTTTAAAAATTAACAATAATACATATTTAAAAGGATTTAATTCTTACGTACATATTACGACTTTAAATAATAAATAAAATAATTTTTTAAATGATAAAATAAACCCGAATGTAAATGCTCACTACTCCCTCTATCGGGTCAAAATTATGACAAAAGTTGTGGTTATAACGCGTAACTACGTGTCTGCTTCCTCCGACATGAAAGACATTGAAAGCATCGTCCACCTACCATAATTTATTATTGTACTTTAAACGCTTGGAGTGTTTCAAGGGGCACCTTTATATTCCACGGTGCTCGTAACTCGTGACTCTTTACTGACATCAACGCGTTTTTGAATTCTAGATACCCCCAAGACTTGTTTTACAATGCCCATAGATAAATATATTTTTCAAAATTTTATATACCATTAGATCTCATATTGCTTATTTTTGTTGAAAAGTAACAAAATATTTTTTTAAAGGTAAAATACCGTTTTCCCTTAAAAAAAAATAAAGGTAAAATACTGTTTATTAATACTGTTTACACGTTTTTACGTGTTGGCTGATCCATGATCAATGTCATGGGACCAGTCAAAAAAATAAAAGGCAAACGCAGAAACATTGGTATGCAAACGCATGCTTAAGCTGCGTTTGGATTGGGCTGATACATCTGCGTCTGTGTTTTTTTTTTTTTTACGCGTTTTTCAGATTGTGGTTACTGTTTATGTACTGTTTAATATACAGTAGCCACAAACTTTGACTTTTCAAACTTTTTTGGACCAATCAATGCATATTATGTACTGTTTATGGAGCCACAAATTTCACTTTTTAACAACTTTTTTATTACAAATGGGTCCCACGGTATTATTTACACATTTAAAAATTATTACGCTACAGAGTTTTTCAGTTTTCAACTGTATCCAAACGGACCCTAAGTCAGTTGTTGGTTTTAATGAAAAATGAAAATTATTTTAGTATTTAGTTAATTTTTGCTATTATTTATAAGTCTTATTGTACTTTTTGGTATTATTTATGAGATCCAATGTACTGTTTCAGCTAATTTTTACCTTTATCTACAATATTTTTAACAATAAATTTTTGGTTTCAATAAAATAAATAATATCTAAACAGACATTTAGTAGACCTAAGATTTAAGAAAATGGTTTTTTTTTTTTTTTTTTACCTAACAAAAAAAGAGTATTGTTTTTCTATAATTTTATGGTTATTGGGGGAGGTTTAAATTCTTCATATCTCCTTTATATATTCTAAAGTGTAAGTTTAAATTATAAGATTCTTCTTCCTCAAAAAAAAAAAAAAAAAATTATAAGATTCTTAATTTAATCAGAGTATTATATCAGAAACGAATTTGTAAAATTAAAGCTTATACTTTTAAAAGTAATAAATCAAAAAAAGTTTTTTTTTTATAAAAAAAATAGTTTAAAGTTTTAAACCCTATAATTTTAAAAGTAAAACAAATTAAACATTAATAATAAAAATAAATTTATTTAAGTATAACGACATTGTATGGGTATTTAGCTTTTAACAATAAATTTTTTATTTAAATCACATTTGAGAAATCTTCCGGTATGAACTTTATTATATGAAGGTTTAAAAAACCAACCACGTATGATATAATTCATTAAATGATTTAAACAGTTTACAAGAATAATCTAACTAAATTATGTGATTAAAAGTATATAAAGGTAGTGTTTTGAGTTGACACATAATGGGTTAATTAAAGAAACTTTTTTCTTCAAAATGATTTTAGGGAAATTTTGTTCAATGTTATATTAAAAGATGAATATTTTATTTGTTTTTTTATAACAATATTTTATTTGTTGTTGTTTGAAACTGGAGGATTTAATTTGTTAGTTTCAAATTATATGGTTTAGTTTATTGCATATCTAAATCATAAGGTATAAAATATAATTTCTTTAATATATATATATATATATATTTTTTTTTTTCAATTTTTTATGACTTGTTTTTTTTTTTTTTTTTTGAGGAAACAATTTTTTATGATTTGTTAAAAGTTTTGTTTTCTTCTAAAAAAAAAAGCTTAAATTTTAGGTGGTATAAGGTATAACAATTTTTCATGTTAGATCATCATTTATAATAACGTCATTTGTTTACATGTTAATAATAACGTATTAGCCTTTTCACATGAATTTGGGGTGTATTCAAAAAAATAAAAAATTAAGATTGATTTTGGCTTTTTTTATATATTTTTTTTTGGAGAGTTTTAGGTTATGATATCTATTTTTAATAATTATCTTTTAACACCAAATTAAGACGTCAATTTGTTTTGGTATAAGTGGGGATAGAATTTCAAATAATTCTATTATTTATCTTTTACACCTAACAGTCAATGAAAAAAAAAAGTTAAAAAGAAAATCCTATTTTTTTTCTTTAATGAAAAAAAAAAAAAAAACCCTAGATCTTCTATATATATCTAGACCACCAAATCAAACTCCAACACCCATTTTCCAATCCCAACAAGCAAAGTGGGAAAGGAAAGAGAAGGCTCCGGAGAAAGTTTAAGGAAATGGGTGCGTTGGCAAGAAGGTTACATTTTTATTTTTGTAGTCTTGCAATTGCAAAATCACCCCTCTTTCCTACGCCACCCATTCCTCAAATTTCCCTGAGCTTCTCTCTTTCCACTAAAACTCTCATAGTCATATATATACATATCTAGCCACAAAAACTCCTAAATACCCATAAAATGAGTGGTAAAACAAAAGGATAGGAATGAGAGTGAGAAGAAACTAAGATCTAGAGTGAGAGGGAAAGGAAGAGTTGACTATGGAAACTCTAGGGAGTGGAAGGATTGGAAAGACATAACTCTTTGTAACAACACTCTTCTATCAGTTTGTCTTTCCTAATCCTCCCATTCCATTGGTTTCCTTTCATTCCTCCCTTTCCCTTTACTTTAATTCATGGGGTCTGTCTATTAAGTAAGTATATAATTTTTTCATCACTCGATTTAACTTTCATTTTGTTGTGATAATCATAGAATTCTTTAGCATATGATTTCTTTTAGATATCATGGCTGGTAATATTAATGAGATAGTCACAGCATAAGATAGTTAATATATAATATTTATTGTGTTTTCTTCATCAGATGTTTGTGATAGGCTTGAAATTGCACTTGATTTTATCTTGTGGTACTTTTCAATTGTTAAATTATTCTACTATTTGCATAATCATAAATTGTTTTGGATTGATTATCCTCCTTTGCTAGTGGATGAGAAATTTAAGAGACTGTGAGAGCTTTGTGGGAATTAAGTTTTATTTGTGTTTTTTTTTTTTTTTGAGAATCTATTTGTGTTGGTTTTAATTGTTACAAATTTGCAGGCTAGTTTTAATTGTAATACAGTAATCTGGGTAGAGTTTCCTAGCTTCCTCTTGACTTTTGTACAGAGTATGTGATTGAGGATAGATTAGCTATTGTTTTATTTCCAAAAAAGGTGTACTAGACTAGAGATTGCGAAGGAAAAACAAATTGTCAGATTATTATATAAAAATGATTTCCATGGACAAAAAACCAATCAGGTTTAGACCCATCTCCTATAAATTTTTGTTATCAAAATTGTTTCAAGTCTCAGTGTCTTCAAAATTTGTCACAAAAGTGGTTTTTGACAAATTGTTAAAAAAAGATAAATACAAAACTTAACTTGCATTTTCAGTTGGAAATTATGACTTGAATCCTCACTTATTGCAGATATTTAGCAAAATAATTTTTAGGTTTATAGATTTTGCATACCGTTTACGGAACTCACCCATCTGAACAAAACTTCCACTATTATTCACATTTAAAAATTATTTTATGCAGTATTTTTAGTTTTCAATTCAAACTTTTTTTTTTTTTTTTTCTCTAAAACAAAAGCTGTTAACCAAAGTCGCTTCACCCATGTGATTGGTGAAAGACAAAAGTCACATGAACTGCTAAAAGTAAAAATTTATGAACTGCTAAAAAGTGGAAAAGCAGTAAAAATTTCCTCAAATTGGACGTATTTATTGACCAAAGGGGTTGGTCGCCTGATTTCAAAGACATTTATTAAAATCAAGTTATGGATTCAAATCTTAGGACCACTCGAGAGAAACTCTTCTGTATATGTCTGTGAGCCTTATTGGCAATTGTGTAACCAGAATACTCTCATATCATTTTTGAGTTATAATGAAATTGGATTCAATATACTTAGTTTTTAACCATTAACATTGTCTCCTTTTTTTTAGAGCCTATTTGGATAGAATTTATTTTGCAGAAATTGAAAATATTGTAATAAAATAATTTTTAAATATGTGAATAGTATTGTAAGATTAATTTTTAATGAAAAAGTTGTCGAAAAATATAGATTATAGGTCTTGTGAACAGTGTATAAGACCCACAAAATAATGAAAAATGGTTGGAAAGTCAGAAATATATAGTTACTGTTCATAGTATCTATTTGGATATACGTTACGTTTTTTGCGTTGCTATTGTTCATGCTAGTGTTTATGAACGGCAGAAGTATATTTCTGACTTTTTAGTCACTTTTCATTAGTTTGTGAGTCTTATGATACTATTTATATATTTAAAAATTATTTTATTATAATATTTTTAATTTTTAGTTTTAGTAAAATAAGTTCTATTCAAGCAGACGTTAATCTTTTTCAAGGTTAAATGAGGTTAAAGGAAGACACAAAATGTTCATTTTTAAAAATAAGTATTGTTGTGCCTGCGTGATACATGAATTAATAGAAAATATGATATGTTAATACTTCTTTTGAATTTTTTAATCATTTTGATAATTAAGTTTCATTTGGATAGTATTATATATAGATAAAATAAGCTTTGGTAATAGAGTTTCAGTTATTGTAAATTTTGTTATAACTTAATGGTTTAATAAGTCATATTTTAAATTTTTTTTTTAAAAAGAGTTTCAATCTGTAGCGTCTGCATGTGATTATTACACTCAATCACATAACAAAATTTAACGTCATACAATTTGTAGTATTTGCATATAGTCATAAGGTGCAAGTACGTATGTAACCCAAATTTTTAATAATTATTAAAACCAAAATTAAGATAGATTAAAATTAATATAAAATAAATAATGGAACTGTTTTGTAATTTGAAAAACTCTAATAGCAATGATAATAGTAAAGTTATTGCTACCTATGATTATCTAATAGTTTAAGTACAATTTTATATTTTTTGAGAAACAAGTATAGTTAATATTGTTGGGGCTGTCTTATCTATAATGTATATTGCATAGGGTGCAAAAAAGGGAAAATTCTTATTACTCCTTGAACACGGGAGAAATTGTGTTCACTTCTCTTATATCACAGTGGACTCTACTATGAATATAATGAGTGATCCCTATTATAAATATGAGAAAAATGAGTTTTCTTTTTTCATGTTTGGAGAAATTGTACTTTTTTTTTTTTACATTTACGATGGACTTCACCATAAATATAACGAGGGATCCTATCATAAATATAAGAGAAGAGCTTCATTTTTTGAAATACCCTATCATAAATATGAGATAAAAGAGTTTCATTTTCCTCAAAAAAGTACCTAAAAAATTACTTGGTATACAATTTGGCGTAATCAGACTTTTTTTTTATAACAATAGTAGTGCTCTCATAAAAGGAAACAATAATAATAAATCAAAGTTATTTATATATATAATAATAGGTGAAGCAGAGAGAAAATCCAATTAGATTTCAATTGGATTCTCAATTTTGCGCCACTTGTCCTAACCAAAACTCAAAAAAAAATTTAATTAGATTATAAATTTGACTTCAATTTTGTGTCTGTATCTTATCTAAATTTTCTAATTGTTGTGTCCAAATAAATGATGCGTTAACATTTAACACAGAAGCCAATAAAACCACAATAATAATGCTCATTGGTATAAGCAAAAACATCTTACTTGCACACTTTCATGGAGATTATAAATTGGACTCCAATCTAAATTTTCTAATTTTTGTGCACAAATAAATGATGCATTAACATTTAACACGGAAGTCAAAAAAACCACAATAATAATACTCATTGGCCTAAGCAAGAACATCTCATCTGCACACTTTTATGGGTGATCTCAATAGAGTCTGGAACTCTTCTAATCCCACAACCAGAACCAAGGAGTCTAACAAGAAAGACTATAAAAGTAAAACATCATCTCCTCTTAATTCCATATCTTCATCCCATGTCTCCTCCTCTCTCAACCTCTACCAACTAGATCCACACACTGCCCTCTCCTCCTCCTTACGGATTTTTTAGAGCAAGGCCGGGTTCAAACACAATGTTCAATCCCACTCTTCTTTGCTTCACACTCTCATACATTAGCGCTTCATTGGCGCCTCCAAGAAGATTCCAAGCTCAATGATTAGTTCTTATTTTTTAATAGTTTTTAGTGTGTCTGGATTAAGATTTTGTTAATTTGTTAAAAGTGACAAAAATATAATCATATATATTATATTAAGTTGAAGTTCAATTTTAGAATTCAAATTGAATCAAATTGATTTCTAATTGTAGTTTAATTTTGTGCTATGTGTCCAATTTGATTTTTAAATGTTGGTGTTAAGTTACTTCCATTCATAATGTTCAATGTGGAAATTGAATCTACTAAGATAAACATCTTATCATCACAATTGTTAATATTTCCGTGCGTAAGCACGGACTACATGCTAGTGTCATATAACATATGAGACTTGGACTATCCCATATTTTTTTGTGCAATAGTCATTTTGTAAGTACAAATATTTGTATAGTGTGAAAGTAAAGACCGAATTTCAAGTTTTCTAGAGGAAATTTTACATATATATATATATATATATATACACACACGTTTAGATTATTCATTTATTCTAGAGTTAAAATTTTATCTTTGTAAAAAAAATTTAAAAAAAATTTGAAAAAAAAAAAAAAAAAAAACATTTGAGACCCGTTCTACCTTTTCCTTTTTGTCTATGTGAGTCACGGTCCACTTGACCTGCCCTGCTTCATGCTTATCTTTTTCCCGAGTGCAAGTTCCTATGCAATATCTTAATTCTCAATCAGATGTCGCTTTGTGGGACAAACTGCCAGAGTCTTCAATTTTATTTTGAATCTTTGTTCTTCTTCAAAGCAGTTTCGTGAGGCATCTACCAAACCAAACCATTATAAAATGGTCACCAACTGTGGCCCCAATATCCAAAATATGAGAGAGAGAGAGAGAGAGGTTGTGAGTTGAGAGATGGGGGAAAGAGATAGAGCTGGAGGAAGTTTATGGATATGGGTGTGTGGGTAAGGAAATTTATTTGCATTTCCTTACCAATTCCACCCATTCCATTCATTTCCTTTGGTTCTTTTCTTTCCCCTCTACTCTCCCATCTGTGTATCACTTTGTTTAGCAAAATCAGCAGTACTATTTTTTTTCCTTCTATCCAATGATTTCATTTCTGAAATTTCTTTTCATTTTCCTTTGCCTTGTGTAGTTATTCATTTTGTGCTTCTCAATTTTTTATGATTACTTTTGTTAATGGGTGCCATCACCGTTCCTTTAAGAAGGATTATGTTGGATCTTAGGAAAGCAACAAAAACACCAATAAAAACAAAGGCATGTTTAAAAAATGCATTTAGGGTACTTATTAATGATTCATTTTGAAAAAAAGAAAAGAAAAAAAGATGTCACTTTAATAGAAAAGCCCTTTGTCATCCATTAGCAAAATCCGTTAGCCAAATCCATTAAAAAAGAGGGGAAAAAATATTACTACAATCGATTCATGTGTGAGTGTGACTACACCTATAAGTTAACCGATTCATGTGCGACTGCACCCATAAAGTTAATTGATTACAATAGCGATGATCAATGCATTATTGACCCAGGATGAAGATTAGAATGACTTACTTAAGGTTGTAAATCGTAATAATGATTGTCGGAAACTTATAATAATTCTTTGATGGTTGTTACAATTGCACTTGAGTGCAGAGTTACAATTATGGAATGGGAAGGTTACAAATGAAAGAGGATTGATAGATTTTTTGTGAACCCAAGTTGGTGTGTAATATATCCTGATGCTAAGATAGTTCATTTGACCCGGTGCCACTCGGACTACTGTCCAATGCTTTAGGAGAACCCAAAATGGGAGGAGTAGTCTCTTTTGTTTCCAAACAGGGTGGTTGTTGGATCCCTCTTTTTTCTCAATAGTACATCAGGCGTGGGAAAGTAATAATAGGCTGGTTGATGCTATTAATTGGTTTACCGTTTACGCAGATAGCTAAGGAGTGGAATAAAAACCAATTTGGGAATATTTTCACTAGAAAAAAGAATTTGATGTCGAGACTGAATGGTATTCAAAGAGCACTAGCTTTAAGACCATCGGAATTTCCTGTGAAGTTGGAAGATGAGCTCCTTAGGGAAATGGATTTTGTGCTCAAACAGGAGGAGTTGTGGGCTTTAAAATCAAGGGTGAATTGGATGATACAGGGTGACCGTAATACGAACTTTTATCAAGTTTCAACCTTGGTTAGACGGAAGAGGAATCAAATAATGGCTATCAAGAATATAGTGGGGGAGTGGATCCATGAGGAGGGGGAGATAAAAGATTTCATTAGGTGTGGCTTTAAGCAGATTTTCTTGTCTTCTCATTCTTGTGTGTCTAGGCTGGATCCCGCTATTTCTCAATGGTAGCTTAAGCTCTCGGATTTGGAGAAGGAGAATATTAGTGGGGGGGGGGGGGGGGGGGGGGGGGCGCTTCTGAAGAAGAGATAAAGGCAGCCCTTTGGTCTTTGAAACCTTTCAAAGCCCCGGGACCGAATGGGCTTCATGCGGGTTTTTTCCAAAAGTTTTGGCATATTGTGGGTAAGTCCTTGATTGAAGAGGTTTAAAAGGTTTTTAATGATAGAAGAGTGTCGGAGGCCCACATTGCCTTGATTCCAAAAATTCAGGGTTCGGAAACTTTGGGTAATTATAGACCTGTTAGTTTGTGTAATACGGTGTATAAGGTGGTTACTAAGATTATTGTGGCAAGCTTGCAACCTTACTTGAACAAATTCATCTCTCCTATGCAAACGGCTTTTGTGCCAAGTTGTAAAGGGATTGATAATATTATTATTGCCCAGGAGATCATTCATTCCTTTGGGAAGAAGAAATGAAGGATTGGGTATATAGCGCTTAAGATTGATTTGGAGAAAGCTTATGATAAGCTTGAATGGAATTTCATTAGAGATATGCTTATTCGGGTTAATCTTCCAATGGATATTATAGATGCCATAATGAGTTGTGAGTCTACAGTTTCTACATCTATTTTGTTCAATGGAGAAGCCCTTGACCTGATCTATCCCTCTAGGGGTATAAGGCAGTGAAGGCATCTCAAAGTGGTTCAGCTTTTTCCCACCTATTCCTTGCAAATGATTTAATTATCTTTGCCAAAGCTGATTGGGTTAATTGTGCAGCCATTAAAGATGTTTTGAATACCTTTTGTAGCATTTCTGGCCAAACAGTGAGTGAAGCTAAGTTAAGGGTATACTTCTCATCAAATGTCGATAGGGATACTAAGGAGTCCCTTTGTGACATTTTGGGGTTTGTGTCAACACCATATCTTGGTAAGTACCTTGGATTCCCACTAAAACATCCAGGTTCTTCTTCACATGATTATGACTTTATTTTGGATAGAGTGAAGTAAAAACTTTCTGAGTGGAAAGGCTAACCTTTTATATTTGGCTGGTCATAAAGTGCTCATTCAGTCATCATTGGCCGCTATCCCCTCATACATTATGTAGTGCTCTTACCTTTCGGGAAGGGTATTGAATGGCCTAGATAGAGTAAATAGGAACTTCCTTTGGGGGTCTACAAATTCAGCCAAGAAGATTCATTGGGTTGGTTGGGAGAAGGTGACAAAATCCAAGGAAGAAGGTGTTTTGGGGTTGCAAACAGCCAAGGGTAGGAATGTGGCACTCTTATCCAAACTTAATTGGAGATTTCATATGGAGGGGGAGGCATCGTGGGTTAATGTGTTGACGATGAAGTATTGTAACCATCGAGGGAGAACAACCGCTAATGCAAATAGTTTCCCTTGCTCCTCAATATAGGCAGCTATGAAGAAAGGGATGGACACTTTTAACAAGGGTTGTAGATGATTTGTGACAAAAAACAGCACTTTGAATATTTGGCATAACAATTGGGTGAATGGGGGACCCCTTAGAAAGTTGATCCAAGGGCCTATTTTTCAAAAAGCCAATCTTTTGGAAATTAAAGATATTATGCTTGATATAGGCTGGGATTGGGAGAAAACAACCTTTGAGTTACCGGATGAAGTGAAGGGATTGATTTGTGCAATTCCCATGCCGACCTTAGGTGGTGGCTCGGACAAATTGGCTTGGGCCGGATCATCCAATGGGTCCTTTGATGTCAAAAGCGCATATGGTCTTGCTATGGAGTCTTCCAATGAGATTGCTTTTACAGCTAGCTAGATTTGGAAGGCAGATTTGCTTCCAAAGGTTAGAATGTTCCTTTGGTTGTGTGCTCACAATAGTATTGGTGTTAAAGTTTGTTTTGGAAGAAGATGAGTGGTTCAAGATGAAGTGTGCCCTGTTTGCTGCAATGGTGCTAAAACTACCTTGCATGCCTTGAGAGATTGCTCTCACCTAAAACATATTTGGAACCAACTAGGGGTCATGACTTCAAATTATGATTTCTGGCATGTTAATTTGTTGGATTGGTTGTCTCTTAATGTTAAAACTAATGATAAGCTGCATGTCATGGGTACCCCTTGGAAACTTGTTTTTCCCTTTGCTCTTTGGAGCATTTGGAAGAGTAGGAATGACATCGTTTTCAATAGGAAAGTTCAGAATCAAAATTTGGCTTTGGATATTGTGTATCAAGCTATGGAGTATTTTCATTGTGTGGCTGCTCCTAGGATGCAAGGCCGTAGAGTCTTAAGGATAATTAGGTGGGAGAGTCCTGTGCAAGGGTGGAATAAATTGAACACTGATGGGTCATCCAGTGAGCTTCATGGCCTGGCTGGTTGTGGGGGAGTGGTGAGGAATGAGGATGGGCAGTGGGTAGCTGGGTTCAGTAAGCGGATTGGGGTCACCAACAGCTTTGCCGCTGAGTTGTGGGGGCTGTGTGAGGGCCTCAAGCTGTGCTGCAATTTGAATATTCATTGTCTTGTAGTTGAGATAGATGCCAAGGCTATTGTTGATGTGTTACGGAATGTAGATTATGCTAACAACATTATATCACCTATTTTGGATGATTACAGGTAGCTGTTTATCCGCTTCCATCAAGTCCATATTAATTATTGCTTCCGCCAAGCCAATCAATGTGCTAATGGTTTAGCTAGGATGAGCTTTAGGATGAATACTGATTTTCTTATTTATGATAGTTCGCCTGTGGACATTTTAGATGTTTTTTAGGGTGACCTCAATGGGATGTATTTTAACAAGATATTTCATGAACCTTGTTCTGATGCTTAGTTTTTAATATTATTGTCCTTTCATAAAATTAAAAAAAATAAAAAAATAAAAAAAAAAGAAAGAAAGAAAGAAAGAGGGATAGCCGGTTGCAAATAAGAAAGAACTTTTATTTATTGGGAATGAAAAGAAAGGAGAGCTTTGAAAATTCCAGATTGTCTTCAAAATCATAAAATTAAAGGAGCATATTTTACTTTTGAAGGAATCTTCTACACCCTGCAAGTCACTCTAGTCTTCACATTCACCCTAAGATGAGTCTTCATCTTCACTCACTTTTGAGATATATACCACTACAATTTGAGTTATAAGACTCTAAAGTGTAAGTTTAAAATATAAGACTCTTCATTCTCCCCAAAAAAAAATTATAAGACTCTTAATTTAGAGTCTTTTAGTTGAATATTGCAAAAAAATGAATTTTATTTGTAATATGGATAATGTTCAAACTTATTTAAAAAAAATGAGAAAAGAATAAAAAAAGTATGAGATAGGAGAGAAAAATGATGTGAGAGGAGAGAGAAGGAGAGAAATGAATTTTGGTAACTACATCATTGAAATTCCTGCCCAAAATGCAAGCTGCCCAAAATAGAGGAGGGGCCCAGAGGAAAATAGGAATTTTGGCCCGAAATTGCAGGGGAGAGAAAAAAAAAAAAGAATTAGAGAAAGATTATGTTTAGAATATTTTCACAATAAATTTTAAATAATATGTTGTTATTAGTTATTACAATTTGATAAAGATGTAATTTAACAATTATTTGAGGAGTATTACATTCATAATATTTTCACAATAAATTATAGATACTACGTTCACAACATTTTCAAAACAAATTATTTGATATATACTATTCTATTCAATTCTATATTATACGCAGTCATATTCACATATTCAATTTATTTATTTATTTTTATTTTTAATAATACTTCTAATATTTTTTTTTATATTGATTTATTCATCTTCTACACCTAACAGTCAACGTAAAAAGAAAAACCTAGCTCTATATATCTAGACCCACAAATTACACTCCAACTGCAACCCATTCTCCAATCCCAACGGATATCAAGAGGGAAAGGAAAGAGAAGGCTCCGGAGAAAGTTTATGGAATGGGTGCGTTGGCAAGAAGATTACACTATATTTTGTAGCCTTGCAATTGCAAAACCACCCTCTTTCCTATGCCACCCATTCCTCAAATTTCCCTGAGCTTCTCTCTTTCCATTAACACTCTCATGGTCATATATATACATAGCTAGCCACAAAAAACTCCTACATAGCCACAAAATGAGTGGTAAAACAAAAGGATAGGGATGAGAGTGAGAAGAAAATAAGATCTAGAGTGAGAGGGAATGGAAGAGTGGACTATGGAAATTCTAGGGAGTGGAAGGATTGGAAAGACATAACTCTTTGTAAAAACTTTTTTATCAGTTTGTCTTTCCTAATCCTCCCATTCCATTGGTTTCCTTTCATTCCTCCCTTTCCCTTTGCTTTAATTCATGGGGTTCTGTCTAGTAAGTAAGTACTCATAAACTTGATTTTTTTTTTTTTTTTGCTAATAGTACTCATAAACTTGATTTAACTTTGTTTTAGATATCATGGCTGGTGATATTAATAAGATAGTCATGGCATAAGATAGTTAAAAATTTTATATAATCTTTATTGTGTCCTCATCAGATGTTTGTAATAGGCTTGAAATTACACTCTATGCTGGTGGGTTGAATGGTTCTTTTTTTTTTTTTTTTTTTTTTTTTTTTGCTAGAGAGGGAAAAAAAAAATCTGAACACTTCATGTACTCTTGTGGTAGTTTTCAATTGCTAAATTATTCTACTATTTACATAATCATAAATTGTTTTGATAGATCATCCTCTTTTGCTAGTGGATGAGAAATTAGAGAGACTGAGATCTTTGTGGGATTTAAATTTTATCTGTTGGATTTAATTGTAATACTGCTGCTGGCTAGTTTTAACTGTAATAAAGTAATCTGGGTAGAGTTTCCTAGCTTCCTCTTGACTTTTGTACAAAGTATGAGATTGAGGATAGATTAGCTATTGTTTTACTTCAGAAAATAAGTGTACTAAAAAGAGTAAAGATTGCAAAGGAAAAATCAAATTTGTCAGATTATCATATAAAACTGATATTCATGGACAAAAAACCAATCAGCGCTAGACCCATCTCCTTCGTGTATTTTTATTATCAAGAAGCTTGTTCAAGTCTTCTTCAAAATATGTCACAAAAGTAGTTTTTGTCAAATTAAGGCTGGAAAGAGATTTCTAGTAATACTGTAATGTTTTGTAAAAGCACGCGTGGGTAAAAAAAAAATGTACGGTAACATGTGTAATATTGTTAAAAATGATAAATACAAAACCTCATTTGCATTTTTCAGTTGGACACTATGACCTCAATCAGATATCATTTTGCTTTCAATATACTCTTTTCACAAGAATGAATTTTTTTTGATCCATATGCAAGTTATTCAGTTGTTTATCTATTTTTTTCCCCCACAGAAAAGCTGTGAACCAAAGTCATATGACTGGTGAAAGACAAAAGTCACATGACCTGCCAAAAATAAAAATTTATTAACCCAATTGGAAGGCAAGTGAAAAACAGTAAAAATTTCCTCAAGTGGAAGAATTTATTAACATAAGGGGATGGTCCCCTGATTTCAAAAACTTTTATTAAAATCTAATGGATTCAAATCTTAGGACCACTCTCTTCCCAAAAATTAAAATCATAGGACCACACTCTCGAGAAACTCTTCCATATAATGACCTGAGCTTGTTCTATATTTTACTGTGATGAGATTTTGCCATATATATTATGGAAGGGTTTTGCAAAATAGGCCTCTACCATACTTTTGAGTCTCGGCTTTATTGACAATTGTGTATATAAAAGTTGGTGCGTTGGCAAGAAGATTTTGCCATATTTTACTTTTATTTTCCGTAATTTGAAAAACTCTATCGATAGAGGAAGAGTTTATTTGGAAATAGGTTTATCCTATTGAAATTTGAAATTGAAAATTTTTTATTGGAATAATATAATGAGACTTATTAATAGTGATAAAAAGTACAACGAGATTTATAAAAATTAACAAAAATAAATTAAATAAGAAAAAAAACTGACTTTTTAATCTATACAAGAATGGGGTGTGAAAAAGTGGATTAGAATTCGGTGTTTTCAGAATTTTTTATATAAAAGAAAAAACAATAATTGTGCTCTACCAAAACAAAAATAATAAATAAATCAAAGTTGTGTCATATATATATATATATATATATATAATGCAAAGTTTTGTCATATGAGACCCGTTCCACCTTATCTTCTTGGCTAAGTGATGAGTCACGGTCCACTTGCCCTGCCCTGCTTCATGCTTATCTTTTTCCAAAGTGCAAGTTCCTATGCAACTGCCAGTCTTCTCGATCAGATGTCGCTTTGTGGGACAAACTGCCAGTCTTCAATTTTATTTTGAATATTTGTTCTTCTTCGAAGCAGTTTCGCGAGGCATCTAACAAACCAAACCATTATAATAAAATGGTCATCAACTGTGGCCCCAATATCCAAATTATGAGAGAGAGAAAGAGAGAGAGAGAGGTTGTGAGTTGAGAGATGGGGGAAAGAGATAGAGCTGAAGGAAGTTTATGGATATGGGTGTGTGGGTAAGGAAATTTATTGCATTTCCTTACCAACTCCACCCATTCCATTCATTTCCTTCGGTTTTTTTCTTTCCCCTCTACTCTCCCATTTGTGTATCACTTTGTTTGTGAATCAGCAGTACTATTTATTTATCCTTTTATCCAATGATTTCATTTCTGAAAGTTCCCTTTCATTTTCCTTTGCCGTGTGTTTATTCATTTTATATCACTTTCATAGAAAATTGAAAAAAAAAAAATCAAAATATTCAATTTTTTTTTTCTTTTTCTAAATTTTTTTTAAAAAAATATTTCATTAACGAATGCCTCTATTCATTCGTCAGCAAAATCCCTTAGCAAAATCCATTACAAAGTGGGGAAAAAAATCCAATAAAAAGAGGGAAAAAATATTACTTACTGTAATCGATTTATGTGCGACTACACCTATAAAGTTAACAGATTTATGTACGACTGTACCCATAAAGTTAATTGATTACAATTATGATTATGAATGCATTATTGACTCAGGATGAAGATTAGAATGACTTATTTAAGGTCGTAAATTGTAATAACGATTACCGGAAAAAGATGAGATGATAAAGAGAGAGTTTGGATTCGGATTATTTCAAGTTGCGTTTCTAATGTTGCGTTTTCTCTTTTTTTTTTTTTTTTTTTTTTGGTTCAGCCTACAATGATTGACCGGTCTTCTGTGAACAGTGCTCTTGTGTACTGTTCACGGATCCCACAAACTTCACTTTTTATCAACTTTTTCATTAAAAATTGGTCCCACAATACTATTTACACATTTAAAAATTATTTTGCTACAGTGTTTTTAGTTTTCAGTTTTCAGTTTCAGCAAAATAAGTTCAATCCAAACAGACCCAAAATATTGGTATGAACAAAACGTTACTTATGATAATTCTTTGATGGTAACTTGAGTGCAGAGTTTCAATTATGGAATGGGAAGGTTACAAAAGAAAGAGAGATTGCCGATTGCAAATAAGAAGGAACTTCTATTTATTTATTTATTTATTGGGAATGATAAGAGAGAAGAGCTTTGAAAATTCCAGATTGTCTTCAAATTCATAAAATTAAAGGAGCATATTTTACTTTTGAAGGAATCTTCTATACCTTGCAAAGTTACTCTAGTCTTCACGTTCACCCTGGCTAAGACGAGTCTTCATCTTCACCATTAGATTTAGAAAGACTTGCAGGGGCAACTATTTTGTCTACTTGAGATACTGATAATTTTGATCCTTCAATTGCATTTATGTAATACTAATAAAAAAATAAAAAATA